>NC_060165.1:8590555-8739559 GCF_021292245.1 Micropterus dolomieu | reverse complement strand
CTCCCTTCAGCACAGCATAGACTGTGAACATGTGAGCCTTGAATTGTCCCAATTGTTGATGACACATGTACACAATACCATAAAAAGGTACCTCAAGTAATCAAGGCTGAACTTAAATTGAGGTAGAAATATTTTTTTAAACAATGACAGACTTGGCAAGATATGGTACAAAACTGAATTAGTGGACACATAAGATGCATGAAATGCGAGAAACTGAGCAATTGTACACAGTAAACTGAACAGATCTACCTTGTCTGCCCAACGGGTGGGAAACATGATAAAGAAATCTTTCTGGTCTTGTAGTTGAAATTACTAAGCATTTCTTTTAAAGTTTTTGCCAGTCAACACCACTTCACACTGCCATTTTCTGCCTTCATTTTTATACATAAAGAAAAACAACTTCCTTCCTTAAAAGTTGGCCAAACTAAATAATAGATGACATTTGATTTAAACACATAATTCAGCAGTATCATAATTTGTTGTATTGTGGTTTCATGTGGCTCACATCAACTGCTTTCATGTCATGTCATCTGCTTACTCTGTCTGCTTAATAGTCTGATGCTGCTTGGAAGAAATTTCATGTCCAAAAGGACTTAATATGTCACAGATAAACAGAGTTAACATGGACAATACAAAGATAACTTATATAGAGAGCATTGTTCATGATTCACTAAGCCTTTTGTTCGTCAGCGCTTTCCACGTCTCCATGGAGAGAAAAGCAGCTGTGTCAAAAGGTATGATAAACCCACAAGTGCCTTCAGTATCCTGTATTGGCGGTTTGGTTGTGCGCAAGACAGAGTTCCCATTGCTCCTCGCTGTGTCAATGGCACTCAGAAAAGCAGCCTACAGTGATAGCACTCTGCACTCCTTTTCATGCTCGCTGCCATGCCACAGGGGGAAAAGACAATCAGTTCCCACAGCATTGAATTCAGCTGTGAATTAAGCGACATGAGGTATTCCAGTTCAACTAGCTACATCATGCCTGAAAATATCAGTGCATCAGTCAGCCTTTTCTGTGCCATAAATCGACACTGCTTTTGATTGTAAATCCAAGCAGTCACACCTGTGCTTTATCTATAAAATAAAATGTATGAAGGCTGAATTCTTAACTTTGATACAATATTATTCTGTCTTCCGACATTGGTAATATCCCACTAGACACTAGAGCATTACAGCAATTATAAAAGATATGTAGGAAGTAGAAGAGTGGAAGTCATGCAACAGGAGAACGTTGTAGAGGTCTTAGCAACCAAGTTACATTGGCTTATAAGGCACTAATGTCACGAGGGGACCTTCTCTTCTATATCACAAATTATGATCTAACAGTTTTCCTACTAATTAAACAGCAGCGTACATTACGGATTTAAGATTTTAAACACTTCATCTGTGTCTCAAGGATTAATTTATATTTTTAAAGTATCTGTAACCTCCCTGCAAGGTTTTGTAGTAGCACTAGCTAATGTATTTTTCTGGCACATGCATGTATCTTTCACATACATGCATTTTCACTAGGAGTGTATCTCTCCCTCTCAAGAAATTCGGTATCTACACAGCCCATGATCCGATACAGTACACTGCAAGTCAAAGCCAGCTCTATGTGCTTCACTTTAGCCCCACAATTAGTATCTGATATTATTTTTCAATAAAAAATAAAATCAGCTATTTCCTCAAATTTTTAAATACTGAATCAGGAATCCTCGAGACCGAGAATCTCAATTAGTCTGTGTCATCCTTCTGAATTTGTTTTTTTCATTAACAATGAATGGGCATGTTCCTTTAAATAAAAAAGTACATTGCTACAGTAACCTGGAGGAATTACACATTACATCCTTAGCATTAGCAGCTAACTTCTGTGTTACTTGCCTTGCTTTGACAATACTCTGTACAAGACTGCAATGTTTAAGGATTTTTATTACATTCCACCTCAACACGATCTGTACTCATTAATACTACTATTTATCATTACAATCCTGTCATATAGCACACTAAAATACAGTAGATTTCCCATACTTATTTTTACATTTAATTTTAGATTATATACTTCTTTCTTTACGTTCTTAGGTTTCACACAATCTTATCTAACATGGAAACTGCCCAGTATAACCACAGACTTCTTGTTGGTGACCCCCAAGCAGTTCTACTGAAGCAGTCTCTGGGTTAAGTGCTATGTTCAAGGGTAAGGTAATTTTTGGTTATCAAGTCACACAATTACAGTAATCTTTTATTCCCTCTAACCCTCAAATTATTGTCCCCCAGTTTTGGCCATTCCTGGTGTCAGGTCTGTTGTCAGCCAGCTCTCAGTAAGTAGGTCTGATAATGTCTGCTGCAGATAACAACGGAGGGATTCCCTGAGCTTGTGTCTCTCATGCCGTCCCAGTCCATTAGCCAGCCATACTGCCTGTGTGGCTGACAAATGACTGAATTAGATCTGAGTGTCATCCGAAGGGGGAAAAATATATTTTCTGTTTCCTTCTAGATCCTTGACACATGCTCTCTTCCTCTGTTGTATCGGAGTTGCTCTCTCTCCCTGTGATGTTTCTCTGTCTGTGAAGTCTATTTCTTTCTTACATCTTTCCCTCTCCTGCTATTTCTCATCCAAGCATTTCCTCATTTCATGACACCAGACCATTGCACTTTTCTTCGCTATTTGTGGGTGCTACTCCGGTTATTCTTGTTCTAATTTAGTGTAGACTTGTTTTTAGTGTGATGTTGAGCTCATGATGAGATACTACCTGGGCCTACTTTGCTACGGACAGTCTGGATACATTTATGTTTTAAGTAGTAGTTATTTTACTTTTCTGATCCTCATTCTATTCATAACATGCAGAAAATCTCAAAGACATTATCTGCTGATGCCAAAGCTAGCAGAATGTTATTATGAGATTTTACCATTTTAAAGCTTCACAAGGTTGCTATCTACTTTACATTTGTTTGATTTATAATTAAATGCAGAAACTGTAAATTCACTTTCATCTGCTAATTGTAGCTTGTTAAATATGCAGCAGTTAAATAATGAAAAGTGTTGTTTTTCTAAGTTGATGAAGAACTCTACCATTCATATTATGTTTCTTAACATCAATTGCTTCAATTGTTGGTGAAATGAAAATTTCGGTCCAATTCCTTCAAAAATGACAGATGATCAAATAGACCTGAAGATTACCTGAAACCTACAAAGACTGGACAAACTGTGTTTAATCACCAACAGAGCTATGGAGTTAAAGAGTGAGTCAAACTTCAGGTGAATTATGGCACTGCACAAGCTCATTTTGGCCTTAGCATACATTTTTATCATTTGTCTAGCAGCACGTTGCATCTTTAAAGGAATGTATGTGATCCCACAGATTTATACTGGCTGTCTGGCATTATAAAACGTTTAAATTCACGATCTGGCAAAAAAAAAAAAAACGAATGTAGTCACAGCCTGTGGAAATATTATATTTAATTGTTGGTTTCCACCCAGACATTTTATCATTCTGGGCACACATAGACACCTGTGGGATCACAGAGAAATAGTCTTTGCAAGATGCAATCCACTGCTGGCTCACAGGTTTCCACTAAAGTGTGCTTAGGGAGCGCTATGGGTTCAAATCACGGAGTAATGAGTGCCAACTCTGCATCACAAGTGCACATTGCAGTGTGTTGTTTGCTCTTCATTTTAGGCATGTTTGGTTTTATTATTTAAAGTATGGAATTTCAGTCAGGTGATAGCAGGTGGCCCGTACATTGAGGGAGTTTAATACTAAGCAAACTCCATTTGCTGATGAAAGCCACTGCATGTGGTTGAAATTTTCAAAACATTCCTAATAAGTGCCCTTGAACTTTTTTTTTGGTCTAACTGCATTTTCTTCTAACGATTAAAATAAATCTTAAGAATGACGACTTCAAATGACCCAGACTGGAACACACTCAATCCAGTTTGGTCAGATTAGTTATCACAAACAAATCAAAAATCATTTCAACAGTCATGATGTGTGGTAAGGTGTTTAATGCTTCTCTTTTACTATAGATAATGATAATCACAAAGCCACCTCTCCTATCTAAACTCTTAGTGGTCCCTCTCTGTATATCCCAAACTTTTAATTATATTTGATGAGCTGCCATAAAAATCCAAATTTCCACAGTGTCTGCAGGCCCTTTATTATTGCTCTGTTACAGGAGACCTTGCATTGCATGTAGACTACAAACATCCCCCTCCAAGGACCAGCATGGCCGCTCTCAACATCTCTCCATTTTTCTGTCTTTCCTACTGCTCTTCCTTCCCTCAAATTCCTTTTCCTCTCTATACCTCTTTGAGTATTTCTCCTGGTATTTGTACCCGCTCATGCTATCAAATCCTCTCATCTTCTGTATCTTTCTCCCTCTCTCTCTGTCAGCCCAGAAGCAAATACGGTTCATTACATTTTTAATGTTGTTTGTAATTGCTTGGCACTCACAACATGTCAAGCGCAAACCATGTTTCACAGCGTTCGTTTACGTTTGCCGTGCTGGGATCTCAATCAGCTCTCTGAACAGGTTTTTCTATTCAGCATTTCGTATCACTTGAGTTGAAGGAGCTCTTAATGTGAGATGTTGGATTTCAGCTAGCGATTACTCCGTTCTGAGGAAAAGATCATTTTATTTGTGAACCCATTTTGTCTGTTTTTGTCATGCAATGTTGGATGTCATGCTTTATGTACAGTCGAGGCATGCAAAGAACATTTTATGCTCCTAGAAGTATTTATAAGCATTTCCTGACTGACAGTGTAGCAGTTTTATAGCCTCTGTATCGATTACTTCTTCCTCTGCCAACAAGTCATCCCATATTATCTCAATATTACTTTGCCTTGGAGACATTATTGTAAACAAATGAATAAAGGGAGGAATGTTTTTGGGGGGGAACCGATTGTCTTTTCCCCCTGTGGCATAGCAGCGACCATGAAAAGGAGTGCAGAGTGCTATCACTGTAGGCTGCTTTTCTGAGTGTCATTGACACATGTTTTTGTATGTATGCGTTTATGAGCTAATTTGAGACCTGTTTTTATTCTGGTCCACACTGTGCTGCGAATTTGCAGAAGTGGAAAATATTGGCGAGTCTTTGTGAGATCCAGTTACCCTTTCACTTGAAAAATAGTTACCACAAAATTTTGTGGCTCTTTTAAATTAGGACAATTTGTCCAGGTTTACATATTAGATCCCAACTCCCAATATGTTGCACTGAAAAGCCAACTCGCCCTCGTAAAGAAACGAGAGAATAGGTACATCGTTGATGTCTTCAAAACGACCTATGAGTGTTTTGATTGACTCCCAAAACAACATAAGAGCGTTCTGTTCCCCATTGCATAGGGTTAGGGTAAAGAGGTTTGGGGGCTGTCAATGCCTTTAAAAGTAACATAGCTAGTGCTAACGGTCACGTTAGCAAAAAAAGCTAAAGCTAGATAGCTAAGGCTACATGAAAACACTACAAGACGCAAAAAACACTAAAAGTATTGCTTATACTAATTACAAAAAGACATAACAGATATAGATGTTGCCTTTACTTTGCACACGGCCGTAAGAGGTCATAACGTAAAATTTGGTTACTTTAAGCCCTTCAACTATCGACCCATGTTGTCGTTTTCTTGGTAAGGACGAGCTGGAAAAGCACCTGTGCCATACTTAAATCAACTTAATCAAGCACACATTAAATCTAATCTAATTTGATTAATCTGTACAAAAAAAAAAAAAAGACTTGTGTTTTTATGGGGAGTTGTTCTAGACTATCTGGGCAGATTTGTTTTTCTTTTGTCAGAGTCAGACTAGCTGCTCAGACTAGCCTAAAGAAAATTTCCACCTAAAAGTTTGAACCAAGGTTTGCGTTTGTTACATTGTGTACATTTCATCCAGTTAGTTTTGGTTTCACATTGCAATTATGCAAGCGCACTAAAGCACTATACACGACATACTTACGTCATGTCGTCATCACCGACATGAGCTGCGTCTTCCTATGCTTGCAATTAATTGATTAGTAGACAGGCATCAGTGTGTTGTCAGTCCAGCAGGTAGCCTTCTCCACCACTTTGAATGAATGGAAAAATGAATGATTAATTTCGCTGCCACTATAATAATAGTTATAATGAATAATTTCTCTCATCTGTTATCATGGCTCATTCTGTTTTGCTGTTATATTCTTTTACCAGTAGCCTGCCAGAACATCCTGTAATTGGTACAAAAGTCTGAACCATTCAAAAAAAAAAAAAACAAACGCTAGAAATGAACCAACCCATTGTTCAGTTGGATCAGGACTGAGAATACTTCTTTTCACTGGACCAAGGATTGGCTGTTTTGTTTGGGTGGTGGTCAAGGGGAGGTTTCACACCAGTAATTTTGTTTCATACAAACTTGGTTCAGGAGTCCAGATCAAACTAGTTAGGTGTTAAAGGGCCCTAAAATTCTGAATGACCAAAAAGTTTGCAACAAAATGGTTAAATGTTTAATAGCAGCTTTCAAAAAAAAAATGAAGAAAAACAAAAAGATTCCTGTATGAAACTACTGTCAAAACAATAAAAATTCCACCCGTCTCTCCAATCTACCAACCTGCCCAGGCCGAGCACCTCAGCAAAGCAAAGCTCCGCCTACCTGTCAAAACACAAAGCTGCTCAGTAAGCCCACAAGATTTAATACAGGAGCAGGGCTCCCGCTTCTTTGTAGTGGGCAAAATCTTTCCTCTCACTTCAAGAAGTACCTTGAAATACCAGCCCCAAACAAACAGATGAGATCCAGACAGAGAAGGATGACAATTTAAGCAAAGCACAAGTGGAACAGAAACAAAAGAGCAACATATATCAGTAAAACACAAAAGATTTAACAAGAAAGACTGAAATTAACTGAAAGTCAAAGCCAGTAAAGAGGGAGGTCAGAAGAAAAAATAAAAGACAGAAATGTAAACACAAGAATACACACACCTTGCCTGCGCACTGACTGCATTATGTAGAAGCTTACCGTATAAATATTGAAATGAATACGCAGGGATGAGAGGAATCATGAAGAGGAAAGACAAAAAGAAAAGGAAAAAGATAATTAAAAAGAGAATGGAAAAAGAACACATAAGCAAGGGATGTGTTGAAATGCAAATGATTAGCAGTTTGTGTTTGTAATTACAGTTTTTCCTAATATCCCTTCCATGCATATTTAAAGTGCAAACAAACAAGTCAAATCTAATTTATTTTTCCTTTCTCAACAGGACCTTTGGCATAGATAATTGTCAAACCTACAGTTAACATCTTTTATTCTACAAATAGAGACCTACTTCTCTCAGTGACAGTTACTTTTCCTATTGACGCATGTCTTCAAACCTCAAAGCGGCAAAGGTCTGGCTCACACACATTTGATTTAATCTGTACATCAACCAAAAACAACAAGTTGCAGTTTTAAGAGGGGTAAGAGTAATGATGTCCTGGAGTCCTGTAATCAATATTTTCCCAAGTTCCCAAATACTGTGCAAATAAGTGCTATTGATCCCTCTTTTCTAACTCTTGTTAACAAAGCAAATAAGAGAATTTTCAAAAATGTCATGATCCCTTTAACCAAATAGTTGAGGAGTTTGAGAGACAGCAAGTCATTTCATCATATAAACCACCTATAATCTTTCATCTGTCATTCTGCACCGCACAATTTCAAGAAAATGTCGTGCTAAAGTGGGAATTTGCAGGATTTAGGTTGTAAAGTGAGTGGTCACTCAGACCTGGAGGTCTTTTCTCTACATCTTGTCTGGATTCAAATAATGTCCTTTTTTTTTGTCGGATTTGAACATCATGAAGTGTAGCATTAGGTTGTGCTTTTACAATAAGTCAAGCAAATCCATGACTAAGACCCAAAAACATATAACATTAAAAAACTAAACTGAAACAAGTACATTTTCTGTACTGTCGATGATGTGAAAAATCAGGATTCTCAGCAGTTACTGTATATGAACTGCAGCTATGGACACAAGCATAGGTCGATTACCTAGCTACAAACTTTGTGCAGGACGCACCCATGCAATTAGAAGTGCTCACATTAGGAGAAAAATGTATTCAGACATCCCTGGCCTCTTCCAAACCCTCCTTTTCTCAAGTGTACGAGCACAGGTCATGTCCCTTCCACTGCATTACACATGCACACGTCCTCAATATAACACTGAAACACACGGCCCGATGGGAGTGTGGACGCTAGTGCAGGGGATAATCTGGTAGAATCGTCTATTTACAGTGCTCATTCATGTAAAACAACACTCACGGTTTGGCAGGAGAGTTTCATATTATGTTTAAAATTATTCATTTCGCTTCCCTCCTCTTTCTCAAGAAGATATACACATTTTTCACATATGTGATGGGCTTTCTTGTTCAGTCACAATGCTGTAATATTCTACACTCCACACTGTGTGTCTGCCAATCACCTTGGAGAGCCTCTGACCTGCTCTGGAGTTGGAGCTCATATAACCAGCTTACTAACAGGGAGATAATAACAGCGAAGCACAAAGCCTATCTTCTGTGTTAGTGCACCTTTGTGTGTGAGTTGCTTAGTGACTAAGAGACAGAGAAAGGAGAGGGAGATTGGAAGGTGGGGTCATGAGGCCTTTAATATCCGTTTAAGTATCGTGAAAATGAAAATTGTTCAAAGCACTCAAAGAACCTACCACAGTGCATCCCTCACCGTTTTTCAGCACTGGCAGTGACTAACACTTGGAATACCAGTCATCCCGCCCGCCTCGCAGCCAAATAGAATTCCAGCCTTCAGAGTCAGTCGCTTGATGATCACTGACATTGAGAGAGCCCTGCTCAGTGACCCCTGCGACCCAGAGCCTTAAATCTCCAAATGAGAAACAGAAGAGAGAAAAAAAAAAAAAGAGGAGGAGCAGTTTATGATGTCGCACTTCAGTGAGCACCGGAGAAGAGAAAAATAAGTATCAATTTTACGAGGGGCTCTAAATCAGGATGGGTTTGCAGAGACGACTTTATCGTTCAATCTGGCCGCCTGCTCTGGAGGTGTTAGCGAGGTTAGACAAGCGAGCGACGAGCACGCCCGCCTCGCCATAACAATAATCATCTAGCTAAGCCCGCAGCTCACGACCTGTAAATTGATTAAGGAGAGGATGGTGACAGAAAAATTCTCCGAGGTTCACCGAGGCGCTGCGCGATGAATTTACAGGCCTTCATTAGATGGACTGTCTGTGCGAGCGTGCTGAATTCGGAGTAGAGATGATGAGAGGGTGTGAGGGGGGTAATGTGAAAACTCCAAACTCATTGGCGGCGTTTATACGAGCTGTCTACCATGAAGAGAAGGGCCACGGCCTGCTTTGTCCCGAGATGAATAAAAAAATAAAAAAAATCATCT
This sequence comes from Micropterus dolomieu, assembly GCF_021292245.1. Classification (NCBI taxonomy): domain Eukaryota; kingdom Metazoa; phylum Chordata; class Actinopteri; order Centrarchiformes; family Centrarchidae; genus Micropterus; species Micropterus dolomieu. The sequence goes on along the minus strand of NC_060165.1, from coordinate 8,730,229 downwards.
TCTCTGTCTGTTTCATTACGGAGAATCATTTCTCCCAAATCAGAGCAGATAAATCATTTAGAGAAAATGGAGGGTGTGTGTGTGTGTGTGGAGCTCCCTCATGTGAATGTGTTACAAGTGCTGTGTGTATATCTGCCTTTGTGTCTGTCCACCCGTGTTTGTAGGTGCGTAACAGCACCCTTGTTTGTGCGTATGTCTGTTTGTGTGACTGTCAACTTGAGAGTCAACAGAAGGTATGAAGACGCAGATGTAACGGGGTGCGAGGGGGGTAATCGTGCCCGAGGAAGCACGATTAAGACACTGAATCAGACTACGTGTTCAAACATCACAGCAGAATCATGCAACTTTAACTTCTTCCAACCCGTTGACACAACACGTTAGACATGACTCCATCCAACATTAATCAGCCCCTCCAGGAAACTCCAGGATGCTGCAACGGAGGACTTGTTTATGCAAGATAGACTTGCAATTTTGGCCCATCTTTTACAGCATAAGTCGTCATTGCAAGAATGAGTCAGACTGTTAAGTTTTTTTTAAATCAATACAGTTACAACACAAGACAGAAGATCACAGCCATATACTTCACAATATTTAACATTACTTAAACATCACACTTTGGTGGCAAAAACAGAAGCCTTGTCATTTTCATTGTAGTTTTGCATGATTTTTGCTAAAGCATCAAAAAAAAAGCGTACTACATAATTTCATCTTCTCGCAATACGTCCTTCCTCAATACTCACATGCACAATAAAGTTAAGGTACAAAATGTTAACTGATCATCAGTTTCAAAATCGTTTAAACTTTGGTGCTAATGCTTAGTTGTATCTCTGGTATAAGGACAAAGGGTCCAACTAGGCAATATCTGGAACTGTAATACCAAACCACAAGTGTAATTTTACTACAACTTTGTAAATACGGTAAACACTTTAAGTGCTAAATATGGTAAATACTTCAAGCATTTACATACATTTCTTGTATGATAATGCACTTATCCCCAAAAAAGTAGTAGAAGACACAGAAGGAAATAGCAGGAAAGGACAAAGGGTTTTTACCAAGTGAAAGGACTTAAAAGCAATGTACCAATCAAAGTATTTGACTGACTTTGTGGATTGCATAAAAAATTATGTCAACAAGATTGCCATGAAATTTGATACATACATTCATGTTCATCAGAGGATGAATCCTATTGACTCTGGTGATCCCCTGACTTATGTTTGCATCGTCTTCGTAGTCATGCTAAGCTGGCGTTAGCATTTAGCTCAAAGCAAAGCCGTGCTAGCTCTGCTGTAAACTCTTAGGCTTGTTTGATTTCATAAGCTATATCAACCACTGCAACTGACCAAACTGTAGCAGGTACATCAGACCTCTAACCTACTGTAGTACATAATATACTTAGTCTGCTAAAGAAAATAACAGTGCAGGACAGGTGATACAGACTGTTTTGGACTAGCTTGTATAGTGGAGACTAAAGTGGAGGCCAATGTGTTGAGCCAGAGATGGGGTTGCCTTTGTTACTGGCACCAGACCTAGTGGAAATCTGGACCGGCAGCGAGGGTTATATAGGCTACGAAGCACTATATAGCCAAAATATAAACACTTTCTTTGGATTCATAGAAACAGAACCAAAGTTAGCGCCTCAATCAGACCAGAGCACATTTATTTTTGCATACAATTATTCCCCATCACATTATCTCTCTAAAGTGCATGTTAAATTAATGCCAAAACATTTCAAATGATGATAACTAATATAAAACATTCTACCAGAGGAAAAATAAGGACACGTGAATTTAACATATATTGCACATAAACAAAAATTGGCTTAAAGAGGTCATTTATGTTTTTCCCCTTTCCTTTATTGTGATATATATCTTTTTTTAATGGTTTTGCAAAGGAAAAAAAACACCGCAAAGGGAGTTACCATCTCCCACAGTAAACACTGTTCCTGAAATGCCTGAAAACAGCTCAACTGTAGTCCAGCCTTTACTTCCGTAACCCATCTGCGTCAATATGGACCACGTGTCATAATGCTCACCTAGTGGCTAGTGTGGCATGCCCTCAAAAACACTGGTGGAGAAACACACTGAGCTACAGTACACACAGTGACAAGATATCCACCTGCTACCTCCCTTCACCCCCACCCTACTTACCGAACGTTGGCTACCCTTCAGGCAGTCAATGGACATAAAGTTGTTACTGTGATATAGAGACAGTGCACAGTTAAAAGCCTTACGTATGAAAGATCAATTTGTTATAAATTAATAACTTACCACTCTGAAACTCTTGCTCCAGACTAGGTTGCCAGGCTGGTTCAGGAACATACACAGCTGAACTGAAGCCTTGATTACCTGCTTATCAGGACCTGCCCTACTCTGCTTCTGATTGGCTAGTAGTCCTTAACTAGGTACTGGCATGTGCAACTCCAAACAAAGATCAAATAGAAGTGAGATGCCTCACTCCGCTGAAGCTGAGCGGTGTTTTTTGAAAATTAAATCTTGTAAACCTATTCTGGTACAAGTCCTAAATAAAATTATGAACCTGAAAATGAGCACAACTTTACTCGAAATTGCTTGCTACACATCTCAAAATCATGTTAAAGCACGATTAATACTACATTCACATTTCATCCAGTTTCAAGCTAAAGATAGAACATCGAGTTTTGCAGTAAAAGTGGATTGATAGAGAGAACCAAAATTAGTGCTTCATTCAAGCTAGAGCTTGTTTGTTTCTGAGTAGTGTTGTGTCATTCAAAGAACGTTTCGTTCATAAGACCTAATCGTGTGTATGACTCGGGAGGAACGGGTTGTCTCAGTGAGCGATTCGTTCATTTTCACACATGCGTGACTCTTACGTTCATTCGTCACACGTCAGCTGCATGGGCTCCGTCAGCACAGGAAACAGAATTGATTAGTTCACGACTCTCAACTGTGGGTCTGTTTGAGTCGTTCATTTGTCACATGACAGCTCAGCTACAGGGCTGTGGTAAGCAGGCTGCACAGGAAACAGAATTGATTAGTTCACGACTCTCAACTGTGGGTCTCTAGGTCTGAGTCGTTCATTTGTCACGTGACAGCTACTGTGGAGCAGGAATGAACTACTCGTTCACCGCTCACATGGGTCCTCCTCAGTCTTTCGTTCACTCGGCAGGGTGAGTGACTGCCAGCGCCGGAGAATGAGAGGCAGGTCGGCTGTCAGGTAACAGTCACTGGACTGATATTATATAGCTATTTTGTTAATTATGTGACATTTTATAAAGCATAACGTTATTACAGCGCAGTGATGTTGTGCTAAGTTACAGTTTTAACACAGCCGCACCGTAACTTTAGTCCTGCTAGTGTTTCACATTACAGCTAACAACTCATGAGAGTTGTTCTGGTTCCTCTCCAAATCAAACAGACCCGGTCATTAAAACATTAAAACACAGCCACGTAGCAACTTTAGCATTAGCCCTGTAAACTGCTAACAGCTGATCCAGGTCCGCCAGAGAACGCAACGTAACTTTTACTTTTTATTTACTAACAGAGCTGTGCTGTTGTTTCACATCTCGTGACTGGTGAACAACCTGGCAGTGTTTGAGCGATGTGCTCATGTGTGTTTCTCAGAATCCAGACCTGATGTGGCCCATTCTGCGTCCAGAACTGCCAAACTGCTGCTTTATATGTGTTTATTTCTCTGTTCCTCTGTCTGTGCTGGAGTTCTTTAAGAACTTGGTGGCTTGATCCAGATTATTATTAAATTGGTTGAATTTTAATAAGAGTGTGTTTATTCATATAGTGTATCAAGCTTATTACTTCAGTATATTTACTGCAAATCTGATTAATTATTAATTAATTAATATTTTACTCATGGATAGGGACGTTAGGCTACTGTATGAATGAGCACTTTAGAGATAATGATAGTAATTATATACATAAGCCTTTATATGGCTGGTCTGGTTGTATACTCGGGAAAGATTGTGAAAATGGAAGGATTTAGCCAGAGTAGTGGTTATTACATATTGACAGCATATTTCTGTGGTTTTTACATGGTTTTGAATTTGGTTGTGGGCCCAGGGGGGTTTATATAATGATGATATAGAGTAATCAAGAGGTAAATTTGTGCATTATACTTTGTCAAATAAAGCAAGCCAGGCAGCCTTCTGTGTTTGAGAATGGCACTGTTTTTTTAATCGCCCACTAGAGGACTGCAGCGCCGCAATAACCAGCCTAGTTTGAAATGAACGAAATGACTCAAAAAAAGATTAGTTCATTTTAATAAACGAGATTTGAATGAACGAGTCTGTCAAAAGACTCGAACTTGCCATCACTATTTCTGAGCTGCTGCATGAGCTGAGCTTGTAGCTTCAGTCGCCCAACTGGATCCACAGCAGCACCATAGCACCATCTACTGACAAGCAAGTATATTATCTGATGGAAAGACTGATATAAATTCATGTTGAAAAAAACTAAGCATATAAGGTTTTCAACCTACCTTGGTGACTGAATGGAGATGAACGAAGGTTCAATCAGAACGCGACGTCATTTCCTCACATCATTCATTCATTGCTTTCATATGTTTTTGCTTCTTTTCGCACTCTCAGTTTGAAGTCTAATACAGTGTGTCTATCCTTTCAACTCAGCCAAGAACGCCTTTCTCTGCACACATAGTAGCCAATCACTAGTTAGTAACGGCTCATTAATCTGATTAGCTGCACCTGTAGCACATTGCCTCTTGCTCCAGACACTGGAGCCATCATCCAGACACATCATTTTATATTTACAAGCTACGTTTGTGAGCAAATATGCTAAGATCATTAAGTGATCATATTCCACTCTCTTAAGAATTCTCCTTTCCTCTTTCATTAACAACTCTAATTCCATACATATTAACTACTCTCTTTCAGCACACAGCCCTTTAAAGCTGTGTTAACTGAGGCCATGGATGAAATTTCAAAAACAAAAGTCGTGACACTTTTTAAAACCATCTCCAGAGGCTACCTTACCTGCAGGCAGTAAACTGAAAATCCCTAATTTAATCTTCTACCTACAGACATGTTTTCTTTGATTCCCAGGCCTCCCTGCACACCAAAAGACACTTTTTTTGTTTGAAAAGAAAAAAGGGAACAACAGGCATTGCCTTGTTTCTACGGGTTTCTCTCTCTCTTTTTTTTTATATCCCTGGGGATGTCGTGTTGCACTGTTACAGTTGATTCCTAGTGACACCGAGCCACAGGAACAAAAGAAGCCAGGAGGGTGGCTGAAGAGGAGCGTGATACCATTTTTCATAAGGAATAGTTCACTCCAAATTCATGCATACAGTAGATCTAGACCCAGATCAGTGGAATTTCCCAGACAATTTATGAGACCATCTTCAAGCACAGCCACTTCACCCTTGTAGTCCCACATCCGCCTCCTCCAACAGTATTGAAATTGTCTTTTTACAAACATCTAGCTAAGCCCACACATTTTAATAGACTGCCAAAAATTATATCAAAATGCATGTCAGATTTCTCCAAACAGCTTGTGCAGCATACTCCAACTGTTCCATACCCAGGGTGCAGTAGTCTGACTTATTACACTGCACAAGTTGGTTTGAAAAATTAGCATATGGCATTTAATGCAGTGAAAAAACTGGTCCCTGATAACTTCATTAGCTTGGGGAACTGGCTGTGATAAAACTACAGGGAATAACTCACGTGTTGATGATCTTACAACTTGGAAGTGACATCAGGCCACATACTGTATAGTGGTGGAAGAAGTAGTAAGATCCTTTACTAAAGTAAGTAAAAGCAGCAATACTACAATGTTAAACTACTACATTTCAAGTCCTACATTCATAATATTACTTATGTATTACAAACACATTAGCAGCATAAATATCCAGTGTTAGAGTGCTATACAGTGGAACGGCTCCTGTCACAGTGTTATATTACATTATTGGATTATTATTATTACCATTATTAAATGTATTACCATCTGAGCAGCATTTTATTGTTTTAGCTGGTCACGGTGGAGCTAATTTTAGGTTTAAGCAACAAAACCACCTATGGATAAGGTGAGAGAAAGATCATGTTTACGGTTAAATGTTGATAAACACTTCTACAGCCACTTTTAGATCAGCGTAATAGCATGGAACCAACTGGATATAAAAAAACAAAAGAAAAAAAATGTATGTGCATAGACCTTCCTCACAGTGGACAGTTGGACTTTTCACAGCAGTAAAAGCACAGGTGGAACTTTCATCATCATTGATAACTGTTCTCCACGTTGATGTGTCTGCAAGCAGCGCCTAAATAAGTGGAAATACTAGAAATTAAACAATAAAAGGTTTCTTTTTCTTTCTTTTTTTACGCAGGGCTGAATTGGACTGACTTGGAGAAATGGGCAGGGATGTGGCATATGTCAATATGTGATTAAAGTGCATTGATAAAGGGAACTTTAATTACATACTCCCAGGTCTGAATATCTGATTAAGTGATTGCCCAATAAGAGCATTTTTCTTCATACCTTCTTCCTTTCTCTCATCACACACACAAATTCTCCCTTTTGTGTGCATCCATCTCTTTCGCACTTTTCCCCCCCCTAACTTCCCACTCGTTGACACCCTATTCTTTCCTTTTGAGGAGCTGTTATCCAATTAAGCATTTCTTGTCATCTATTTGTCTTTCTTTGAGGTGTGTTTCTTTTCTTCAATCTCACCTGCACTATAAGTACTTGTATTTTCCTGCGTTATCCGTTCTACATGTGGAAAAGAAAAGCTCCCACCGGCACATGCCCCTCTTCCCACCCTTTGCGCCACATGGACCAATGAAAGTGGAGAAAACCAAAGCGATCCAGAGCAGCCGGGCATCTCCTCCTCTTAAGGACTGTGTTAACCTTTCCACACATAGTCAGTATATAATAGGTAGTGTGTGCAGCACACTGACATTTGTCTTGGATAAGGTGCACGGGTCTTCCTGCTAAATGCCACCAGTAATGAAGCAACTCTCTGTCTGTGCTTGTGCTTTCTCTAATCTGCAGTTAATGTCTCTCATATTAATAAAGTGTGTGTGTGCTTATACCTTATGTGTGTGAGAAGACTGCAGAACAGTGTCTGTGCTGAAGAGGATAGGGTGCATATATTAATGTGGGTCATCAAAGTGAGTTTACATACTGCGAGTGGCAGTAAAAGTATATTAATGTCAATGTTGGAATTTGTGTTGTACTTCCACAGCAGATAGTAAGGTGACATATTACAACAACATTAAAAACCACATTCCCAGATGTTTCATTTCTTTCATCAGATTCAAACACCACTCCTCTTCACTATCCTCACTCACTATCTCTTAACTACTCTCAATCTGCATGCACCTCTGCTTTTAGGTCTGTTTCATCTTCAACGCTCCCCTTTGCCATACCATAAGGGGGTGAATCGATTTGGTTCTCAGCCCTTGCCTCCGCATTTCAACCCACTGGATATCACTGGATCATTATTGATCCTGCAAAGCTCTGAATGGTCATGTGCTGAGACACTTATCAAGCCAGTTTGCGTCAGCTGGTTGTAAATGTAAATGCTCCGTATTTGTATAGCGCCTTTCTAGTCTTTTCGACCACTCAAAGCGCTTTTACACTACCCCCTGGTTGGGTGAATGGTTGAGTGAGAAGGGGATAGAAGAGATGTAAAGTCATCATCATTGGGATCAAGCTAAGACTAAAAATAGTGATGTTACCCAGTATGACAGTGATTTTCAAATAAGGCAACCTGCAAGACACATATTAGAACACAACTGAATTGAACTAACACCATAACTTCCTGTAGAACAAAAATTTTAGGAAAGATGTCGAGACTAATTGATTCTTTTGAACCAACTTCATCTGTCGCAACCTGGCTCAAGGTTGGACAAAGGAGGGGAGGATACACATGAGTTGTAATTAAAAATACATTTACAGCAAAAATAAACATGTTTACAACTTGGTACAAAAATAGTTTGGAGCTAACTTTCCCCTTCATGACAACTGTGCATGGGGTGAATTTATATTTAACTAACCCATTTGAATTATTTTAAGGCTTAAAGTTATGCATACGTTATGCATAATTAAGAGTGCGTTCACTTTGAGTGACAGGTGGGTGTCCTCTCAAGTGGCTAGCCATTAGGTGATTCTGCAACCAGGTTTCCTTCAGCTCACCTCAGCTCCACCTTTTTGGATTAGCCAAGATGGCGCCCACATTGAGCTACTGAAGAAGTCCTTTGGATGAGGGACGAAACGTCTTCCAGTATCTTCAACCAAGTCCAGTTGCCCTTGATTTTAACCTTCGTTGGATAACTATGACCTGGATGACTGAGAATCTTCATAGACATTGAGCTTCATGTTGCCCCCCTGGCCTGGTTGGTGTCAGGGAGTGTGTGTGTCCTTAAATTCTGTATGCAGAAACAATGAGGCAGAAACTTTAGTTTGCGTTCAGCTCGACTGCAGTATTTATTCTGCTTCAACAAAAAAGGAATTAACGTTCGACTCGCTGTAGTAAGAAAACAAAATGCTTGTTGTAGCATCAGGTATTTCACAGTACTTTCAAATATGTAAGACATCACCATATCTTCAGAAAATACTAAAGTAATGATAACATATAGCACAGCTAACTAAACAATATAAATGTCTGTACTTTTCATTGTGCTTCAGTTGACGTGAATTACATATTAACCAGTAGAACAACAAAAAACGAACTTGTACTCATTTGGATCTTTTAACTAACATTTTCCTAAGTTCACACTTTATCACGTTGCACCTCAAACACTAATGTACAAGCTTACAGTGAGTAACTAATACATTTCCCACTCATTGCAGTACTACTCTTCTGTCACACATTCAGAAATTACTGTATTTCCATCACTTTTCAAGTTGAGTACAATGCTTACATACACAGGGAAACCGTTTAACATAATGTGTTATACACACACATTAGCACTGAATGTATTTTCAGATCAGTTAACAACACAAAACTAGACCATTAGCGTTTCCATTGTATTGTGGGTTACTCATTAGCAAAAGGTCCGCTAGCCTAGCATGGCAGTGTATAGCTAAACATCACTATTTCACACATTACGGCAAAACTATTCAACTCTAATCATTGCACGTTCTCACTAAGGATTCAAAACACACTTATCCCTTATACTGGGGTACATGCATGCAAATTTGAGGAACATTAACCCACCTGTATGCAGAAACAATGAGGCAGAAACTTTAGCTTGCGTTCAGCTCGACTGCAGTACTTATTCTGCAGCGCTTGCCTCTTACGGGTTTAAAGTTCCTCCCACGCGCTATGCGCCACCTAGTGACCTCTTTAAGTATTGCCCCACCAAAGTACAATACAATGAAATTGGCCTTTTAGTAACTATTTATTACACAATATCATGAAAAAAATTATATGGGTGTCTTTTTTTTTTAACACATTGTTTATTTTAGCAATAAATGGTAGTATAATGAACTGAACTAATTAAATTACTTTTTATCTCTTATGCCTAACTGTGAACACATTCTTTAACCCTTTACATTCACAACGGCTCTTCAGAAATGGGTGATGTCACAGACACCTAAAGTTGTCACACATCATTTCGTAGTCATCAGATGAACTGCATCTTGAGGCACTCCTGCATTGCCTGCACCATTCAGCCGTGGTAGCAGCCACTTGGGATCACCATAAACTGAATGCATTTTTTATGATTCCAGCTGTGCTAAGTATGCAGAACAACTCAGGAGGTTGGAAGGTTTCAGCGCTGAATCAAAGGAATGTGATTCTGGGTAATTCTGAAATGGTAATCACTTACACAGCTTGACATGAAACAGGAAAAAAATTATAATTTAACATAGATAAGAATTTTTATATTCAGAGGAAAATCCTTTTTTTGGAAGGATAAAAACATGTCTAGTTCCTCAAAATGTAAAACCTATTGAGGACATTGCTTTAAGTGAATAGGTGTTATATGTGACATTATATAGATAAATGTTGTCTCACATGTTTGTGACCAGCAAACTGGGGACCCACAAAAGAACAGCAAGAAAGTGTGGTGAAGGTCTTTTCATTATCAACCACCCTCTCCTCTCACTGTCCTGCTCCCTGGTTGTTTCAAAGTTCCATCGACCAGCCAGAGTAAAGGAGAGAAGAGGACCCTGCGGGCCTGACCACGCACCGCAGACACTAAATAGGTCAATGCTGCTTCATACAAGGAGGATCTGCCGCAGAACTACTCCATGAAAGCAAAAGATGTTGTTCATAATTACAGTACAAAGGCATAACCTAACCTAGAAATTTAGTGACGGTATAGTAAAGAACCTTGAATTTAAGCGGTAAACAGCATACTGTACAATGAGCCACAAACAGAAGCTCTCTGTCATTGAGAGACCTTCTGTTTATCATACACAACCTTCAGCTAGGCAGGCAGAACTGAAAATATATATTCAAATAAAAGTGAAATAGCACCTAGTTAATACTTTCCATTTCAATATATTTAATGTGTGCAGGCCAGTGCAATATAATTAAAAAACAGCACTTGTTGATAAAACATTTTTTATTGTTATTATTATTTTATTATTTATAAAGTAAAGCAGGAAGGCAAATCAGGATAGCCTAGGCAATTGAGATATGAACAATTTCCAACTCTCCATCTCTGCCTCTCTACCCCTTTCTTCCTCATCTACTCTTCTCTTTCTCCATTTCCCTATCTGTCCCAGAGTGGACGATTTAAATGATATTGCTCATGAAAAAAAGTCTTTGTCTTCCGCATCTTCTCTGTTGCGCTTCCACTGGGAACAACATTTTAAAAATCCAATGAAATAAATAAGATAACTATTCAACATAAACAGTAGCAATACAAAGTTCTCATCCTTACATGTTGGCAAAATGTGTTTGTAAAGGCAAAAACAGTTCTCCGTAGGATGTTTCTTTTTAAATCAGATCACTAGATGAACTATTTTACATTTGAACATATTAATAGTGACAAAATGAAAATCCCATCACGTCCATGTTTTATAAGAAATAAACCCTAAATTGGGATAATATGTCCATAACATTCTAAGTTTATCTCTTTTCAAACAAAAGGTAATTTGTGTTTTTAATGTAAAAAGTACTCCTGCAGAACAATGTCCCGTGAATGCTGCAAAATGCTCCCAAACATTGCAAGGGCAAAACAACCCCCTGTAGAGCGTCGAATAACTTTTTTTTGTACCTTCAGCAGAAGCAGTCTTGCTCTCCTGCTTGTGAAAATGAGCCCAGCACAACTGAACGATCTCTCACAAGCTGCAGACGCTGCTAGTGCAGTGTTTGTCTTGAAGGAGAGCGCAGGAAAGGAATGTAGAAGTCTTCTTCAGTAGCAGAGCTGGAATCCAAGGTGACTTCACTTTCTACCACCGCAGTGAGACTTCTGATCTAGCCCATACCTGTAAAACAGTCAAGAACATATTTACTATACTATCTACTAAAACAGGAACTTTATGTCTTCTAACTCATTCTCAAGGGTGTTCTCATCCTCATCCTCATCCTCATCCTCATCATTCATCTCTAACTCAGGTTCTGAGATTTCTGTGTGCTCCCGAAACATCCTAAAAGCTTTAAGGATGTAACCACTGTCAGTAGTTGTCTTGACAATCATGTCATGGATCTGATATTCAAAGTGGATGTCTTCCAAAGCAGCAGCCAGGACTTCAAACGTATGTAACCCTCCCTCAGGGGTCTGCACGACAGAGCAGCAGAGCGCCTTTGGAGACTGTCTTAATCAATCTAGTGGCATGTGACCCCTAGAAAGCTGCGTAGCCATGCGGTCCAGCAGTCAGTGGTGGTTGCCTCATACTTCACAGCACTCAAATCCTTCTTCACAGATGATTTCACGGCCTATCTATTCTGGTTTGTAGAATTTTTTCTGGTCATCACTGAGCTTTTTGTACTGTGTGTTACCACAAGCTCTTTGAAAGCAGGTAGCTCAATAAGTAAGAAGGGGAATAAACCATTACCCAATGGGTCATTTTCTCTGTAAATGAGTCTCATTGCAAAAAAAGTCCAATTCACGAACACTTGCATTAATAGCCACACGAGTGAAATTATAAGTGTCTTCGGGGAGTTGGTGTTAACTGAAGTGCAATTATAAGGGTTGTCACACCCAGACTTTCCAGTGATCATGGCAGTGGTGATTGTAGCCAGGTGAAGCAATAGTGCCTCACAGTACATATGTGCACAGATGGCAGACAGTACCTGATTCACCACTGGGGAATGAAACTGGAAAACAACATAAAACCTACTGCTGTGAGAAAAGGAGGCAATGGTTACGTGCTATAACAGTCCAGCTCAGAGCAGAGTAGAGAAAACTATGCAACGCAATATGTTTTGTGAATCGGATCATAAGATGGGGCAAATGGCGAGTATAAGTGATCGCTATTCATGGTGCTATTAGCTGCCGCAATCCATTCTTTGTGAATTCACCACTCTGAGTATCTAAGTAGAGAAATGTGACAGATGCAAGGGGTCACTGGCAGGGCAGCAGAAACTGTCAGTTCAGGAATACAGGAAGCGGGAAGAAGAGGCCACAGTCTGGCTCTATATGCCAACCCAGGTTGTGATGTCCACATGGACTCGACTCATTTCCTCCTGGCTTCTCTGAGGTGAAAGTTTCTCAGTACAGTCGGTCAGAGCTCGACAGTCCATCCTCATCTGCCTTTGTTAGCGGAAACATCTTTAGTTTTCACTATTTATCATACTTCAAATAATACCTAATACCTCATAAAACTGCCCTTTCATATTTTATTCATCTCTGTTATGATTTTTTTATTTTCCAAACACTTCTCTCATGCTTGTCATGATATGATTTATTTATAAAAACAAAACAATGTATAAGCAGTCCATCAACGACTAGATCAAATAAAAACAGATAAATAAAAACAGAATTTCAAAATAATTAAATTTAAACACTTTATAGTTTAATAAATTAAAAAGGAGGTTCACTCATTTACTTTTATACTAGACAACTTTATGATGACTTTAAGTTGCTAGTTTAACATTTTGTTCATGAATGCTACCTGCTAATCATAATTCCTAGACAAACTCGGTGAAATCAGCTGTGAATGTCTCAAATCTGTCTTAATGTCATGCCATTGTTTTAAAAAATAGTTTGGCATTTTGTCAAACACACTTATTTGCATTCTTACCTACAGTTGGATGAGAAAATCAATACCACTCTCTGTCTGTACACTAAATATAGAGATAGAGCCAGAAGGCAATTAGCGTAGCATAAAACTTGAGGCACAGGAACAGCTAGCCTGTTTTTTTGTGCTGATTACAGAAGTAAGATATAACATGTTAATTGGTTTAATAGGTGCTGGTAGGCAGGTTTTTTAATCTTGGAGTGAGCAAAGCTAGCTGTTTCCCCCTACTTCCACCCTTTTAGCTAAGCTAAGCTAGCTGTCTCTTGGCTGCAGCTTTATAGAGTATCAGTTCTCATCTACTCTTGGTTAGAAAGTGAATATGAGTATTTTCCAAAATGCTGAACTTCCCAATTAAATACAAGCTGTTTATGTATTTACTTATTTTATTTTACAAATGACAATTTTATCAGAATGTTGTGTCGTTGATTGGTTTAATATTTTAATCGTAAACACCAAACTTAGTACATGTTGTGGGGATATGAAGAACCTGGGAGGAAAAGACTCACCAGCTTCAATACAGTGAAATTTTGACAGGGAAAGACATGCATAGCACCCTCCCTCCAGTCACTCAGCAGCTGGTATCAAGGTGAGAAAGGCAACATACTCCCTCTGCAGCATCAGTGGAGCTGCACTCTGGCCAACAGCACAAGCCTGCTGTTGCATGGGGCAGCTCACAGCTGTGAATGTGTGCAACAGCATTTAGCATGGTGCTACTGAAAAAGAGAAATTGTGCTAAAACAAACCAATATTATGCAGGGGGGGATGCACAAGAAAAAGTAGTTGATTTTCCCACAACTGCCAGGCTGTCCATTATTCCTATCCCGTGGCAATGAAGGGAAGCCAGCTGGCTAGAGACCTCAACAATAAACAAACACAACATTGTCTGGCTTGAACAAACAACCTGCAGTTTCCCCAGAGCCAGCCTTTCCTCCCTAGCGATGATGAATATTCTGTCTCCTGCATACAGTCATATTTTTCTGTTGGCTGTGGCGGGATTTTTGGCTGCAGGGCCGGATATTGATAAAGCTGGAACAGGATTTTCTGCACTGTATAATGTGGCTATCGCTCAGTAGCATGTGAGGAATGCTCTGCGCCACTGTGGATATAGATATCCAACCTCTGGCTTTGACACATAGGATGACTGAGGTTTATTCATAAACAGTCAAGTGAGAGAACTCTGTGCGTGTGAGAGAGTGTCCCGCAGTAATCGCTAATCTCATTCCGTTTCTGACCTCTGAGCTGTCCTGTAAAGACGTGTGTACTCTATGCTGTTCACATTTATACACAACAAACACAACACACAGACCAGCTCACTACCAGCTATTTACCCATTTAATCCCAGTGTGTGCTGCGCTCCACTTCAACCGGCACTAATGAGCTGTGGCTGGAACCTACTGTGTGTGTGTGTGTGTGTGTGTATGTGTGTGTGTGTGTGTGTGTGTGCATGTGTGTCTAAATGCATCCCGCAGTGAGGTCTATACTGTAAACCATGTCGAGTCACCCAGCACAGCTCAGCATATTGGCACCTAACTGTGTTGTGTGGATAGTAAAAGGCCCACTTTGTAGCACTCCTTATGTGCCTCAGTCCATAAAAATCATATGCAAACACACACATGCATCCAGTACAGTACACACACCCAATGTTTTGACTTTATTATCTCAGGAGGACGGGGCTACCCTTACATCTGAAAGAACATTGCTTTCACTGCAGGAGGTAAGCAGCAGTAAATAAATATAATCACTGTATGAAGTGACATTTTCACCCAAAGCTAAAGAAGTAGTTGGTAGGGCTAATGTTCTCTATTAGTGCTGCTTTCATCATTAAGTCTCCGAATATAAATGCTGCAGTCAACAGGTTTAAAACTAAAACATGAAGCTAAACAGGCCTAAACATTAAGAGGTATAAAAAGAGTAATACCGGCACATCAAAACTTACTCTCCAAAATTCACAAGAAATCGTATTGAGGTTTGAAGGAATACTCTTTATAGATTTGAATATAAATGTATAATAGGTACAGCTCCAACAGCCTAGAAAGTCACACAAAGTGTCGTAGTAACACATCACTTTTAGTACTTTGACGCTTGTATTGAAAATGAGCTGCAAGTTAAATGCTGAGGGCAGGTGTAGTGCAAAAAGTGGAGCAGTAAGCTACCGACTTCTACAGAGTCCTTTGGGGGTTATTGTTTTATCTATCTTTTCAGAAGCTAACGTTAATCCTTTATCAGAAAACAATGGTACCAGAAATTCTTTGTGTGGAACTGTGTATAGGCGGAAAAAGACAGTGGCAATAATGTTTGCACAAAATACTTGACGGCAGGAAAGTTCATTGTGAACAAGATGTTGATGTATTTCAGTCTGCACCGAAATGGCCGGCTGCTACAAGCATGGCTAAAAACTATAGCATCTAATATTCAATAACAAGAGAAAGTAGAGCAGAAACTGCAGCAGTTCAGGTCTTAGGTGAGTACTTTACATTCATGCACTTCAGCAGAGATGAGTACAAAGTGCAAAGTGCAATTTGAGAAACACTGCCATCAGTCATCTTCCAGGAACAAAACTATTGTCAGCGATTGTGAGTGAACAAACATGTGTTTGCATTTGATCTGCCCTTTTCGGACCTCGATCACAACAGGCCGTCTGTGACTCACATTCATAATGCAGCTGAAGTTCTCTAATGATGAACATGTACATTTAATGTAGCACAGCAGAGGCCTCGGACCAAATAAATATTTAATAACATATTACACTTAATGGCTGACTGGCTGCTCGCTGATGAGCTAGTGGAACGCATTGCACAACGAGCTTTTAGCCGAGATCTCACTTCTTCTCTGCTCAGATCACCCAGACTAAAACCATTGCATTATGCATGAAAGGGTGCAATGAGAAGCTGCAAATTGCTCCAAAACAGACATGTTGCTTTACTAATGGTTGGATTTATGACGCTTAATGGTGTCCATGCTATCTGCGGCCACTTTTTGAATGGGTAATATGTAAAAATAGAATTGTAGAAATAATGAAAAGTATAGAATTATCTTGATTATAATATTCCTGTATAAAAAAGCTGTTCTCAAAAATATATCTGGAAATGAAGACTTTGATTCCACCTTTTGACAACTGTTTGATCAGACTAGAACTTTAAACAAATCAATGTTTTTATGCAAACATCTTAGAGGATGATTTCTTTAAAATATTCAGCCATGAAAAATAATGACTACAAATGGCTCACATTACTTGTTTCTTGTATTTGATTTGCATTATGAGATATTTTCCCTGCTCGTATTCATAGCAACTGAGCACATCACACACACAAATAAATTATAAGCTATAGATAAGTACATTTAACAACTGTTGGACTGTAGCTGGCTTAAGGATCTTGCTTTGGCTTGTCTACTGGCTTGATTTGAGTCGCATGCCTCACTACTGTACAGCCACAGAATGATAAATAATTAGTTTCAAAGTGTTATTTTGGAGAGGAAACCACATGAAGCAGAAGAAGTAACACAGCATCTCCTGTATAGTCTTGGCTCTTATTAGTTTATTAGTAAGATGAGAAGATTGATACCACTGTTATATAGTTAGGAAAAATACGAAGCTACAGCTAGTAGCTGGATGTCATTAGCATAAAATCTTACGTCTTACGTCATCTTACGTAAAAGTTTACGTCGGCAGAGAGTGTCACTTTTGACCAGGCTGGTGAGTCCACTGTAATATGTTCTTGGTGTTCACAAAGGTAGTGGTTCTCACAGTCTTCAGTCACTCCCACCAGCTCTGCTGCATTGACATGAGCAGAAATCCACAGCACTAGGCTCAGGGCGAGGTGTATCATGCATGGACTTGTTCTAGCAAGAGTACTCTTACTCATCACGTAGGGAAATAGCCATCGCTAAACTGAGTCTAGCTTGTGCTGAGTTGGCGCGAGTGCAGAGGCCTCTTTCTGGGGCACTCACTCCCGCTGGATGTTTCTGGATACATATATTACTTGATCGAAGATGCCGACTTGCAAAGAAGAAGTTGATGAAACAGGCAAAATTCAAATTCAATTCAATACATTCAATTCAAATTATCTTATATCAAAAAATTTGATGGTTCCTTTGCCAATAAACTAAAAGACTTGCCATGGATCTTCTGCTAGCTAGTTAACTGAAATCTACCAATCTCTATCAACATTAATATAGTGCAGCTAAAATTAAAGGTGTGACAGACGTGATGGTTTACTAAATTTGCTACTTCATCTGATGTGGCATTGGGTTTGTATCCCATCTCATAGTAGAAACCTCTGACATTTTTCAACATGGGGTCGTACTGTGGATGTCAGGGGTGGGACAGGCCTACTGGCGTAAGGGAGGTGGAGCTTTGCTTGTGGGTCTTCATCACCAGTCACTGAATAATGTATTCAGTATTGTTCATAAAGACGGTAGAAATTGCCTAAAGTATGCCTACTAATTCCTAAGAAACCCAAACACTAGTTCACAGTTTAAGCTCTCTCCAATGTTACTATAATATCTCTGCCTGAACAAACAGTATGTAGCACAATTTAGTAACTTATAATAAGCTGATCAAACTGTAATACTTTTTTATTATAAAAAATTATACATTCAAGTTTGTCATGTCTCACTTTAAAATAGTAACAGGATTTTGCTCTGTTGTATTTACTCCTCCTACACCTTGTGCCTTACCAGTGTTATCTTTAATTTATCAGATCACATAATAACACACATGCTTTTGTAGCTACTCAAAAGTGAGTTGTATGTTAGTATTTTCTTTTCTTCCGTTTTTATAGTGCTATACAGATGATCAACGCATTTGACACAGTACAAGACAATAAGGAGAACTAGACTAAAGCACACATACAAAAAACAAAACAAGAAACAACCACATCACACACACATAGAAACCCCTAAACTTAATAACTAAATCAATCAAAACGAAAGATACTAATAATTACTGGTTCAGCAATTGCATCTACACATACACACACATGCAGCTGACTTCCGCTGACTTGATAGTCAAACGTGAGCTGCCGGGGACTGCATGGGTGAGGTATAAAAACACTGCTGTCAAGTCGGACACATTCTACTTCCCGTAGAGTGCGTTAGAACAGTGGCTGATCTTGCGGTCATTTGCCCTTTTTGTTGTAGACGAAATCAATGAGTTCGAAATCCCAGTTTTTTTCATGATGAACACAATGAACAACAAAGGTGATTGAAAATGTTCTTAATGCTCAGTGTAATGCTTAAATGGGTAATGTGACGTTTTTAGTTGTTATTATAGTTGTTGTCATTTTACAATTGCATAAGAGTGCTGGCCACATTCAAATCATCGAACAAAAAATGTCCATAATTCATTGTTTTACAAATGTAACAAACTGGGAGTTAATAATAATGTCACACATGTCATGCGTGTCAGTGAAGCCTTAAACCAGTGAGTTTAAAGTTCTGTCATCCCAAAGGTGGTTCCCACTTGGTGCAGCTGGAGGAGAGCAACTGCGGTCGCCAGACTCAGAAAACTGTAGCCGCCATGCTTCCGCATACTTTTTATTTCATGTGACATGGTGATGTTTTGTCGGATAAAATTTCTAACCAGCATGCTTTATGTTAAGTCCAGCATGCATCACGTTGAGTCAGCGCTGCAAATCCCAGCATGAAGTCAAACACGCCTAATGCTAAACTGTTTTTCTTCTGGTATTTTTGGCAGTTACCAAACAGCTTCAGGTGCATTACCACCACCTTCTGGACGGGAATAGGACCAACCATGATTTGCATGTAGGCCAGTAAAACCCAGACCAATGTAATCAGATATGTGATCTGGTTAATAAATCGATATACTGTGTGTGGCTAAGTATAAATGAAAGTGTATTCAACTCTTGAAACAACAAGTTTAAATCTTAAAAGCCTTTATATCATTCTTCGTGCATTATCTTTCCCTAGTGAGTGCCACACATTTACCATATTTTAGCTGCCAAATATATTTTAAATTCTATGTAACTGCATCTGTACTAGAGCACATCTGTCCAGTGGAAAGTAGATCCACCAAACACTATTGATCCAAGTTGAAGAGAGATTGTAAAAGAATCTCCCTGCGAGCAGCGAACAAACATCAATGTCCATAAATGGCTTAAATCAATCCCTTGAATGATGCACATAGGATTGGGTGGTTAGAAATGAAGCTGGCTGTGTGTGTGTGTGTGTGTCCCTGAGAGTTTGACTTTCTGCCCTGCGTCCACACTTCTTCACTAAAGGTGGGGAAAAGGCGCATATCACCAACAGGAAGGAGATTATAACTCGCTCACCTGTAAAGAAACTGAGCAGCAATGCAGCAAGGATCAAAGTTTTACCCACCGACTGATACTATGCTGGGCCATAGAGGCAGAGTAAGGGAGTCTCCATGGTTACTGCGGCTGCTGTCATCTTCAATCCAGTGACCTTTTACACACTGCAGATCAATAATAGCAAGCTATAGTCTCCTAGGTAAACAAGGGAATAGGAAGATGGCTGACAGGAGTAATTGCTGACATTTCTCAGGCAGATTTCTTGGGTAAAGCTCTTGGTTTCAGAATACAGTGAAGACTTGTGTAAGAAATTTGGACCTTTTTTCTCTATCTGCTCCAAAATCTCACACCAAACCAGTCAGCTAACGTTTTTTTGCTCATTTGTGGTGCTGCACAAATTGGACGAAGGTGTGATTAAGTGACACAATTTTAATCTGCTTTCAGTTCTGGCAAACCATTTTAGACTTAGCTCAGATTTAA
The DNA here is from genome assembly GCF_021292245.1 of Micropterus dolomieu. Classification (NCBI taxonomy): domain Eukaryota; kingdom Metazoa; phylum Chordata; class Actinopteri; order Centrarchiformes; family Centrarchidae; genus Micropterus; species Micropterus dolomieu. Next base: position 8,710,338 of record NC_060165.1, on the reverse strand, counting down.
CCGTGTTTTCGAGGAACTAAGCGCATAGTGCCAACAAATCCATAGTGAAATGAAAGGGAGATTATAAATATAGCTATACTATCCTTCGTTATTACACCAAAGGACTTCAGATTGAGTTTCTGCTTATTAAAACTCTGCTCACGGGCCGTCTTAGAGCGAGCGCGGCGAACCCTTGGCAGGAGAGTAGGGGTTGCCTTGGTGAAGCTCCGTTTGAAGTTGTGAACTCCTAATTTGTTTTCTGTCCAAGGCTGCCAAGCCAAGCCTTTTCAAGATGCCTTTTCAAGCTCTTGGAGGATGAAGTTGCTTTGGTGCAGATGCTAGGCAGAAAAGAGGAGAAAGCAGAGAGAGATGGAAGGTGAGAATGGGGGCGGGGGAGATATTATATAACTGGAATACCCGGATGCAAAAAAATTAAAGAAATAACAGGAAAGAAACATTTTGATTAAAGTAACTGTTTCTAATTCTCTTTCTTTCCGCAGCTCCTTGTTGCTGTTAACTATTGACAGCATGGAGAGTTGAGTGCATCTGGTTTTCTGACATCTCAAAAGACAAACTCAGGGGTCGCAACTCAAAATGAGTCACAGAACCATTTTTATCGGGAGAGTAAAATGCATTACAATGCTATGCTGTGCTTAATTTGCCAATGAGGAGGTCCTGGAACCCAGAGAGGCTGCTGTTCCAGCTGTCAGGGGGAGAGACAATCACGCAACGCATCAAAAATCCACTGTCAACACAAACAAAGCATTATTTCTTAAATTTATCAATCAGAGCATTTACAATAATCACTGAGCAGGGTGGAAGTGTGTGGAAACAGCTGTTTACTGGTTCTCTCTCTCTCTCTCTCTCTCTCTCTCTCTCTCTCTCTCGCTCTCTCTCTCTCATTGACTGTCCCTTCATCTCCCTGTCGTTTCCCTTCTGTCTGGGGAAAATTAAATCAAGGCTGAAAATCCTGTTTAAAACCACGGACAGCAAGCAGGCTAAGAAACCGAACTAAGTGCCGTGTTCTGTCTGTGTGTCTATCTGTTGATGTAGGCTGCTCATTTTCAGTACTATGGACAGGGCCAAAGCTACACGTGCACTAGAGGCTTACATTTTCAAGAATCCCGTGGGTCATATGATTCGCTGTTCACTAGCCTTGATTCACTAATCATCACAGGACTGAGATGGGACAGAAGAAAATGTAAATGTAGCAGGCGGGACGGGAATCACTGGACCATTTTAATATATAAATATGCAATATAAATAAATGCTATTTTCAGATTTTTTTATAATGAACAGGATGGGATGGGCGTCATTTATCCATGAGTGGGACAGGTCAGGAATTCTTTTTTACTCTGTCAGGACAAGGAGTGTTTTTGTGGGAGTGGGGTGAGACAGGAGTGAAAATCCATTTCCTTGTCACGCATATGAATTTTATTTGTAATTGTGCTGTCTATTTGTATTTCATCATTTGGTGGTTGTTTCATGAAAATGGATGGAATGTGCACATTTGTTTTTCTGACAAATTACAAAAAAACAATTGCAAAAAAAGAACAAAATATTGAAACAAACAAACGCAAATACATATGTGCATGGAATGTTCTTGTATAGTTCACACACAGAAACACTGGCAGTCTTTTTGACAGAACCTGTATATAGGCCAGCAGCCCTCTGACAACAACAAGGCTTCAGCAAACACCAGGCTAATACTTGTACTAGATACCTTGTTTTTCTCAGTCCTGACATTTCCACTTCTGTCTAACGCTATATTACTGCCAGCCTCTATTATAATGGACTCAAAAATTAAGTGCTAGCATGACTCAATTGCCATGGCAACTGTTATTACATTTTTGAGCTGCCTTCTTTTCTTCAAATATAAGTATTTTTCTCAGTACTTTCTCCATATGTTTCGTTTTCTTCTTTTATACATTAAACCATGCAAATGGACACATTAAACCACAGGTATAGTGCGCACAAACTCACTTGCATTCATACACACAAACCACCAGCACAGCATGACTCCTGCCAGCCAGGAGCACAAACACAACAGAAAGAAAAGGGAGCGAGAGCAAGAAAGGTGGGTTTATTTTAGAAAGCGGGGTTCAAGGCCGGAATAGAGTTTAATACCTAATTTCAATTTCAGCGGTGAGACGGGGACTCGGCAGGGAGCCGGAAACCTGGCAGGAAAAAGAGGCCACAAGAGAAGCAGAGCGGTGTGCTGCAGACAGAGGGTCAAGCTGCTGTTATGTTCCACTCCTAAACCCTTCTCAGCGAGGGGGGAAGAACGGCAGCAGTCACTCTGAAGCCCGGCCAAAGAAACACTCACACAATTAGTGCTGGAGTTTAGAGAAAGGTCAAGTGACTGAGGGGCTGCTTTGATGGAAACTAAAGTAAATGTCATACTTCTTAACCAAGTAGTCTGCAGTATAGGTTGTAATTGATTGTTAGAGCTTCAGTTACCTACAAGAAAGTGAAAACCTATTTTCTCAATAATCTCCTTACAATAAGTGAATGGGTCCTACATAAACACAAAATTTTCTGCCAAAGTTAGCAGTTTGATCATTTTTCCTGAGAGATGTTCTGTTTTTTTTCTTCTCACATCATAACTGATTTCACAGTTTTCAGTACACCAGTCAGGATTTAGCAACGTCTGAATCCAAATCTATTGACAGTTGTGTGGTTATTTGGGTATACAGCAAAGCCACACCCACATAGTCCTGATGAAGCAGGTTAGCTGAGTTTTTAAATGTAAAATATATTAACCAAGAATTACTTTTCAAAGTTAAGCTTTAATTATTGTATATTATTTTGTAATAAATATTTAGTGTTATAGAAAAGTCTTCATATAGTACTACTTTAAAACCATGTTGTCAGCCCCGTTAAGCATTTCCTTAAACAAATGTGAAACGCTTACTGAGGTAAATTAACATTTAAATTAACCAATAAATCTAAAGGGACCCAACATGTCCAAAAATAGGGAACACAATAAACTGATACAAAACTTACCCGAGGAGGACGTATAATTAAAATTTTCACACATTTATTTGAGGATTTATTCGCATCTAACACATCTAATTTCAAGAAATACAATACCTGGTCACACACACACACACACACACACACACAAACACACACAGACACACACACACACACTCCGTCTAATATATTTAACTGTGAGGAAAATAGGGTGATGGCTGAAAATGGCCATGTTATCTCTAATTTAAGATGATGAGTGAGTGAGCGACTGAGGGGACAGATGGAGCCACCGTTTTAAATATGTGGGAATGGATTGCCCAAACCTTTTGTGCGACCCAGCAGGGTGCCTGAACAAATTGGCCTCTGAAGTGTGGAAATCTACAACACAAATGAATAGTGTTAATCTGGTGGGTTGAGTGCTGCACACTTGCGGAGAGGACGTACTGTGAAATCTTGTTTGTTACCCTTTGCTCCCTCTTAATGTTGAAGCCCCGCTCTGTAACACCCCTCCTCCACGCTAGTCCTCACTCGGCGTTGTCTTCTTTTCTAGTCTACATCCCTTCCTTTCCGCCCTCAGCCTTTCTTCTCCCACTCTCTAGGCCTCAGTTCATCTGCCCCGTTTCTCACATTCCCCACTGCTTGTTTTCTCAAGCTCAAGTGTTTAGAACCTGAAATGAAACAGGCAGCGTCTCGGCAGGAGGCTGCCGGTAGTGTTGAAATCTGCCCAGCTTCCTCCCACAATCTCCTCCCCTGCTCCTACCTTCTCCTCCCTCCAGTCATCCACAATTTACACAGTGCACTGAAATGTTAATCCACCGACGTGTTCCGCATACAACATTCATGGGACCCCCTACCAAGAGCAGAGGAGACTGCGTACGCTTCCACATGGCTTCATAGTTTATGTTCAACTCTATTGTTGGATGTTGAATGTACTCTTTCTGGAGCAGACTGACTACTTCTAATAACAATTCATGTCCGTGTGTTTATGCATGTGGACTCATTTGTAGTGATCTATATTACATAAAGTCTGTCTTGTTTGTTACATCTCAAACTCCCTACAATTTGACAAATGTGTTTCTGTTCACAATCAGTTTCTTTTCTTCAGAAATTCCTCATCTGCTCTGTGAGATATTTCCGTGTCAAACACTGGCGTGGATACACATCAATTACCCGTTCAATCAAATGCTTTGTGTTGGTGGTGGAGTTACTCTCCAAGTAAAGCCTAGTTCACACTACACGATTTTAAGCCAGATTTGCCGGTTGGTGAGCTCGGTGACTGTCGGGCTGTGATCGGGGGTAAATCAGCGATTGATCGGCGGCCACCAGTCATTATGTGTGAACTACTGAACGATGCATCAAAACGGCTCCCTGACACATCGCTTACACATTGCAGACGCCAGCCTGATATCTAGCATGCCAAATATCTGAAGGAGTCGGCTGACTCGACATCCACATCCAGCCAGTGAGAGCAGGCAGCTGGCAGAGCACGCAGCTTCTTTTTCTCTGCAAAACACTTTTTACTCACCTCCAGCTCTCCCTGTAGCTGAGATGATCCCTGCTACCTGAGTGTGCTAATCCATTCTTTCACCCATGTTCTTTGTCTTTATAATTGCTATCTTTATAATAACAAACACCAGATCTTTCACCGTGTAGGTTCACGTCATTTCCAGTTTCACATTTCACGTGTGTTTTCTTGACAAAATGTGGTTTGAGACCAGGCGTCGGGTGACACAGCCGCTGCCAGCTCGTGCTCGTAGTGTGACCACCACAACAACTTCAAGACTTCCGTCACAAGACGGCAAGTTGTGTAGTATGAACAGCACGGCGATCGGCTGATGCAGAAAGTCATGTAGTCTGCACGAGCCTTAACGGCAGGTTACATTAGTGCAAGAAGTACCATTCTTCAGGCAAAATGCTGTCATGTTCTCAGTAGGAATGGCAGACAAGGTAGGAGAGCAAGAGAACCTGTTTGTTGCAGTGTGGTGGGGGGATGTATTTTGGAAGAGTGTAATGCTAAAATCAAATCAACTGCGTCAGGATCAAGATCCCACCGTTGCCCACAACAGTTTAAAGCAGCGATCCCTAGCCTCTCATTTTAAAAAAAGGCTTGTGAGAATGTTATTCTTTGCTTTTTTAACACTAGAATACTACATGTCACTGCTACAGACAGTTTAAAATGAACACAAGATCTAAACCTACTGCAGACTAGCAATACACTTGCAGTTCCCTCACACTGCTGATGTTATTGCTATTAAAGATTAAATTATAATTGCACAATATAATCAGTTACAGGTCAAGTTAAATTAACCCTTTTAAAACGGACCTCCTGCGGGCTGCTCCAAGCTAGCCACGGGAGGTTGTTGTTTGCATAATCCTGCTTAAATTTGTCTAAAATAATAACCATAATAGCTATTGGATTCATTCTTTATGCAGCTGAAAGCTAAGAGTTCTGTCTTTTGCGTCATCATGTTGTATGCTTGTGTCGCAAGTTGGTGGCATCATTACCTTTCATGCGGTGCAAAATCTAGTGTTGAGTTGTTTTGTTTTGAACATAGTTTCCGTCAGGGTATTTTGGAGCACATAAGCTTTTTTATTGGTCCTGATATTGAGGAAAAGATACTAAGATGAGGAGGTTTTGTTCACCAGCTGTGACATAGAAGAAGAGCTTCCTCTTGTTTGGAGCATTTAATTTATGACACAGTTCCAATAATTTTATCAGTTATTATGTGATGAACTGACGACCTGTCCAGGGTGTAACCCTACCGCTCAGCCAATGTCAGCTGGGATCGGCTCCAGCGCCCCTGCTACCCTGGAAAGGATAAGCAGAGAGAATGGATTGATGGTTTATTGACATAAATAGGGTTTTAGCTTAAGTTCATAATATAGGAATATGACGCATTTTAAGACAATCTAGGAAATGACTAGCCTGGCATTGCCAGACTCATTCACAAATACGTATTAGTCTGAAAAATCTTGGAAAATGCCTCTGGATGCAATTGGATGGACATACAACCAATGAGAGCAATAAAACATGTGACATAGCGCTGAGCAACACATGCAAGTTGGGGCGGTGCTTGGTCCGTTTTCAAGCAGGGAAAAAATGGCGGAATGGTTACAAACTTCCTCAAATTGCAGCTAAACAGTACATTAAAAATTGTTTCTGAAAACATTTGCAGCAATGCAGTAACAGAATGTTGATTCATATTTGCAGCACTGCCTAGTTGGACAGTTTGATCTGCGTTTTTTGATTCGTCTGGTGCTTTGCACTAGACCTACAGCCAGTCAGAGCAGCAAAACATGTGACTTGTGACTTTTCAAATTTGGACCGGTGACTCTCCTCAGTCAGTCAAATCCGTCCCATATTAGATATATGGTTGTGATTGGCCCGACCACATCCAGGATGGTGGATATCTGTCTGAATGGGAGGGTGTCCAGAAGCATCTGCCAGAGCAAATAAAACATGAGCTCAGCGGATTCTTTTGGTTCCCAGGCTAGGACATTACAATAAGCAAAAATACCAATGTAGGAACTGAGAAAATATTTCTATTGCAGAGTGCCATGCAGAGAGACTTTTCACTCTGCTAATAAAAATTAGCATATCTGTTCACATAATTCATGGAGTCTTAAGAAATATTTAGTTCATGTTTCTGCATTCAGAATTGTTTTGGCTCAATGAAATGAATTAAAGTACAGCCACTCTCACTCCACAGCACTAAAGGCTTATATCAGCCACTGAATGAGTGAACAGGGCCTAGGCGCATGATGAGCTTGAGCACCACAATACTTTGGCCCCAAAATAAATGACAAAAATAATAATTCTGGGATTAGAAAAAGTTGTACAGTCCTTAAAAGCAACTGTTTCAAATAGTTGTCATGAAACTCTTTGTTTGCAGTCGCTTAGCTAAGCTTTAATTGTTTTCCCCTTCTTCCCTGTTTTGGCCAAAATGTCTTTATCTAGGGTGTTCCTATAATAATCTGCAGAATTAACATTAAAGAGTTTTAAAGTGTTCTCTCAACAAAAAGCATTTTGGTTCTATTTCCTCAACTCTTCCTCTGGCTTTGGTGGGAATCTTTTATCCAAGCAAGATTAAGTGTATTGTAGCAATAAAGATTATTTTTAAAAGCAGGCTTTAGTTAAAGTTGAATCATGGTGACTGCTTGATTCTCTGCTGTTCTTTTATTGCTTACTCACAACAGGCCTTTTTCACAGCAGATATTTTGACTTGTCATTGAAGTAAAGGAGCTGCAGGTGTCAATAACAATGTTAATAAGGCCTCGGTTCTTTTCAAGTGTTCCACTGTGACAGTGAGCCCGCATACACAATACAAGGACCTTGAAAATAAAGCAGCTAAATTGATTTTAGACATCATTCATTTTATCATTTTCCGCCTGTGCTTTTCCTACTGTGATATGTCTTTGGTGAAAAATTCCTGAATATATATGTATACACACTATCTTTATCCATACATTTATTTTCCCCTTTTTTTCAGGTTGTCTCCATCCAATCAAAAACTAGGAGTTCATTTAGAAAGTGAAAAATAAAAACTGCTAATTTATCACTTGTCACTTGGATGCACAGTGGCATCAATTAGGCTGATGACGTCACAGGCCTAATCAGTGTTAATTTGTAAGATTAGCAACATTAGCACATAGACATCAGCACTTAGCACTGACGACGAATAACAAAAGTTGTCTGCTAAGTTGTTGCTAAGCAGTTACTGTGGCAACTTCGATGTTCTGTTTTTTTGAATGGACAGCAGCAGCAATTCCACCACCTCGGCTAACAGCTCCAATCCTATACCATATGCTACAGGGTGAAGCTATCTACCTAGTCTGATCTTATCACATAGCTAAATAGAGCGGGTCATAGCTTAATAGAGGAAATAGTTAGCAGTATGATTATTAGAAAGTTTTGCTTAAATCATAGGCATTGTTTATTGGCCCAGACTGAATAACTAAACTTAGAAGCTTGTGTTGCTCCAAGACGTCCCCGTCATTGATCTGTTTGTTCACTGCTTAAAAGTATATATTAAGGGACTGACCAGCACAACTACCTCCTACATTGCTTTCCTTGTAGTTTCTGTGCTGTGCAACAAGCTGAAAATGTTCAACCATCATCAACTCAGTGGCAAATAGCCAGGTAAGGTAGGGAGAGCACCTCCCTGCCCATCCACGTGCATACATGGAAAGCCCAAGGCAGAGAGTAGCAGTAAGGACCCCCAAACGCCCATGACAAACCTACCCGGCCCTTTATGCGTTACTTGGAAGTACCAGCAGGAGGACCCAACTGAACACGTATTAAGCCAGTTATTCTAAATGACCTGAGTGATGCTGCGTTTCATTTACCTCGGAAGTCAGAGGTCGGACCTGGGAATGACGTCACACCCGAGTTGACGGCGTTCCAGTTAACAAGTCGGAAAACCTTGCTCGGCCAGCTGTTTCTTTACAACTAGCCAGGTTAGCTATTGATACACAAAAAACACATTGTGCGTTATTTACTCACACTAAACACTGTAGCAACACGTCCACAGACAGCTGTTTGACAGCACTTTGTGTACGAACATTATGAGTCACAAGTACACAGAAGTGCTAATAAACAGTATAAACTACAGCTTTCACTAACTGTTGATACCCCATCTTGGATCACGAAGTCGGGGTAGTGCGGTTCTCCCAACTTATGGGATTCCGACTTAAGGGAGCGTTCCCTTTGAAACTTTGACCTTTGAACTCTGAAATTCTGACTTCCTATGTCAACTGGAATGCACCATGAGGCCATTTGAATTATACATGCTAGTCTGAGTTACCATAGCTAAGTATTATGAAAATCCAGCAGTTATGACGCTAAAGTCACTTTTCGACCAAAGGAACCGCGACTTTTAAGTCCCCAGATCTCTTTTCAAGGAACTAAAAGGTTCCTTCAGCTCACTGTTGTGTGCGTTTCCACCGTGGTCTAAAGACCTGCGAAGATTAGGCAAATTAACCAGCTGATGTAGGCTGTAGCCATACAAAGCGATGCACAGGCATCATTATTTGTAACCACTATCCATGAGCAACATTATAAATGAACATCAGATTTGACTGGAATATAATGAAAAAACTATAGGCTATGCTTGACCATTAAAGAAGCTTTTTTGTGTGGGAGCTATAATGAAGAGACACATGATAAAGTTCGTTACACATTTAATAGTAGCCAATCAAACTGGATAAAGCCATAAATTTCTTAAAATAACTCCAGCACAGAGAAAGCAACACAAAAATAAAATCTTTCGGAAAGTACTACCCCCGCGAGCAGGGACTTTTTGGGGGGTAAAATGAAGACCCCAGAACTACATTTAGGCTCTGGTCCCTCCGGTGGAAAAACAGTGAGTTCCTCCAAAGGTTCCTAGTTCCGGGGTATAGTTCCTTTGGTCGAAACGCAGCTTTGGGCACTCATGGCCCTTAAGCATCGAGGATGGCTTGATTCTCGGGCCAAAAGTAGCGTTCAAAGACAGATGATGACCAACACTCATAGTCTTGAGTGCTGTAACGAAGCTATGGCTGCTGAAGTGATTGGATCCTAACAGAAATGGTGAAACTCTATGCATGAGACCGCAGAATTGCAGATGAGGCAAGGAGAGAGGCAACCCGAGCTCGAGTCATGGGTTCCCCTCATCAGAGACACTGGTGGTATTGCTGTGATTCGGGGCCTCTCTGCCCTTCAACATGCCTACCTGGAAGGCCATATAGCAGCGAGAGCACCTCTATTGCACGCATGAAGCCTGTGGCAGAGAGAAGACCCCTCCAAAATGACCACACCCGGCAAGACTCCTTGGCCCTACATAAGCTACATGTAAAGGCTAACCGGAGGTGCTTACAAGCACTCAAAGATAGCCAACTGACTTTAGGGGCGCTAAACTTACATATTACAGAGTACGGTCTAGACCTGCTTTATATGAAAAGTGCTATGAGAACTGTTGGTTGTGAATAGCGCTATATAACTAAAAACTGAATTGACTTACATAAGACATGGGGGTTAAAAATTGTGCTTGATTTTCGCAGGCGCTGCAAAATGTCACCATGTCATGTGACATGAAAACCTTACGGGAGCAAGGCAGCTACAGTCTGGCGACCACAGTTGCTTATCTCCGGCTGCACAAATTGGACCACCTTGCTTGATCTCGTTGCCTTTGTCTTGAAAATGGCGCAAAATTAGTCATGTACTAAGCGCACAGTAAGCTCACGCAGGTAAAATGTGTCAGCGAAGGTCATACGCGGCCATTTCAAACGCATTGTATTATATTGTATTGTATGTATTTACCCCTATAGATGCAATGCGGAGTGTAAATGCATTACTTGAAGCGCCCTTGATGTCTTGACCAACCATATGGCTCTACCAGGTTCTTTGATCAATTTTAAGGTAACGTTGACAGAAGCACAACACAGAGAGAAGCGCGCCAAAAATTGCTAATAATTACTATAGCTTCTTCGTAGAGTGTGAATAAATCAAAATAGGCTCTATTTCACAGAATATTACTTGTGCTATACTGTCACGCAGGAAACCGGCGTTTGGTTCCCGTGTAAAATAATATGATTTTGCTTTTAATAAAGTTACGTAGCTTGCATAACTTACGTGAGTTACTTATTAGCTACATTAGCCCTGCTAAGTTTCATAGCATTAGCGATTTGTTTTATAGCGTTGGTTGGCTTCATAGTTTTAGCTGCGTAGCATTGTGATTTGCTTTGCGCATTAACTTCATGGTTTAGCTTCATAGCATTAGTGTTTAACTTTGCAGCGTTAGTGTTGGTTTGTAGAGTTATAGGCCTCTCAGACAGACTGCAGCGATGGCATGGCATTACACTGGTACAGTCTGGGGTCATTGCTGCAGACACATTAAGTGAAAACCATCAGAGTATTTTAAAAGAAATTGGTTTGACACATGGGTGGAGCAATCTGCGGTGTCCCATGCAAATAACACAGGTGAGCTGATGCTGCTTTTAGGTGCTCCAGCATTAGTCCTTATTGGAGATTACTGCACTTATCTCAGTGCTGTACTAACACATCAGATATATGAACACCATCTCACCTGTCAGATCATGAGGCTCTGATTCGCTGAAAGGGAGGATTCAAGCCTACTGCTTAAATCAACTGACATTCCTGTCACCTTTATTTCAGTTGACATTCAAAAGTTGGGTATTTTTTCAATCTTGGAAAAAACCTGTGAGCAAACCCCCTACATTTTGACACTGATGTGGTTTGCGAGGTGATTCCTCAAAAGGCAAATCTAAAGTCTAGTCTCACGCCATGTTCATCTTTTAAATTGTCAACAGAGTTGTGGTGTGTCCTCATTTCGCCCCCTGACATGATGAAACCCCTCTGCGGATTACACCAGCAGGTCTCATCAAAGCCAGACAGCCAGACTGCTGACTGTCAGACATCTCTAATGCTTAGATAAAGGAAAAAAGAAAGGCATACCCATTCAAGAGCACAAGGTTTCATTAGTGCACTATATTTGCTGACATTTCTAAAGAAGTGAAGCGACAGGTAATAGCAATTAAAGCTGTTACCACACAACCAACAGAGGAAATTACAGCAATATAACTTTCTCTTGCTAACTTGGGCCAGTGTTCAAAAGGCCCCTAATTTCCTATTTAAATTGTTATATTTTAGATATTTATGCGCTTTATATATAACAGTAGATGCTCTAAATGAATATGCTTTGTTTGTTGCTTGAGGTGATTGAAGTGTTATTCTTGCTAAATCCCCTAAATCTTGAGTATTACTGTATCAGAAAGCAATAAGTGGCCTTGAAAATTGATAATATTAGCAATGCAGATGGGGTAGTGTGGCATTAATGTTGGTAGCAAGAGCCACCATTGAGCATGAGTTTATGAGTCCTTAAAAGTATCTTTTTTCTTTCTTTCTTTTTTTTTACAAGCTGTGGCATTATACTGTACCTTGGCAATAATAGTCTACTAATAGACTAGTAGCAGTGTTAGGAAGGTTACATTACAAAGTAATTACAATGTAATGTAAGACAATTACAAAGTAATGTAACTAATTACATTTAATTACTTTATGATTACTTTTCGAAATCTCTGATGAATGTTTTCAACTGTTAACCATTTTCAAAAGACAGCTTGAGAGTCAATTTAACTGGCATCAAAAAGCACCAGAATAGCATCAAAGTTTACTAAAGGGCAGTAGCTGGAAATGGCAAAGGAAGACATTGTGCACATGACAAAACAAACAAAGCATCAAAATGAATATTATTCTACATATAGCCTAGCTTTTTATAGAAGATATTCAGATGTAACCCCCAATGAAATCATGAACATTTCCCTAAGTAAATTGTTTTTCCCAGTAACTGCAATAGATTACAGTTACATTTATTTTGCAATTAAATTACGTACCTAAATTACAAGTAACTAGCTACTCCCCAACACTGACTGACTAGTAGTAACGTTCATCAGTGTATGTTTTGTGTTTGGAGGAAGATAGTAGATGCACTAGTTAGAGTTCAGAATCTGAGATGCTTTACTTTTTACATTTACAGCAACTTGCCATGTAAGGGATCCATATGCCTTCCTGTGCTTTCAGTTATTACATTACTCTGGAGTTCTCCAGCTCCTGTTAATGTAAAGCTGATATTCAACAAGCAATCATTTAGGTTTGGCATTCATTTCTTTCTGAGAAGTTGAAAGGGAATGATCCATTTCAACACCATCTTTGTGCATAACTTAACACTGTAACTCAAGGTCAAATGAGGACCCCTTGGTGATAGAAATCACAGCAGAGAAGGCCAAACTGACAATCAGTGAACAAAGCAGGCCATTAAGAGGGTCCCTGCATAAAAGGACATGGCAACCAAACTATTCAGTAATTCTGGGCCATCAGTGGGGGAGAGTAAATACTGGTAGGTTCTCCATCAGTAACACATATCAATACATTTTAAATCACTTCTCCATTAATTATCTTTATCATCAGAGTTCCAGGCGAACATCTAGAATCTGGTTCATTTTCATGATAAGGTGAATGTTTGAATATAGCTGCATTACAAAATGTTAAGAATTTGTGGCGTAAATCCTCATCCAGGTTCCTGTTTAATAACAGGAGATAAAAGGGACCGCTAGAACATGCTGCTGCAGATGGCCACTGCATCCAGCCTTCCCACAGAGCCACTTCCCATGCATTCTGTTCAGGGACATACACATAGTATGTGTATAGTCGCTCAAGTCGCCTCCACAACAGTCTTTACACTTTCTTCACATGGCCATGTTCATGCCCAGTTATATAGATAGAATGTGGAGTGTCTACTGTAGTGTAGGTGAGTTATGTAGTGTTTGTGTGTTCAAATATGCGGCCAGAACAGTACATGTGCAGTCGTCATGTGTTCCTGCATGTGCTTTGATTCATCACGTCTCTATAATCAGATGTTCTTTTACAGGTTAATGTTACATAACTATAACAGCTGCTGCCCAGCATCTCCGCTGACAGCCAGGTGGGAGCAAGATATAGCCTCTCAAACTCCATTTTGCTTTCATTTACAACTGGTGCGCCAAGCAGGAGAAAGATGAAAAACACATTAGCCCTCTCTAATTAGCCAGACATGTTGGTATTCAAACAAAAGGCTTTTTACGCTTGAGAAACCAATCAATTCAGTCTATAACAGCCTCTTTCAGTTTCATTTACAAAACAGCATACACCATTATTGAAAAATAAAGTACACATTTGAATTAGTGCTCCTTTGTCACAGCTAAGTAAGCTCTTTATTTCTGAACAATATATGTCCACAGTTGGCTGCTAACTTAAGCTGCTGCTTGTTAATGTCTAGTAGTCGGAGCTGTACCTGGAAAAACAGAATGAATGTATGAGAACTAAAGTGTTTAAGGGTCACCATCGCTGCTGCTAATTGATATCTGGTGTGTATTAAGTTAAAGAAAAGGAGGAAGACTGTGAAAGGCAAAAGTGGTTGATGCAAAGTGTCAGAATAGGAGAATATTAAGAAAAATACAGTCTACAGACATGCTAGCAACTCTGTGAGGCTGCACAGTGGTATATTTTGCTAAATGCTAAAGTCGTCGTGTTAACATACTCACAGTGACAAATGCTAACATGTCGATGTAAAGCAAGTATAATGTTTACCATGTTCACCATCTTAGTTTAGTGTGTCAGCATGCTAACATTTGCTAATTTACACAAAACACAAAGCAAAACTGAGGCTCATTTGGTATTTGGTCAAAACCAAAGTTTTGGACAATTTGAAATTTTGACCTCATGATGGTGCTAGATGAAATGTCAACAAAATGATTATGGTTTATCCCAAGGTGGAACGAATATATGTACCACATCCATCCAGTAGATGTTGAGACATTTCAGTCTGTCCAAAGTGCCAATAGCATGCTGCTAGCATAGCTAAAAAGATTAGAAGACCCAGATCTAAAAATATAATTTGAGCAAACTGAGAACACAAAGACTAAGAAGCGGACTCACAATAATACTTTCAAATGCAAACTGATTCAAGGCTGCAGTGCCTCTGTCAGATAGGGAGATTAGCATTCGAAATGTATGCAATCTGTTGAGAAATCAAATGTCAAGGTAGATGCATCACTTCAATTAGCTCAAAAGTCACAAATGATTGCACTACACAGCAGTCAAGTAGCTGCCTCACACTCGCTGTATATCTTGAGGATTTATCCTCCGATGCCAGATTTTTTTTCTGAGAGCTCAGACGATTGTCATACAATGGAAGAGACATACTGTACCAACAAGGTTTCACAAACAATTTTTTGACATTGCTGGATCCTTCTCAATCCATAGTAGTGTGGCTTTATTGTGAAATGTATGCACTCCCTTTCAGTCTAGTTTATATTTATAGTGATACATCTGTCACGACTTTGGAGGACAGATTTCCTTTTGTAGGTTTAATGCAGACTTGACAGGTAAGGGTTTTAGTGCCAGTGCTTCAGAGCATCTCTATATACTAAAGAAATAAGTGAGGTGGAATAAATTAAACAAATCACACTTAAATAGAAAATATGGCTTCAGAGGTATGAATGCTGAAGGCAATGACTTCACTGAAATTTTTACTGAGCCGGCTTTTTCACATCTGAATTGTCACCTACATTTCCAGTTTGTCAGTAAAAAGTCTTCGCTGTTGCTGCATTTACGCAATGTCAGCAAAACTGTACAGGAAAACTTCTCATTTATCTGACTAGTTAGCTTTTTATATATGGTTACCCAATTTGTTAGCCTTAGTGTTATGTTGTGGGGACAGAGTGGATCCAAACGCAACACTCAGGATGAACAGGTTTTATTGAAGGGGAAAAGGGGTTGACCGCCTTTTTCCCGATGTCAGCTGGGATTGGCTCCAGCCCCCTGCGACCCTGTACGCAGGATAAGCGGTTGACGATAGATGGATGGAAAAGGGGTTGAGGCAGTGGAGGTGAGGGAGAGGCGGACGCAGGGTAAACATGGGCACGGGGAACCGAGGAGACTGAGACAAGGGAGCCAGGGGCACTGGGGACCGAGGAAGCAAGGAGGCAAGGGGAGGAGCCGGAAGGACGCCGTGGAAGAGGTCCGAGGGGAGAGGGCAGGGTGGCGAGCCCAGCTGACGGAACGGAGGACGGAGGTGAGTGGACCTGGAGGGGAGACAGACAGACAGACAGGGTTAGACACTGGGGAAACAAAGGGAAACAGAAACGACACAGAATACTCAAGAGCTTGAGTGGTGAAGTGGCACCGGGTTAGGAGCAGCGACGATCAAGCAGGGGTTGACTGGAGAACCGGGGTAGAAGTACTGTCAGAGATGAGGCTGACTGCTGGCAGAGGAGGTGGCTGACGAGGTGCAGGTGCGGGTCATTGGCTGGGCTCAGGAGCAGAGGAAGAGAGAGAGGGAGAGCGAGAGGGAGAGCACACGCAGGGGAAGAGACACAGGGAGGGAGGCAGGCAGAGTACAGGAAAACACCAGGGGAAAACTGAATCACAAGCAAAAAGAGAAATAAACAGGACACCCCACCGTCAGCCGGACGGTCACCACAACACTTAGTCACATACCCTAAATTAGCTGTTTTTGAATGATACATATTTGTGGTGGTCTAATAATGAGCCAGATAAAAGAATAAAACAGCATATAGCTTCTTTTAATTAAATAAATTGATTGTATTGATTGTATTAGCGTTAGTACATGCTTTTATTTCACTCTGCACTTTCCTTTAGAAAAATGGGGCTGTAGTGTATGTGTCACTAAACTGTGTCACTGTGAACCCACCAGGTTATCATTGTGGTTTTGGTGAAAACACACACGCTTGTGTGTGGCGTTTCTGAAACTTCTGTGTGCACCGGGCCACACACTGCACATGGTCTTCATCGCTCTATGTGTTCTGTGTTTGTATCCAACAATTATGTATCCAGTGTGTAATGAAAATACAGAGAAAGACTTGGAGACATGGTTCAAATTACAAGGAGGGTTAAGTAGTCTGACCCCCCCAAATAAGACTTGGACCACTCCAAAAAGGTAAAAACAACAGTTCATGGGGGTCTTACTTACTTACCTGCAATTGTAAATATTACAATATATTTCCCATATTCATGCCTGAAGAATCTTGAAATATGATTTCAGACACCCCTAAAATGGCCATACCATTTCCTAAACTTGAAGTTAGTTAAACGTCTTGTCTGCCTGCATCACTTTCAGCTGCTCATTAAGGTCCTGTGCATCACACAATAAAGAGACGCTGTAGGTTAGTGTAATGTTAGCAACATAGCTTGTTTAAGACACCTAATTTTCCTACCTTCTGAGTTTTGTAATTACATTGTGTCAAGTGTCTATGGATAAATGCTAAAGTTAGCAAGTTTCTAACTTTTGCCTTAACAGTTTACAGTCCTTTTGTGAGTGCTTTAACAATAGGCACACCATTTGTTTTCACTTTGGGAGTTTTACCTAGCTAGGTTTTTTTCCAAATGTATGATTACTACTTTATTAAAAGAAGATTACATTTCATAATCAGTTCACATGAGCAAGAGAAAAGGACATATCTGCTAAAATTAATGCGGCCTGTATTTTCTGATAGTGTCTTTGGTTCTGGTTCATTGTTTGGGTTAGTGTTTGAGCGGATATGATGGTCAGCTGTTGTGTGTGAGTCTGACTTGTTTTGCTCTAGAATACTTGGTGATCCTTGACTACAAAAGTTGTTGTGTGGGGGTGCTATGGGGCACCTATAAACTGGTGTAATGAATCTTCTACAGACTGCAGACATTACGTGAAACAAGCAAGGATCTTGTAAGCATTGTCAAATTTTTGTTCATTGAAACACATGCCTGCGCTGTACTGGGAAAACAGAAAACACAGAAAAAAAGGTTGACCCCCCTCGATTGCCATTGTATAATATGTACTCTGCTTTGGGGCTCTATTTTTTGTCTGTTTTTGTTGCACTGCCAATTTGCTGCTGTTTTGGTGATTAAATCTACAAGAGTTAAAATACTTAAAGCAAATGTGCAGCAAAAAAGAAAATAGTGCTTAAAATGTCTGTGAGGTTCAGTAATCCAGGTCAAGGAATGTTAAAATCAAGAGCAATTGGACTTGGTTGAAGATACTCGAAGATGTTTTACCTCTCATTCGAGAAGCAGAAGTGAAGAAGCCTCTAAGATGAGAGGCAAAACATCTTCGAGTATCTTCAACCAAGTCCAGTTACCCTTGATTTTAACCTTCCTTGGATGCTTAAAATGTAAATGCTGTGGCCCAGGAGATGGAGTGGGTCATCTGTTAATCAGGTCGGTGGTTCAATCCCCAGCTGCTCCAGTCTGCATATTGAAGTGTAGGCAAGATACTGAACCCCAAATTGCTCCTGATGCCTGTGTAAGTCTGTGTGAATCTCAGTTTCAGTATCTGATGAGCAGTTGGAACATTGCATGGCAGTCTCTGCCGTCAGTGTATGAATGGGAGAATGTTGACTTGTAGTGTAAAGCGCTTTGAATGGTCGGAAGACTAGAAAGATGCTATGAATGCAGTCCATTTACAATTACTAATAAAAAAACATTTTAATCCATTGTTATCCCACCAGTAGCTGTGTTTTTAAATAGCATCAAAAAATTGTGTTTAATGTGGTTAAAGCAGTCATTAATCAATAAATGATTCTTACAGTGTCCGTTATCCACAGCTGCTTATACTGTATAAAAAGCTTCTTCTTCAGTTCATTAAATACCTTCTAAAATGCTAGAAACATGTCCAAAAATACCCAGAGCAGCTAGCTTACAAATGTTAGCGAACTAGCTTGTTCTGCTTTCATTCTCATAAGGATAACATGGAAGCTACAAAGGAGATGGATTGCCTTTAGTTAAGTGATACTGTCCGCTGGCTACACTTCACCTGTCCTTGTGACTGTAACTTCCTCTATCTACGCTAGAAAACAAAAAAGAGCACACACACACACACACACACACACACACACACACACACACACACACACACACACACACATTTACTTTGTGGCAATAACAACGCTGTTGACGCAGTGTTCACGATACCCTGCAGCCCCTGCAGCCACAACGATCAATATGCTATTTAATGTTTTATTAGGCTATAACGCATCAAAACTCAGGTTTAGTCTAATTTTCGGGACAAACATGACTAAGGAACTTTAAAGAGAGTTGGATCTGAATCTGTTAGCGGCTCGCTGTGCAGTGAGGTGACAGATACAGACACACTTACTCTGCTATATGGCGCCAAATTACTTCATTGATGAAAAATGCGATCATACCTGTTGAGCCCCAACCTTTTTATATACAGTCTATGGCCCCAACATATTGCCGTGCTGGAAATTACTTCACCGCGACAGCCACACGTATGCATTACTTATAGCTATCTGAACTGTTCATTCAGTACTTTTAGGTAAGTATTTCAACCATGTTCCCATTACTTTAAATAGTATAGTAAGTATATCTGACCAGTGCTTACTATATGTCAACCATGTATTTATCATGTTAAGCTAACCATTTCAACTGTTTCCACTATTTATCCACTTTTAGCAATCTATTTCAAGCATTTATACATCGCTTCCACTTTGGCAAGCAGTTTCAAGACAAGAGAAAATTCAGAAACATAAAAAATAGCCCTTTTTTGAGTCAGTGTACATCTCTATTGTCAGCCTCCTAGAAGTATATCAAGGTGAGCTTTCTTTTCTTTTCTTTTAAAAAGAGCCGGTTGAAGGAAAATGGTCAGTGACCTTGAGCTCTAAACGGAGTTTAAGAGGAGGCCTGAACTATAAATAGCTGACTCCAGCACAATGCCAAACACTCCATGAACCTGGGCTACTAGGCTAATATATTTTGAGCCACATTGATCATTTGGCTGGACACTTCTATTGTACTCTGTTCTTGCCACATCTGGCCACTATATTCTTAAAGTTAAGTTTACGATCAGCTATATAGGCAATCAATTCTATATATAGCTATATTATATTCCTTTTATTCTGTGGCAAACTACCCTGAAATAGTGTTATCTACAAATAAATAGCACATTCTCTTTCCCTCTGCTCAAATCTCGAAGCTCGAGGCTTCTTCTCTCACACAGTCACGTCGGTCAGGACAATCTCAAAAATCCCAGCCAATCCATAAAACCAGCACCTCCATGAAATGCAGCAGTTTAGTCTTCGTCTGAAATTAAAATGAAGATTAATCAGAACTGCTAAGAAGGCAGCTCGAGTAACAAGCCCTCCAAAAGCCTTTGTGATTCACTGATGCACGAGAGAGAGAGGAGGAGAAAGAAAAGGAAAAGAGGAGAGTGAAGGAAGAATAATGAGGAAAGGGGTGGAGAGGAGATACTGGGACTTAGCAGTGTCACTTTAAGTGTAATAGGCTAGGTCACTCTTTGTGTGCATTATGTATAATACACTAGTATTGTACCTTACTTTTTCTCATTGTGTGATGCTTTTGGTGTGGGCTACAGGTGTCAAATGACACGACCCTCCGCTACACAGCCGTTCTCACAAGTTAGAACTAAAACATCAGTAACCATTAAAGTCCAACTGAAATGACATTTATTCTCTGCCCATAGAGCTGTCTGGTGCTTCGCTCAGTGTAAATCCAGCCGAGGTGGTCCCAACAAGTGCTCAAATAATGGTTAAGCTCAGTCTTTTGAAGGCTGATCTAGATTAGTCCTCTTTTGTCCATCTTCTCTTCACAGTGGTCCAGTGGGAGTAGAATAAGAGAGGGGGTGTAGCAGCAACCACAACCACAACCACTGCCCTCTAATGGCCCTGCTAGCCTGGTAGACAAGTAAACAGGCTGTTTGAGTAAAAAACAAATACAGAGAGATGCACAGTCAAACAGCAGTTTGTGTGTGTGTTTGTTTTTGACAGCTGTTGGATTTGCGTCTCTGCTTGCATGTCTGTCATTGTGCACACGTCCCTGGTCTGCACAGGCCAGTCGGACCTCTGTGAAAACCACTGCACTCTGTGAGGTAGGACTACACAACGGGCATTTGATTTCCTTGAGCATGAGCAACAGAAAACATGCAAATGGGAAGATGCTAAGGTAACATTTCATGGAAGCATTACTCTCACCAGTGTAATCAGGAAGCTTGTTTTACCACTGATTACGCAGCACTGTATTTTTTGTTTCATGTTTCTGTCTGCAGCATCACCTGCGTTACTACACACGTATATATAAAAGCGGTCGAAATAAAACATGTTTATCACTCAAGTCTCTTTGCAATTGGTCCAGATGTTTGTTTTGTTCGGATTTTGCATAATTTGGCTCCACATGTTCCATCAAAGTGAGGCTAGAAGGGACTGTGTGCTCAGGCTCTGTGACAGTGAGGACATTTCGCCTGATACATTGACCTTTTAGGGTTGAAGGTTAGAACTTTCTTTAGGTTCATTTTAGATTTTATGTCCACACAAGTATAGCATGGCAAATGTATGCGAGTGTGCTGGCACTGGAGGTGTTGGGTTGGAGGGAGATAAAGTGAACATGTCCGTGAGCTCGTGTATTCAGGACAGAACGTTAAAAACAAACATGTAGAATAATGACACAGCAGGTTAAAGTCCTCTCCAGATGTGGCTCTAGTTTGACATTTTTAAAATCTGTCAAAACAAAGTCATGTGATGGAAGTTATACAACCAACACACAGGTGGAAGCTTTGCTTAAATACAGAAACATTACCACGTGATGATTCATAAATATAGAATGTCTAATGTTGATGAGTTGTCTTCCAGCTTCATCGCAGCGAATGGAGATGTTAGCACAGCGACTAACACACCACACTTTGCTATTTTTGCACACCAGGTCTAATTTTCCTGGACTAGTTTGCATCTCTGGAGCGTGAAATTCACTCATGAATATATATAACTGCTTGTATGTATTGACAGTCTGAGGAGAAAAAAAGTATTAAAATCTTTTACTTAAGTGAATTAACAATTCTACAGTGTAATACAAAAGTATTAGCATCAAACTTTATTTAAAGTTCCAAAAGTCAAAGTATTCATTATGTAATATGGCTCATTTTAGAAATAAATATATATATATTATATATTATACAAGTATATGCATTTCATCAATCAGTGAGCCGTAAACGTGTAGTCCAAATGCTTGCAATACACAAACAAAAACTACACAAAAACTTATTTGAAATGTAGCTGCTGAAGGCTGAGTGCTTAAAAGAAACACGATTTCTGAAAAGCTTCCAGTGCACATTTAACCTTCAACAGAGACAGAGCCATAGTGCAAACAGAATGCACTGCAGGGGGGTCACCGGGAAGACAAGGTCAACAGGTTATTCTGTTCTGCAAAACTGGGTATTACAAATGTAACAAGAAATCCTACCCTAATCATAAGGTGTATTATTACACAATGTTTATGTACTGTATCGAACCACCTAACATGTACATAAACACAGACCCATAAAACATTTGCAACAAAAAAAAAAGAAATACAGCATGCCTTCAGAATAACCCTCTTTGTCTCTCTCTTTCCTTTTAACAAACATTCACACACACACACACACACACACACAAACACACACACACACACACACGCATTAGACAAACACTCACATTTGAGCACAGATACCAATATAAACAAATGCATCGATGCACATACAGTATATGGGTGCATACAAATGTATCCACACACTATGTTAAACCCTGGTTATCTTGAGTGCAAGAGCACAGCGGTGAGGAAGTTGAACTAATTCAACAAAGGCCAATAAGAGTATTTCCCATTAGCGTGTGTGAATTAATCTACTGACCAGTTGGTAGGATTGAATTGGTAAAGCTGCCAAATGAAAAGCACGAGTAACAGTAGCACACACACACACACACACACACACACACACACACCAGTTAATTACATATCCTGAGTGTGTCATTGCTAACCACTCTGTCTTTATCGCTACAGAGTCACTTAGGCTTAGGCCAGGGGTTGGCTGCTATTTTAGCCAACACAGCAGCTTGGTGGTCTAACTCTGATAGAGGGGGTACACACATCCACATCCACACACCCCAACGTATGAGGGTTAAGACATTCATATTGCAGTTTTTAAATTGATGGGGGACTCAAATGCTACATTTTCCTGCTCGAAGTCGCTCTCACCCAATCACCTCGGAAAACAGCCACCACAGCATCGAAGGGATGAGAGCAACTTTTACTATAGGTGCTGTAAATCTAGGTAGCTTATCCAGTTGAAGGGCTTCATTGCAAAAAGCTGGAATTATTTTGGGAAGATTGCTTACCTGTGTTCATTTCTCACCAAAAAACTGGTAAATGCACTCTCTCAAATACTTGTTCACAACCTTTTTTTTGTCTAATGTACCCCCACAGCCTTAGCCATCCCTGAACTCAAGCACCCCTTCACCAACACCCATCGTCATGTTCCAAATGTGTTCGTTTCAAATGATTTTCAACTGGTTATTTAACTCTGAATTCTTTAAGAGTGGATATTTTTCCAATTATTTTTTTCATACATTCAAAATGTCAGTGTTCAGATCAGTTTGGTTAAGTTTGCATTTTCACTACTTGGAGTGGCAGAAGCTGGACATTTATCCATTGCTTAACTATTTCAATTGTTTCACTATTACTTTTAACTATTCATTTATCCACTTTTAGCTATCTATTTTAACTATTTATCCATAATCTATTTTAACTACGTATGCATAAGGCTGTCACGATAACTGCAAAATTGAAATACCGCGTTTTTGGTCAAGCCTACCGCAGAGGATGGCATGCACCGCAACAACCAAAATGTTCATACTGTACACTTAAGGGCTTGTTTAATTAATCAATGAGTGCTTCAACAGTTCCACAACTGTTACGAGCTCTGTAATGGTTCAAGGATGGATCGCCATGGGCTGTACGTGACCCGACTTCAAACTCTGAAGCTTCAAGTGTTGCCGTGTTTTGTGTTGTTTTACTGTTTATTTTAAAGGTTAGCTAACTTGGTGTTAGCATATTGCGCGGCTAATGTGGCTAGCACGCTCGGCGATGTTGGACTAACGTTGTGATCCTGAGGGACAGTTCAGAGAAACTGTGGACAGTAAGCCTCATTTGAATCTCACTAACTAAGGAGCGTAATGTGTCGGAAGCCTGCAGCAGTTTTTCATGTTGTTTTCTGTGGAAATATAACGTTACTACAGCACAGTGGTTAATTGTGGACAGCCATTCCGCGTGTGTGCGTTGCTGCGGTATGTAAATTGACTTGATAGACATGCCCTGACGGTAATGATATAGCTAAATCTGAAGAAGACACGGTCAAACTACAAAAATAAGCTTGCTTTGCAATGTTGTTGACTAGCACGCAGCAGCTAGCTTGCTCAGACCATAAAGCTGCTGTTAGCGGCTCGCTGTGCAGTGAGGTGACAGATACAGACACACTTACTCTGCTATATGGCGCCAAATTACTTCATTGATGAAAAATGCGATCATACCTGTTGAGCCCCAACCTTTTTATATACAGTCTATGGCCCCAACATATTGCCGTGCTGGAAATTACTTCACCGCGACAGCCATACGTATGCATTACTTATAGCTATCTGAACTGTTCATTCAGTACTTTTAGGTAAGTATTTCAACCATGTTCCCATTACTTTAAATAGTATAGTAAGTATATCTGACCAGTGCTTACTATATGTCAACCATGTATTTATCATGTTAAGCTAACCATTTCAACTGTTTCCACTATTTATCCACTTTTAGCAATCTATTTCAAGCATTTATACATTGCTTCTGGCTACCTATTTGAACTGTTAATTCATTATTTTAGGCTGATTATTTTAACAATTTGTACATTTCTTTCAGCTAGCTATTTCAACCATGTGTCCGTTACTTTCAGCTAACTATTTAACTGCTAATTCATTACTTTTAGCTGCAGTCACATCCCACGGCCGGTTTGCTAACTAGTTTCCACGCATTCTCAGTGGCAACATGTGGTGTTCAGAGCTGATTCAATATGTTGATTTATATTTTTCAAATCAGTTGAGCAATTCTACAATCTTTTCATGTACTCCCAGCAAACTATGACCTCTGGGATGAAAGTAGCCGAACCATGATTGGGTTTCACTGCTCTAAAATCCTTTTTGAAAGGCAATAGCAGTGCAACAGCTAATGATATCAGCATTCAACAAATGAGACACATGATGTTTAGTTTCATCACATTTCTTGTGTAAAACTGCTCAGTCTCCTTCACTGCCAGACTACTATGTGAAATACATTTGCAGTCTGTAGAAGGCACATTAGACAGGAACACATTGAGAGGCATGATGGGACACAGTTGGGGCATGTTGCAGTATGGGTTACCCGTCTGTTTGGAGCTTCCAGAGATGTCAAAGCGTGACTCATCATCAGTCAGCTTACTGCTTGCTGAATTTTCAGGGGGAAAAAAAACATGCATCACAGACCTGCAGCCGCTGAGAATGCCGCTCTGGCTATATCATCACTGTACCAGACAAGTAATCCATGGTGGTGCTTCCTGCACTTGTTAGAGTGGATGAATTTATTTTTCAAGACAGAGGGTGAACATCTGTATTGGTGTGAAAAGGCAAAAGTCTGTTTTACTGAGTCATCTCTCGTGTTGCACTCATGAGCGACTCGCAAATGTCCACCAACAAAACATACTGTAATTGATAACTGTTTGATGTGCTAAATATAAACAGAATACATGATTAGAGGCAGAGGGAACATAAGGTGGCTTATTACCATTGCCCATAAACAGAACTATGCTGGCCGCATTTGTGAAAGATCTCTGAAAAAGCTCAGTTTGCTCTACCCGTTCTGCAAAGCCAGTCTTTAAATGTACACACTTTGGACAGCCTTTCAGAAAAGATCACAATTTGATGATTTGGCATAAATTTAGATGCGTTTATATATGATCTTCTTAGTGTTCCGATTCAAAACAGCGCTGCACTAACAAATGCAAAGGGCTGTACTGGTGGACATCTATAAGACTGAAGGCTGATTCTTGTACATTGTTAATAAAGTTGCAAAAGCAAAAGCAAATGAGACTAACTAATCAATACACACTTCAGGACTTAACTGGTACCCAAATTGTGATTGGGCTAAAAAAAAAAAAATACTTAACTTAATAACTTTAGCCTGCTTTTACGGTTCCTCCAAGGTGGATATGCTTTAGCCACAGCGTGACGACATGCATTTCCACAACAGCCGGTCCTGATTGGTAGCAGAGCCGACCACGGCCAATCAGTGACCTACCTTTAGCTGTGTCCTCAGCAGCTAAACTCAAGCGTGTCAGTACTGGAAAGTAGAGCGAAAGCCTCTGTTTTCTCTTACTGTACTTCTGCTTCTACGTGAATCTCTGTGGTTTGGAGCTTCCTTCTGTGGTTTTGTCTTTATTTTCGCATATCAGTCATATTTTATTGTTTATTGGCCTCTTTCAGCCGTATCACAGCTGTGTTAAATTACAGCTGATGCAAACATTTTCTGCAGTTGCTGTTCACATTAAAAGCATCCCACTGGCAAACCGGTTGAATGCTTTTATTGTGAAGAGGTTGAAGGAAACTCAATGTGTTGGTTACCAAGTTAGTGAAGCTTAATTGCACTGCTATTCTTCAATAAACAGGTCTAATCAACTGAACATAGACAGATTCAGCGGCGCAGCTTTCAATATTGCAGTGAGGAATAGTAGAACCATGCTCAATACAGTGTCTCATGCATGGAGGGGCTGAGTTTTCTCATGCGGTGCTAATGTTTGTCTGAACACGGCATTGCTGTGGCGATGGTCTGGAGATGGATTCAGAGTGACGCATGTATAAAGTCTTGTCGATCTTGGTCACCATGACGCTGTCAGTGATGATGGGAAGACATATAGTAGATCTGATGGGAGCTCCGTTCCGTTGAAGTTCAGTTTGATGGGATGAGTAAGCAGCAGTCACAGTTAATTTGGCGAGTTTAGTTTTCTCATCTAGTAAATATACGCAAGTCCCCTGAGTCTTGAGTCATGCATTAACTGTGTGAAGTTTGACTTGAGTGACTGTGTAAATCCTAACGACAGAGAGAAGCTCTCACCTGCTAAAAGGTTAAATAGATGTCGAAGTTCAGAACTGCTCAGCTCCATAATTGTCTGCACAAAGTTCTTGATTCAAATCATCAGACACTGATATTTGAAAATATGCCTGAAGAAATTAAAGGACAGATCAGTTCTTTGTTGCAAGAGTTCAAATGAAGTGTGTGCTTTAAATAGCCCTCGGAGTTAATCTGTGAAGAACACACTGTTCCATGTCTTGAGAGCAGGGAAGGGAACTTTTTCAGTTGCTAAGTGTCAGGCAGCAGATAAATCCCAGTGTTGCTAAGCTACTTTTACTATTTCACCAACTGACTAAAATAAAGCACGTCTCTTAAAGTATTAAAATGTTGTAAATCCAGTGATTATTAGTCTTTTTTTTTTTCACACTGCAATGATCAGTTGTGGTGACGTCCACTTAAGAATTCATCCAGAATTCACTGGTCTCCTCTTGAATTCCAGCAGCTCATCAAGCTTTTTTTATTTTCTGGCATGAATTCCACATGATGGCATTTTTTCCCAGCCAGAGTAACTTATAAATCCAACATCAAACTCACCAGTCAGAGCCAGCATTTAAGAGCATGTTAAGTAGACCACAACACCTGCATAGCGACCACCATAATCTCTCAGCTAAGATTAGCTGCGCCTGATGTGTTTCTTAGCCGAAAGATTATCACGGTCAGTGTGCAGGTGTTCTGATTTCTCCGCTGAGCTGTATCAGATAATCAAAAGATTACAACCAAAAAAAAAGAAAAAGAAACTGCTATTGTTAAGACAGACACAGCCGACAAGACAGGTGCAGAGTGTGACATATCAGGAGCACCCGATCTCTGCATTAAGCGCTGTAGACTGACCAGGGCCATCTTTATCAAGCGCCTCATACATGCTAAATGACAAGTAAAGGTCCTGCATTCAAAATTTCAAGTAATGTTACATAAATATTAGCGTTATAGTTTGCATTAACTTTAATGCAAGTACATTAATGTTATAGGTGCTATAGGTGAGGTGGAGCGAATTTAAACTACTTTACATACTTCTGGGTAGTTTAATTTACAACACGGCATCACACTTTATAAACGGATCACAAATTTTGTCAGGTTTTGTTACACGTTTTGCAACATCTTAATCTGAGGAGTAACTATTGTCTATAGCCGTCGGATAAATATAGAGGAGTACAAGGTACAATGTTTCTCTCTGAAATGTAATGGAGCAGAAATATAAAGCAGCATGACATGGAAATACTCGAGTAAAGTCTATGTACCTGAAAATTGTACACAAGTACAGTACTTGTGTAAATGTACTCAGTTACATTCTACCACTAGAGAGGAACTACTCCCAGCAGAGTGTGATGTCTGTGTTATGACACTCTCAGCGCAAAGTAGACATTATGATGATGTGTTGTAGTTTTCTGCTATTAGAATTATTAAACAGTAGTACAAAGTGGTACTACCTTTTTATGTGTAGACTTTATGTGTCTAATCAAATATTATACATGACTACTATGTCTAGGTTTTATAATGTAAACAAAAAAAAGAAGCCTAGTTGAATTTGATTAAAATAAAAGTAGTGATTCTGGTCAGCACGATAGCATCAGCAAACTCAATTTCCCTACAGAAATTATGCTCATCCAACTTAATTCCACTCAAGACACGAAGCCAGTGCGGAAGTCCCTTAAACCTGCATTCTACAACAGCCAACAGGGGGCGACTCTTCTAGTGTCAAAAAGAAGGCCGGCTCCATTAGAAATAATGGTAAAATGACCCTACTCGCTGATTTATTACCTCAGTAAAGACTTTCCTGATGAGTTTATGGTCTCAACCTCTAGTTTCATGTCTTCTTCAATACAACATGATGTTCATTTAGTAAATTATGATCCCATTTAGAGGAAAATACACCATAAAGCAGAGTATGCTTCAGGGCGGGATTATCTATGATTGACAAGTCATTACCATGGCAACCTGTCAATCAGGTGAGAGTGACTCGTACGTATGGCACTGTGTAAATTTAACCAGCGCTGTTGAAAAAGCTTATTAGGAGTTGGCTGTTCACTTTCTCTGGTGAGTACATTTAGTTTTAAGACTGCTAGACATAATTGTCAGCCCTGTTAAAATGACGTGAATTACAGATGCACCTAGCTAAGCAAGCTAGTTAGCTCCACTGTCTCGTCCAAATATGGTCACGTCCGGTAACATTACCGCTGGTTGCAAAAACTCAACATGGCGGCGCCCTATCGGCCAAACTCGAGGCTTCAAAACGGCAGTCTACAAACAAACGGGTGACGTCACAATGTCTACGTCCACTTCTTATATACAGGCTATGGTTCCACTCCATATTATCCCCCTGGTCATCCACGCCCACCCTGCAGTGGCTCTATGCTCCCAGTTTGAGAACCACTGCTGAAATG
The DNA here is from genome assembly GCF_021292245.1 of Micropterus dolomieu. Classification (NCBI taxonomy): domain Eukaryota; kingdom Metazoa; phylum Chordata; class Actinopteri; order Centrarchiformes; family Centrarchidae; genus Micropterus; species Micropterus dolomieu. The sequence continues at coordinate 8,681,493 of NC_060165.1, read as the reverse complement.
TCAGCCGATGTTGGGAAATATACACCGTAACAATATGAACATATCTCTTTAAAAAAGCTCCTCTATTGGTAATTCCAAACAAGAGAATGAATGAATAAATAAGTAAATGAACAAATGAATGAAACATGATTTGTTATAACTTTATTACTGCCAATATCACTTCCTGTTGCAAAGCTGGATTTTTCCTGTTGCTGTCAGGTTGAAAGAACTTTGTTTTTGTTGAATAAGTGCTCTCTCTTTGCATCCCACACAAGTAAAAAGTGATTTTTGCCAAAACAGTATCTTTTAATAGGCTCATAGTCATCAATGAATGTCTCTCCTCCCACAGAATGTAAGCCTGTGTGTCTGACAGAACACTACCTCCTGGCAGCACCAAACATGTCGGGACACCTCTGGAGCTTTGCTTAATTTTAGCAGTGATTGGAGTCTAAGGTCAGAATGTGGATAAAGTGCTTTATCCTTAAAGTGCGAACAAACATGTGCTAGTCTGGCCAGGTAGGACTGATTTCTGACTGAGAATCTTGATAAATACGGACCCAGGTGAAGCAGTTAAAAGCTGTAGTTCCTTACAGACAGTCTGGAGACAGATTAATGACAGATGTCCATGCTTTGAGAAAAGTTGCAGCAGAGAATCACGTGAGATTAAACTCTTATAAAGATGGCGAATGTATATATGCTGTAACTTTAAAACATGAAATTTGCCACTCCTAAGTACCCAGAAATTATTTTCCATTCCCACGCCCAACATATTTGGATCCCCCTGCTGCCTCGGCACAAACTTCAAATTGAAACTGATTTACATCACAGTTGCCAGTGCCTCCACAGTGCATCTAAAATCCTCTCCAGAGACATCCTCAATCTGCGCGTTATCCTTCACTGTGACAATAATGCTGTCGCTGTGCGGCCCCTCTATTCCAAAAATTGAATCAGGAAATGGATTTCAGACAGGGGCTTAAAACCCCACGAAAGTGCCGTGAAGTCTGCCTCGACACTTGTACCTCAGTGATCCCAGGATGTTGCCAGCGCTGATGAAAAGGACTCACGCTGGCATGTGGTGGTTTATAGGCCTGTAAATTGTGGGAGTTATGAGGGCATGGGGAGGTAAACAGTATAGGCTGATGCTATAATAGTGACATACTGTACAAATAAATAACCACACTATGTAGAGAGGAAAATGGCAGTGTGGAAAACACTAAAGGAGAAGTTGATTTTGCTAATATTTGCACTATATCTCCTCTGCTTCACGGTGAGCGCCAGCTGCTTCTTTGTTGGCACATCTTTCATCTTTCATCACACATTAGGATTGATGTGTGTGTGCGTGTGCACAAGCAGGCGCCTTCCTGCGACCATTGTTGGTTTTAATGTATTTTTAATTTACCATGAAGTGACTGGAGTCCTCAGTGACCGGCACTCCATAATTGGCTGCCTGTGTGAACATCAGTCAGCCTAACGAGAGCGAGGGAGCTTCTACTGTGGGCTGCTGTGTGAATGCAGCCTAGCTCCTTTTCTGTCTTCTCCTTTCCTTCCCATACTCTGAAAAAGACACACACGCGCACAAAGTCTCATTAACCAAGCTATTGCTGCCATTTCCTCCAGAGGGATCAGCAAGAAGTGTTTACCTGTAAGACTGTGTGTATGGGAACGGTGTATGAATACAACCGATACAATTAGCTACACGTCGCACATTAGCGCAGCTGTTTGCCATGGCCTGCTTGCAGCGCTGGCTATTGCAGGCGCACCCAATGTATTCATTACACACATACAACAAGCAGGAGCACGGATTCTGGGTTTGATTGAAAGCATCTGCATTATTTCTGTGTTTTCATTACAACGAAGAACTTCATTCTAGGCTCACTGGGGGACAGATGACCACGCCAGCAGAAATGTGTTGCTGCAAGGTTTCTAGGCTGTTCAGACAGAGAGGCACTGGAGATACGAGGCTCTGAAATACATCATACATTGAGTTAGACTGCAATCGGACATGGAATATTTAGAGATGCAGTAATTCCTCTCTGCTCACACACACATACTCAACAGTACTCGCAAGTGTGCACACACTCCTAGAAAACACACAAACACAAGACGCCCTATTCAAAGCAATTTGTCATATATAGGATTTATTTACATTTTCTATTTACAGATTTTTGTTTCAAAATCTTCTCTGTACATATTTTTAAATTCAAGAAACACTACTCCTGTCACCCACACGCTCTAGTATTATTAGATTTTTCTGAGTATGCAAGAGGCAAAAGACAAGGGGGGAGGATTATGTTGTTTTTTTTTTCCAGTTTGGTTTTCATAAACATATTTTCATGGCTTGAAAAGTAGAGTGAGAAAAAAAAAATAATTTAAAACTCTAAAAGAAATGAAAGCAGCTGAAAATGTTACTTAAGGATACCCTGCTGAAGAAGTTCCAGAGAGTGTCTGAAGTTTGCCTGTGTGTATGTGGGCTAATAGAAAAAAGGCTCCAGCCAGATACCACCGTACGTGTGTCCGTGCGTGTGTGCTGAGAGACATTGGGCAACAGGCAGGCTAACTTGATATTGGTAGCATGTGAAGGTGATGTTCTTGAAATGACTGCATATGACATTACAGCAAACATAGATAAACTCTTCCAATGAAAAGAGAGGGGTATCCCTGGTCACCACTGGCATCATCCCCCCAGTGTTCAATATGAAAGTGTGCAATAAGGCAACATAACGTATTTAAAAGTAGGGCTTTGGCTAATAAATGGACAATCATTGACTGTTCGTGAATCCCCGTCCTCCTTTGTTACTATTCCATTATCGGCACATGTGCAGTTTAAAATAACAGTGGCAGATTTATCACTCCAACTTCTTAGTCACTTCTGAAACATTGGTTCCTTGATTTCAGACAGTGGAAGACAAAAGCAGCTTCTCATTTCTAGCTGGCGACCAGCAACTGTAGCTAGCTAGCTAAATAAGTTAATGTTAGCCCCATGAGTTGATTAAAAATGCGGTTTCTGGATGACTCTTAAATATGCACTTGATGGCTCTATACATGAGATTGCTGTAAAGGACTGAGGCTAAAGCTAACAGGTCCCAGGCAAAAAGTTAGCATCCTCACCATTTGATGCTCCATATAGAGGACTAGATAGTTAGTCCTAGGTCTGATAAATGTAAGACCAAGGCCTGTTTGAATGCTTTGTTAAAATACTCGTTTGTATTTTTAAATAGTATGTTGTCACTTTTAACATTACAAGAGAAAAAATTCTCTAGTAATGTTAAAAGCAACATGGGAACGTTGGTTAGTGTTGCTGAAGTGTAAACGTCCCCAAATTCAATAAAGAGCAGGACATAACGACATTAGTTAGCGACAAATGATTGCTGCTAATGACAGTGTCCAATCCTTACACTTCACCTCTTGTGTTTTTAGTTTGGGAGAGGCTACAAAAAAAGAGAGCAGCCTCCAAACTCTTTAGATGCCCACAATAGCTCTTACTACAGACCCATGCACACTGCTTCAAGAGAACTCCAAAGCTGGAGCGGCCTGCTGTGCCGTGTTGCTTTTGGTAACCCTTGAATGCACAATGGCTGTCAGGGTGAGGGGTTAAGCGAACACTCAATTGCCAAGTCTGAACTACTAAATGCCCACAGTATTATTAAACAGTTCACGTTGGTAGCTAACACACCCAAAAACTAGATGTGCACACAACAAAACAAAAATCTGTCTTTTCACAGCAAATTCAAAATGTCTGTTGCTTGCAGAAATCTAAAACCTTTCAATTTCATTTGAGGTCAAAAACATAAGTAGGATGTTGCCTCGTGTCTCCAGAGTCAGGCACAACTTAATAGGCTTGTCATGTAAACAGCATAAAAAAATAAAACCCCAAAAAAAGAGAAATCTTTAAAATGCTGATTGAAAGAATATATCTCATACAAAAGGAGAAAAAGAGAGAGCGAGAGAGAGAGAGAGAGACAGAGAGGAAAAAAGGCTATAGACTTTCAAATTAAGTGTAGTTCTTCTTCGTCAGAGAGCATGGGAGATGAGGGGTTTGTGAAACTGGTGCAGATTGTGCAACCAAAAAAAACAAACAAAAAACAAATCCCAATGTGTGATCAAAGACTGACAGCTCGCACAGAAAAAGCGCTGAAACTGCCAAAGAAACACAACCCCATCCCTCTCTCCTTCCATCTCCCCTTCACACACCTACGCACACAGTCTTTGTGGGCTAGGGTGACAATAATGGATCCTGGCGGAGTCGCAACGGGAGGCTCCAAACATTAACAGCTTTGTGTTATGTCATGAATGTCTGATTACCCCACCCCCACCACCCCTCCCGACATTACACCAATATGGTGCTTGGGTAAGAGACTTCCCATGTGCTCTATTTGAACAGAGCAATGTAAGACAGGAAAAAGACAAAAGTACTGTAACGGTACAATTGTGATTACCATGTGCACAAGAGAAATGAGCTGTTGATGCTGTTTTTGTTCATTTATGTGCTGCTCGCTATGTGCAAAAGTATTTTACATTAAAGGGTGAGTTTAATAGTTGTCATACGTTAAGCCTGTGAGGTTTCCGTCACATTAGAGAGGAGCTCAGACTTGTTTCTCCCAGTCCCGGGGGGGGGGGGGGGGGGGGGGGGGGGGGGGGGGTTAAGCCACGATTATCTTCTATTCTATTTCATCAGAATCTGTGTTTACAGCAAAGATCTGTCCCTAGTGAAATTAAAAATACTATTAGAAAATAAAAATAATTTTGACTGATGTATTCTGAAGTGCAGAGTGCTTTGTACCGAGGATGTCACAGTCTTCAATTTATCTGTTGCAGAATACAAAGTTAGAACAGTTGTAAGTGCACACAGGCACAGACGTTATTTTGCTGATTTTGCAGCAGCTGGTTACTCATGATTCAATTAAGGGAACCAATATGGATTAAACATGTGTAATTGCTTTTTAAAGGTGCAATAATTCCTTAAAGACAGAGGCTGCAAAAAAGGACCATGCACCTGCTGCTTTCGTATGTTTATAGTTATTAAACTTAACCTTGTGGATGACATATTTATAAGAATCACTCAATGTTGACCCCAGTACAGACTGCCTTGCTCGTGTTCTCACCATAACGTGTTGTTTTGAGGTGGAACTGCTGTTTGAAGAGTGTATAATCAAAGTGTTTCATTTAATTTCAGATCCATCTGTAACTGTTCAACTCCACTTCACACTTCATTTGTGCTTGCTGTTGGAATCACCAAACTATCTAATGAGTGACTCCCCCTAAAGCCTATTCTGACCAAATTTCAACCACTCTCTTCACCTACACTGAAGCGACAGACAACAAAATTGGGACAGGTTTTTTCTTGTTTTCTTTTTTGTGCACCCCTGAAGACACGGCGGAAGACGGAATAATAAAAAACAAAGAAACTACATATCAATGAAGGCAAAATTGTTCATTTGGATCTCCAAAAACCATAATGCCAAATTTAGCTTCCACGAGGATGATTCCATTTCTGAATGGAAGTGCAAATCGTTTATTTATATATTGATCCATACTATTCTGATGTGTGCAGGTACGTACAAATGTATGTTCTTAATGTGTGCATGCCTTACTGAGTGGATTTCTAGTTCTCATTACTTGTGTGCTAATGTGTGTCCTGAGGTAGTCCTGGATTCAGAGGGGGTAGAGTTTATATTTAAGCAGGGAGTAAGAAGTGGGAATAAGAAGCGTTCTTACGATGTGCCTCTCCTGAACTGCAGCCTCTTACCACTGTTTGTCTTACACTCAAACGCTGCGCTGTTGCATTGCGGGTGGGAGAACGGGATGGGGGGGGGTTTGTGGAAGGAGCAAGACATGATTCCCCTCACAGACTGACAATCTCTGTAAAGTAGTAGCGTGTTTGAAGGGAAACGAACAGCGCCCTCCTGGCAGAAGCAGGACAGAAAAAAACTAAATAAAACAGGGGATGTCATGTTCCTTCAGGGTGCGTTGCGACCAGGAGAGGGGGCTCAGATATGTAAACCAGCTAAGCTCTGCGCCCTTTTGCCATCTTTGTCTTGTGAAGGTGGCAAAACTAGGGGGGAAAAAATGTCACATTTTTGCCTGCAGGAACGAAAAAACAATGCATTGTCATGGGACTGGAAATAACAATTTGCAGGAAAGAACCCCGGTGGTGCTGAGCAACAGCTAGTGGTCCTGCATCAGGCCTGAGGTTATACTTTGAGACGTCAGCTTGAGCGGACCGAACTCCAACCAAAAGAGTTGTGGTCTTCAATGATGACGAGGGTTCTGCATTGGACTGAAGGAGTGCACATTTCAGAGCTGATCGGAGAAAAATCATTTTTAAAAAAAGGTTCCACATCAACATGTTAGAATGCTACACCGCACGTCCTCAGCCATTGGTTGGTTTAAATCTCATAGTCAATGAAAGGCCCATTGGGCGATATGGGAAGAGGAGGTTAAGAAAAGGGAAGGTCCTTCCATGTAGGAATAGAGGCCTCTGAGTTCAGTAGATGACTGCAGGACAGGAAAGGAGAAATAGGAGGAGAAGGGGAGCAGCTGTAGAGAGCCACGCTTATCATCTCTTGTAGTGGTTGGGCGCGTCAGCGAAGGCAAACTTCAACCTGTAGGCTTCGGCCAGCAGTACGCTCACTTCCTCGTTGCCCCAGTGCATTGTGGGAAGGTTCTGCAGGAGGATCATCAGACCCTGATGGGGGGGGGGGGAGAAAGAACAAATGGTTCAGTGAGTAGCAGAGCACATCAGTTTCAGAGATAAAAAGAACAGAAATGAGTTCAGGAGAAAAGACTATCTTTGATATGAGAAGACAATAAAAGTAAAGAGAAATCTAAAATTTTTCCGTGGACAAGGACAATAAAAGTAAAGATAAGGGAAGTCAGTAAGTGGTGTATTTGATAATGCTACAGAGCCAAAACAAAACCCAACAATGTAATTGTTAATCTCAGCAGCATGGATTTAGGTCAGGATCAGACTCAACAAAATTTTTTTACGTTTACTAAATAATCAAGGAGAAGTGCATAAAACACATTTAATGGTTTATTGTTTGTCACCAAGAGCTACTGATATGTACACTTCTGCAGTAAAAATGGCAACATTTGAATGTATAATTGGAATGTATTTCACACCGTTTCATATCCAGATACAGATCACATGTTACCGGGCCCAGAAATAACTCCTATTTGAAAACTACAGAGCCTAAAACCATTCAAATGCAACAACAGCACAAAATTTCACAAGCTGTAGTTGCATTTGGGATCCAAAGTCAAAGTATACCCTTCTGGTCTGGCATGTACAAGTATAATGCTATTGTAGCAGACAGGCATAGTTACATTCTGTCTCTTCCTATGTGTTTGAGTGTGACTCAGGTGTTATTAACCCAGTGCTTTAATAACAGCTGTGAGAGAAGAGAAGGGTGCAGGGTATGGGAGAAAAAAAAAAAACAGGAAAGAAAGAACAAAATGTCAAGTACAATTCAGTGGAGCTCAAGCCTTTCACCAGATTCCTGTTTTGTACATTATTATATAAGTGAGGAGACAGACGACAGACAACAGTAACACACACACACACACACACACTACAATACATACACAAGTTCAATCTCACCAACTAATGCCTCTCTCTCAAAGGGGAATGAGACTGGTTAGAAGTGAGACAGACTGATCCTGTGTGTGTGTGTGTGTGTGTGTGTGTGTGTGTGAGATAGAGTGAGTGGGTGAGAGAGAGAGTGTAGACGTGCATGCTATGGATCAGCGTGCCGCGAGCTTTCATCATCAGGGCTGAAATCATTGCCGTGACAACAGGGTTTACAACCAATCAATGGTGTTGATAATCACATCTAAGGACAAATCACGTTGGGTCTCCTGGTGTCTCCACTCATCTGACTCCTAATCAGATCGCTACCTTCTGAAATGTTGAAAAAAGTTTTTGGGTTTTTTTTAACACCGGTTATTGCGTGTGTTGGAGTTGTAATGAATCGCGGGTCGAAGTGCTTCAACATTTTTGTGCACATTCCATCCTCATCTTTCTACAACTGCTGAGAAAGTCAAACTACACAAAAGTTTAAGCGGGTATATTTCACTACAGTGGGGCACTTTGTAGTGTTTTACCCTCCTAAGTATTAAATTGAAGGTGTTTGGCTCCATTAATTTTTCCCTTCCTCGCATGTTTTTAATGAGCCGGTGAGACGACCCTGATGACTTCTCAACAGAAGGCATTTGTATTCAGAAAGAGAGTGGAAAAGTACAAGTTTTCTTCAACTAATTAAGCTCCAAGCTGCAATACTAGCCAGAGTTTACATATTAAGCTGTAGTTGTGTTTCACCTCTGTCTTCTGAATAACTTAAAGGTTAACCCAGCCGAATCTCAGTTATGACATATACTAAAATTTCAAAACATTCCTTTTAGCTGGGTTAGCCGGTGATTATTTTGTTGACTTGGCTTTCATGAGCCTTGGGCCCTTGAAAAGTGTTAAAACTCTGTTGGAGTATTTGAACGATTCACAGGCGGCGAGCGAGTGCTGCTAAAAATGCTAACAAATTCAGCCTCCGGTGTCGTCAAACATAAAACAGGACTCTCAGTTCATGATCAGACTCCCTCTAACATGCTGCTTTATACGACCATCATCAAAATCCAGCCGCTTGTTAATTTTATAGTTAACCCCCCCCCCCCACACACACACACTACAATAGACGCTCATCTGGGAAGAAGACCTGGACTTTGACTTTGAAAGGTTGACCTAATGACATCCCCGCTGGTTCAGAAAGAGGCACTTCTCTGAAGTATTTTTACTCTGAGGGATGGAGAGTGAGAAAGAGAGAGAGAGAGAGAGCGGAAGAAAGAGAGAAACCGACCTGATCAGAATTCAGCTTGCCTTTTTCTCATCTGTATTCAACGGAGCGTCACTATCAGCTCTCCCCTTTCATCACTCACCCTTCTCTCCCATTCACACACACTCTCTCACACACACACACACACTCTCCAACAATGTTGCTCACAGCTAAAGGACGGCATGTGAGCACCAGTGGGTTCATGTGGTGGAAAATGTATGTTTATGTCTGCTCGTGTGAAAACAATCAGATGTTGATAAGAAAATAAAAAAATATAAAACCAATGTTTGAACTGCAGAACATCTGTCAGGCACATTAAGCTGAATTCAAATCACCAATAACAAATGTCTCATTTAAATAGAACAAAAAAGGGAGCAGGCAAAACAGAAAATGAATTATTAAAAAGAGGAGAAAAAAAAACAGTCAGTGGAGAATTGTTCATATTTCAACTAATTGAATGGCATGTAGTTTGTGTGCCTTTCAGTCTTAAAGAGCGCAGTTCATGTGTATGTATGGTGTGTATGGTAAGTATTCTGTGCATCACCCTAGTTGTACGGGATGCCTGGGGCAAGATCCCATGTACCTCCCCTACTGTACTTCACTGCCTGAGGCTAAAAGGAAAGCTTCCCTAAAGAATAACAATACTGTATCCTGGCTACACATAACTTGTATTGAAATGAGTATATGCTGAGGAGCATCGGCTAGACTAAAAGAGTCTTCTTACAGTTTTATTTAACCTTAATCCTACTGACTGGGGTGCCTGCAGATCCCAGAGGTATTTTTTGGTCATATCTATTTGTTCTATGATTCCATGAATTTTTCTGTTTTTTCTGTTTTAGTTAGTTCTTTAAAAAATACCAATGTACTGGGGGAACCTAGTCAAAAGCACCGAATTCTTCCTATGTTGTTTAAATAGATGGAGCTATTTGTTGAATTCATATTTGCCATGAGTCCTAAATTAAATTTAAAGAACTGAAAACTAAAAGATGTCAGAATCAAATGATGGTAAATATGCTTTTAAGTTCTGGTGTGGTTTGTAAAAACCTTAAACACGAGGGATGGGGAAGATTCCCAAATGTTTTTGACAACAGTGATGTGAAGGACTATTCCTTCTTTAAGGGTAATATCACACGACGTTTCCCCTGGTCAAGGTTATTTCTGAGCTAAAGTATACCAAAGGTGACAGCCCGTGACTCTCCAACACAATAAGTGAAACTCTGTTCCTCCAGTCTGTCTGTTTGATTGACTGACACAGCTGCCTTGATAAGGCTGAACTCAGCGGTCCATCTCCTAGGACCCAAGGTCAAGATACTCTTTATTTTGTTTCATACAGATGGACTGACTGGCTCTAAAGAAAGTCTTGCATGTGGCGTGGATGACACACACCCTGATTTATGTTAACTTAGGTAATAACAGTTTTGAGCCAATATCCAAAAGAATCTTCACACATGTATAGATGGGTGAATAATAACCTTCTTTGGAACCTTAGTGAATCTCTGTAGGTCTAGGAAGAATAAATACTCCCTGCCAGGATGCATCCTTCAGGTTTGGTTTGATACTACACTGTGTTCTCACTATGTAGTGCTGTTGCCATTTTCTCCCCAGCCGGCCCTTATTAAATCTTGCTGCTTACGACATCTAGTTTGCTGAAACCTTCTTCAATAAAAGTTGACTAGTTCACAAGAATTTCCTTCACAAGTTATGTAATTATCAGATAATTTTACATATCTTGATGTGCGTTACTTTATGTGTCACGATTTGAATTACAGGGTAACGTATGGAGTGCTGAGGTTTCAGAGCTACCCGTTGCGGTGAGTTTTAAATGTCTGGTGATTTGCCATCACTATATCTGCACTCAGAGAGACAGCTAACGCTAGCTAGCCCCCCTTCTTTGTATAATGTGAGACGAACACAGCACTGAGTGAGCGAGAGCTGCCAATGACAGGTGTTGAAATAAAAAAAGTGCTAACTTTGGCTTTTTGCTTGCTAGCTTCCCTTTTTCTTAGAGGGTCACGTCGTGTTGTTACATTTGTATTCTAAACTGTTGAATGTTGTAAAAGGACAGGCTTCTTAAATCACTAATTATACATGCGCATGGGGTCCTTCCTGATTTTGACATGGGGTTTACTTTTGAGGCAAGAAGAAAACTAACTATTTGAGAATCTCTCTGGTGACCAGCTGATGTTAATACGGACAGCTTACATCCACACCTTATCCTTAAAATGTCCTCCTTGTAGCCTGTTTTAGCTTCCACACAGATGGAGATGAATAAGTAGTAAGAGGGAAATTTACCATGTGCTACCATATCATTATAAATCAACAATGGGTACTAATTGCTATGCTACAGGAGAAGGACCAACCACTGTCTAATCAAGTGCTGCTCTGAGTCTTAAAGCAACACACCCAAACAAACATACACACAAGTGCAATCATACACACCCACAGTGACTGAGGAACTTCATTAAGAGCATATTTCTGCATGGTAACCATCTGCTGGCTATCACTTCAGTCGGGCTAATGACTTTAAATATGGTTTAATTGCATACATCTCGCTGTCAGGGGGGAATGCCGCACTTAGTCCACTCCACACAGGTGGCAATACTCGACGCTGAGAGGCCACGAGTGTCTGTGTGAATAAGTGTGCGCATTTGCGTGAGAAACAAAAAAAATCAAAAGACATCTGTGCAATCCACGAAATTCAATGTATATTTAGCGTGTGTTTGAGGGTAATGAAAGGTGTGTATTCAATTAGAAACGGGGGGGGGGGGGGGGGGGGGGGGGGGGGGGAAGGGGGTAAATAATATGTTGACCTGTGTTACGGTGGTGTCCCAGGAAGAAATCTGTGAAAGAGATGATACAGTTAATTGAAGGTACAGGAAAGAAAGGGAAAGGAGACAGAGATGTGTGTGTATGTGTACTGTAAGTGTGTGTGTGTGGGGTAGCTTGTGGTTATTTAGGCATGAATATCCATTTATCCCACAATACTAACAAACACATTGATCCACCGTTACTGTATACAGTGAGTACAAAAAAAAGGCAATTAGCTCTCCATCTCTTACGCTTGGCAAGGCTGAAAGTGGTTAATGGCTATTGATACTGAGGGAAGAGCAGATTGTCAATACAGTCAGTGCTAAGGCTCTTTCTTCAAAAAGTGAATGGGATAACATAATGGTTACACAGAGAGCCATGAAATTTACTTGCTGTGCCTTTAGTCATTCTTTAACCTGCATCTGACCGGGGCTGATTTAATCCTCATCTCCACTTTGCCTTTGTAAAGCCACACATGGTCATTGACGTAAAATCTTCCACCTTGGTGAACGAGCGAGCTGCTGAATCTCTAGAAGAGCTGAAGCTACAAAATGGAGTCAAAGAAAAATATTACTTCTAATTCTATAAACGCAGTGACTAAAGCTATCTGCAGTAATGGTGGCGTCGGCCGAATTCTTGACAGCGCGCACGCACACGCGCACACACACACACACACACACACACACACACACATTGATAAAACACAAAATTAAAACCCACTCTTCCTGTGAACCAAATAGTCTACTTGCTGGCAGAATGAAATGGTGCTAAGTGAAGTGAGTACAATGAGCACCCAAAGTCCTGCAAGGTGCCTCGCTGTCTTTCCTACGGTGACAACTACAGCTCCCTGCAGCAAGCAGCAAAAGCCCAGGAGAAATTAACGGCTGAGAGATGACAGGTGTTGATGTGCACAAACACGACAACAGACACACACTGGTTGCTAAAAATGGCAATTGTCTGTACCCGTTGTGTTTCTTTGACATGTATAATTCCACCTTCGACCTCCTTCAACCAACACATCTACATGAACACACACATGGAGATAAGAGTGCACACACACACAGACACACACACACGCACAGTCACCTACGTGCGCAAACACTCCAGGTTGCTGGTGGTGGTAATGGTGTTTTGCAGCACCCTGAGGTGTAATGGGCCCAGGCACTGCTCCGTCAGGGCCATTAGCTTGCTGTAGTTCGTATAATTACACAAAATGGGCTCTCTGGCAAACAGTGGGCGCTAATGTAGGAGTTGGGCACTGTGGCATGTGGAGGTAAGAGCTAACATAGGATGGCACAGCCAAGTTGTCTTGTAAAAAGGTTGGCTGGCAAAAAGCTCAGTGGATTAATACAGTGGTAGCACTTGAACGAGACCCTACGCTGCTGAGACAATGATGCACCTTTGGGGCGTTGCAGTGCGCTTGAGCTGCAGCATGGCATGTGTTACAGTGCAATGTCAGTAGGTGCTCAGCTTACCCACAGCTTTACAACAAGCCTTGAGGGTTTGGGACGTGACATCACGTGATGCTGCATTACAATTATTCAGGTTTTAATCCACCATCCAAACTGTGCTGTCATGTGCAGTATACTTGAATGACCAAAAACTACATGTAGTCAAATAGTTCCAAAATATACTGTTTTACAGCCATACTGTAAAGTAGTTACATTTATTACACTGTAATGTCTGTTTAGTCCACCCAGCAATAATATTTTTAATTCTCTGTCAGCATTTTATTCAATAACATTCCAGGAACACACATCTCCACAGCCTTACTGTGGTGATGTGACAGCTGCACACTGGTAGAAAACAATGAAAATTTCCTGTACTGCACTGGTTATATGCTTTTGGCATCATCAATCACTGCAGGTTACAATATATTTTAAAAAGTGGCCTACAGTTTACCAGTTTAGGTACTTTAAAATATACGTAGTGCTGTAAAATACATACTGTATACTACAGGAAATAATCTTACAGGACAGAATTATTTAACATGATTGTTCATTCAAGGGGGAGAGAGAAACGTTAACAGCTGCCTGTAAGGAAAGTCTGGGGGTTTGAGAGATGACTTTCCTTTTTATACTGCGCTTATACCTTTTGTATTTTCATAGCAGCGATCCAGCTTTCTGTTTTGATTTAATCATTAATTTATCATCCTGATGTCATGTGCCACAATCAATACAAAAAAGGCTAATGACAGCAGCTGTGTCATTGACTATGTCCATCAATAGCTACTATGTTTAAATGCAGCCACATTTAAAACTGTTCTCTTTTACTTTATTTTTTGGTTTGTTTCTGTTTTGTTCTGTTTGTCAACGGAACAAGTAAGAAAAAGTCATGTAAAACAGCTCATCAAGACCCCCTGTTAACAAGCAGGTCATTCCTAAGCTGCTGCACTTTGGATCTAACTACTACATTAATGATAAATCCAAAGTTAACTGTGGCATAGCAATATATAAAAAAGAAAGAAAGAAAAAGAACATGGTCACAGTCGCTGTCCATGGTGCTGAACCATGCATACCCAACAACGCTATACATAATCCCTTTGTAGTGATTATTAAAGAGGTCGTATTGTGCTTCATTTTCAGGTTCATAATCTTATTTAGGGGTTGTACCAGAACAGGTTTACATGGTTTAATTTAACACCATATTTTTTTGTCATACAGCACATTGCTGCAGCTCCTCTTTTCACACTGTGTGTTAAAGGCTTTGTTTTAGCTATGGAGTGATACATCTTATCTCTAAATGATCTTTGTTGGGAGTTGCACATGCGAAGTCCCTAGTTAAGAACTACTGGCCAATGAGAAGCAGAGAAGGGCGGGTCAGTGAGAAGCCGGTAGCAGCTTCGGTTCAGCAGTACATGTTGTCGACCAGCTTGGCAACATAGACTGGAGCAAGAGTTTCAGAGTGGTGAGTTATTAATCTGTAACAAAAGTATCTTTCATCCATAAAGTCTTTACCGAGCTCTGTCTCTACATCACAGTAACAACTTTCAAACTCGAGGCTTCAAAATGGCAGTCCACAAACCAACGGGTGACGTCACAATGACTACGTCCATTTCTTATATACAGTCTATGGTTATATGACACGCATTTAGCTTTCATCTCTGTGTCGTCACAGGGATGAAAGGGAAACGGCTGGACTACAAACGAGCTGTTTTCAGGCTGTACAGAGCAGAGTTTTCTATGGGAGATGGGAACTCCCTTTAGGGTGGACTTTGGTCTTTTTCACTTCGCAAACCAAAGGAGAGGTAAAAAGCCAAAAAGGATAATACCACCTCTTTAAAATGGTATGGTTTAGGTACTGGCAACATTTGGTTAAAGTTAGGGGATTGTGTGCTTTTGCTGTTGGAAATTTCATGCAACCCTGAAAAGCACTGGATAAAAAAAAAGAAAGATGAATGTGTAAATAAATCTGGACAATTTTCTCATGTGACATATATCATATATTATGAAAATGCCTTATGTGTAATAGATCAAATTAGTACAAGATTGTGTAGACCACACTTATTCATGAAGTCCTGCAATGCAACGTCCTTTACAGGAGGACAAGGATAAGGAGACATGTGGGATGTGGGTACAACCTTTGGTAATTTAAATACCGTGGGAGTGTGAATAAGATTAAAGCCTGAGAGAATGGATGACAGATTGGTTGAAAGCTTTCAGTATGCATGAAACCACAAGCGTGGGTGTTAAGTGTTAAGGTTATCATTTGGATAATCAAGCCCCTCCTGACACCTCATAGAAAGATGTATTTTAATGGTTTTAATCAAAACAAAAAAAGGAAAGTAAATAAAATACTCCTTGACGAGTAAAAAGGACTTGGATTTCTCAAAGGTTCACGCTCACAGTCAGCGGCCCTCAGTCTTGCACCCATTCTGTACTATTCAATGCCTGCCCGACAAGTTCACAACCTCTGGGAAAAAAATGCACCCAGAAGCAATCTAAGTACTAAAACAGCTGTCTGTGCTTCCTCTGTGTATTGAAGCATTTATAGCGATATTTCACTCTGCTTGAGTTGCTTCACTTTTCAGCACGTACATCTCCAAAGTTCAAGAGCGGTCAATATTTAACCATTTGCCCCTTCTGCTTCAACCATTACCACCAAAGATCTGGCAAACTGTTTTCTTTTCTGTTTCAAGCACGCAAAACTTCTAAAGAAATGAACGAGCCAATCCACCGCATGTATTTCTAATGTCCAGTACATATATGCTTGTTCTATACCATGTTGACATCTGGCTTCTACTGAGTGTGAACTGTTCAATGAGCATGCTGTGACCTCTAAAAACACTAAATTCTCCAAAAGGAAAATATATAACTCCAGCCGTCTGCCAAGTTCAGAAAAGTGAATGCCACCCTAATCAAGAGTTCACGATTCTCAAAAAAACCCAACAACCCAGGAGCAGAAAGGCCTCAGTTCTCGCTTTGACTTCGTATAAGAGCATTTATATTTAAAATCCAATATTTATGTCTCAGTTCATGACCCAGCCCACTCCACAAATCTCCTTTCTTCTCTTTTTCTTAAAAATCTATTTCTTCCTCTCCTGCTGCTGTCTGTTTATTCCTAACAAGCCGGTCGATATTTCTGTTTATTTGGCATTTTTGTGTCTTAACTGAGTTGAGCAGGGGGGGCACGCAGTTGGCTTATGGGCTGACAGAGCAACTGCAGTTAAATTCAGTTATCTTAGGGCAAAAAAGCCATAAAACTCTGACTCTTCCTATCTCTGTTTTCCTCTCTATTGTGGATAAACCTCAGCCAATGATAATGTCACTCAGTAATGACACTCAGACGGCAAGCTAATCGTCCCAAACATGATTGTTTTGAGCTGATAAATGCTTTTAGGAGACTCCCGGCAATGGCAAACTTGTGCTTGTCTGCACTGATCAACAGACACCGCTCAGTTGTACAGCTAATATACAATACCCTCTAAGCGCATATTTGAGCCCAGGCGCACACACGCTCACTTCACGTCTACTCAATGCCATACTCTGACTGATCACAGCCGTCTTTCCAACCAGCTTTAGTCATCAAAATCACGCACCGCAATAATACAATGTACCAGCCCATGCAAGTTAGCTTTAAAGTGAACTTTAGCTGTCAGTGATGGAGAGTATGTAGGTGGGAAGGAGAGCAATGAAAGACGGATGTCACTGAATAAAAGGCAAGATGGGGTGGAGGGCTAAATAATTACTTCCACTATATTAAGTTCTCTGCTTTCCTCTCATTTTTTCCTCTTCTCCTATTGTTTTGGCACAAATAGATTCATATGCCACATCGGGCGCGGCACTCAATCAATGGGGTGATTATTAAAAGTTGTTTACCGGGGGGTGGCCTTGTCTCACTTTCTTCACTATAGACTACAGAGCCATTCATCAGGGAAGCTGCAAACCCCAGAGAGGGTCTGCTCGATACAAGCCAAGTTTGGGAAGAAAGTTATGGGGGAGAAAATGAGGAGGTCTTGTCATGATAAATGGGTGGACGATATGGAATTAATCAGAGGAGGGATGCAGCTCTTTACTGAAAATTGCAAGGTGGTGATCTTAATGGGGGCCTGCTGTTGCTCATGCACACACATGCAGGTAAATAATTAAAAAAGAGATATGTATACTTCTTTGTGAAGCTTATAATGTTTGGTTTTCATTGGTGCAGATGTGAACACTGAACCATAGCTCTAACTAAATGACTAGTGGCTAAATTCTATGGGATTATTAATGTCTTTTCGATATATAACATCAGAAAATGACAGAAATACAAATCTGCATGTAGAATGCATTGCAATACAGACCGAGAAAAGTGTATTTTTCCCCCCAAAGAGGGCTTTAGTATGGACTACTTTGATTACAATACTCTGCAGCATTTGTGTTGGCAGAGTAAAACATCTAGAGTGACCAGATGTCCCGATTAAATAGTGAGAGGTCCAATTTTCAAGCATTTGTCCTGGCGACCTGACAGGGACATACTTTGTTCAGATAATTCAACTGATTGAATCATGTTTTTCCCCAAAATAAACTTTTCGAAAGACATCTTTGTCAAATGTGTCACCAAGCAAAACAATGGATTTATTAGGACAATGGTTGGGGTAAATAAAGATTCTAGCAATAAGCAGATTGCTTGACATATAATCAAAAGAAAGCTATTCGACATATTTTTCTACTGTCATGTTGAAAACAAGTTAATTACATAAAATGTTTACCTTTATATTTAAACAGAAAACACATGGGCAAAACACAGCAGTGCAATTCACTTGTACTTTGCCTCTTGGTATATATGTAAAGGAAGTTTTGAATTTTTCTCTAATAGCGATTTCAGTTTTACTAATCTGTGTCATTTGTATATTATATGAGCAGATGCTCCAGTTACTGACTACTCATCCGCACAGACAAAGTATGCAGTTGGAGACTGTTTGTGTATTGTTCCTGAGGTTTCAAATAAAATATACATAATCATGTCCCATCAGCGCAGAAAAAAAAAATATATAAAAATGGATTTTATAAAAACAATTTGATCAACCTCAAGCTAACTGGCAAACTACCATCTGTCATACAACGGAACTGAAAACTTTACAAGCCAAAATTTGAGATTTTCATTAAAGTAAAAATGAATCTTAAACAAAGTTGTGATTGAAATAGTGCTGGCATTTCCAGAACACTCTGGTTCCTCATGGAGTAACCTCCTTTCCTTTATTGCCAAGGCAGCCTAACCCAAGGCGTTCTCCACACATAACTGATCTGAGGACAGACGCTGACATTTACAAAGGTCCACAGTTTTTCACACACCATTAATTAAAGAGAAAACAAACCTTTGTCTCCCTCTTTCACTCTTCCATCCCTCACTTTCTTTCCTCACTACAGCTCTCTTTGCATGTCCTCAGGAAAACTGTAGTGACAGTGAGATTCCATTTACACGGGACTAATAGCTTTGCATTCCCATAAATGCTTGGTCTCGCATTAACGATCATCATAGGGATCCTCACGATGGGGACCATTCAGCAACGCTTACTAATGAAATCTCAGGGAAAACACTTTAAGATGGCCGAGATCAGGAGGTTCCAGTGATGGCCATGAAATCCACGCTGACAAATAATGCGCTTGGATTTGTTTGTGAATGGACACAAATGTCAGTAATTCCTTATGAGTCCGTAGATTAATTTAAGTGCTGCGTGACCTTTGATGTAAAAAATTAAATCATACGTAATATATTCTAATAACCTTGAACATAATAACTAAAAATAAATCTTTTTGGACATTTTTGGTGTAGACTGAATAATTGAGAAAATATAGCCGTGTATATATAGGTAGAATGTTAAATTGAGTGTTATAGGAAAACGTAGAGATTACAACATTAATAGGGTGGGTCTCACGCATAATTGAGCACCCAGCTGTTTCTCTAATCACCTTTTAAAGTGCAAGGAATAATGATTGTACGCAATATGCATCTTAATAATTCTTATGCTGCAAGAGTTGGCAACATGGATGATATGAAAGTAGACAAAAGCATGAAGCATGAGATGTGTGGTAATTGTAAAATATATGTTTTGCTGTTGGAAAATGGACTTTACATTAACATTACCAAGTGTAGACAAGGTCGAATACATTGTATGCAACTGTTTTTTATGAATGGAGTACATGTATTGTGCTTTTCAAAACTGTTGCACAACCTGTGATCATCCTTTAGGAGGTCATCTTTAGAAACAAAAAGTAGCAATGATTAACTTCCTTCTGGCATACATAACATGACCTTTGTGCCAAAACCCCCCATCTACTTATATTTCTGGCTGCTGGGTTGTGGTTATTCCTCAATTTCAAAATATTATTTGCTGCTTCCGTACCTGGAGGGTATTTTCGTCTTTTTTTTTTTTTTTTTTTTTTTAAATGCAGACACATTCTCAAATTTCCAGGCCAAGGTACAGCTCCACAATCAAGCAGCTCCACACATTCAGGCTTAGACCAGAGTGCAGAGGTTTTTCATAGTTATTTGGAGGCGTCTCTGCAGTGTCCCTGTTGGGTGTCTGCAGGTAGCACAGACTAATGGGAAATGGCGCTGACTGTGCTGGCCCTACTAAAAACAGCACATACCTGCATAATATTTCCCTGCTTTCCCATTACTGTGTGTACTGTATGTGTGTCCAAACCAAATGTGTATGACAGGCGAAATATGAATGTGTGAATAAAAATGCTACGGTGCGAGAGAGTATTGTTTATCTGCATGTTTAGGTTGTCATGTCTGTGAGTGTATGGCTTTGAGTGAAATGTGTGTGTGTGTGTGTGTGTGTGTGTGTGTGTTGGTGCACCTTCTAACTTATCCATGCAGTCCAGGCCTGCAGTTAGCAGTAGTGTGCTAGCTGAGGTGGAACGGTGAAAGGCAGATTGCTTAGGGAGTGCCATACTCCTCCTGCTCTTCATTTAGCAGCTTAACCAATCCAATCCCACAACCAGGAGAGGAGATTCACAGTTACTCTGCTTACTATGTTTGATAACAATGCATTAATTATCATTTTTAAATTACTTTCTGCATGCATTTTTTAATTAAAACTATTAAAGTGAATCAATCATTCATGCTCCCTCTCAGGACCCCAAGCATGTAACTCGCCGGCAGTTTGTCATACACTGCTGCTCCTCGCATTCTACATTTTACATTTGAGACAATTAGCTCACAATGTCTTCAAAATAACTTGTTTTCTAACTCCCACATTTGCTGTAGTGAGTTTGAACTTGTAACTTTTCAATCTAACAACTCAGCAGCTTTAAGACGTTGTGAAATCTATGACAAAGTATAATGATTTCAAACCAGAATATAAGAAACGTATGCCTTTCAGGAGCACACAGGTTCCCAATCTCAGCAAAGCAAAAAAAATAATCAAAACAGTCATTTACAGCTACAACACAAAACAACAAGCTGTTAATGTTGTACTGTGCTAACTAGCTGCTACAAGTAGAGTTAGCCTCCAGGCCTGGGGAAATTGGAGTAGCAGTTCAGTGTAATAATGAGTAGATTGATGAGAACTGGTTGGAAACCTTTATTAGATTGCTGTTTGCGTTTGTTGTTTGTGAGCATGCATGTTACAGGCTGAAAAGGCTGGACTGATTTCTGTAAACCATTTTGTTTTTTCACTTGGGTTCTCATGCATATGTTGTATCATCTTTCTGGCTTGTTTGATCACATCTGACTGCCTTTGGGCAGTTTCAGGGCTCTATACAGACATCTCTTAAGCATGTAAAAACCTTTTCCTTTCCACATTTTGAGGTCACTGACTGCATTGTCACTGTAAGCCTTACAGTATAAGCCCTGTTAAAAGTGGGCAAGCAGTAATAAATTACATCGAATTTACATGATGACTTTATTGAAGCTGAAGTTATTTTTTTTTGCTACAAGAATATTATATGCTTTCTTTGTAATAACAAGACTTAGAATCAACAGTGGTGCTTCAAGTAAAATGTAAACGTCAGCATGGGAATATCATTAGGTATTTGGTCCAACAACAAAGCACTGGACTGATGGCACTAGATGATCAGTGGATCACAAACGTTTTTTTTTTTTTATTCATCCTGTGCGGAACATTAATGCCTGTACAACATTTCACGCAATCCATATAATAGTTTCACAACATTTCCCTATAAAACCCACATCTTAATCTCATGGTGCTGCGATGAAAAAACTCTAGGGCATAACAAAAGTCGGTAGGCTTCATCCTCAGCGGACGTGAATACTTATATTCAATATAAGTAATATTCAAAGCAATCCATCCAATAGTAATGTAGAAACATCAACTTCATGGTAGCGCTAGAGGACAACCATGAATATGTGAACAAATTTTTATGGCAAGCCATCTATTAGATGGTGAGCTATTTCACTAGATAAGTGAAAACTCTGCTGATGGGGGTAGAAGAAAATTCAGGGATTACCAGAGTCAGTAGGCTACATCTTCTGGGGTGTCTGTATAAATGACAAATGTGAACGTCATGGTGCCGCAGTAGAAAACTCTGGGGATCATAAACGTCCACACAATACTTCTTCGCAGTCCATCCTATGCTTGTTGAGATATTTCTGTCTTCCATCTGGACCAAATGACTGACATACATTGCCATTCCTAGAAGCCCTCTACTTGTGATATCGACAACGAAGTGCCAAGTGCACGGAAGAAAGGAAAAGAGCAAGAATAAGCGACAGAGAGAAACACAATAAAAAGAAAGGAAGACAAACAGAATGAAAGAAAGAGGCAGAAGGAAACCGTAAAACAAAAAGATGAGTTTGAGCAGCAGAGAAATAAAGAGTGGCAGAAACAGAGCGACTGGGAATTAGTAACAGAAAGAGAAACGTAGCGACAGCGACGTAGAGAAAGACAGAAAGAGAAAGAAAGGCAGACATGAGAGGGAAGGGATGCCGTGAGGGTTGCTGGGTAAAGCATGTGGAGATAAGAGCTGTTCAACAGGCCCTTAAGAACCTGGCAGGCCCACATTTGAACTCTGAGGCTCAGTGGATCAGAGGCACAAATCTTGTGGAATTAAACCACTAAAGCTGAGAAGAGAAGAAATCTTTACTTTTTCCACTATCCACACTGACACTAATCTGTTTCAAAAAAGCACTTCGTAAATTATATTATATTTGTATAAATGAACAATTTTCTGTCAAAGCCACAACTCTTACAACATCATCAACATGAGCAAGAACATTCAGTTTACTGTTAGGCATTGCAGACAAGCTTGTTTTGTCCTGCTAACATTTACAGTTTTACTATCTTCTTCCTTCAGCTGCTCCCCGTACAGGTCGCCACAGCTTATCATCAGTTTCCATTTTGGTGATCAGCATATTTGATTTTGCATTGGATGCCTTTCCTGATGCAACCCTCGCTATTTATCAGGGTTTGGGACTGGCTTGTGCATCCCCAGTGGCTGGGGAGAAACCCGGGATTCAGTGTCTTGCCCAAGGACACATCGAAAGTCGGACAGGAGGAGGTGGGGATCGATCTGCCAACCATGTGATCAGTAGATGACCCGCTCTACCACCTAAACTACAGCCGCCCAAAGCTTTACTGTAATTTCACACATTTTAATATATATGAATTCAGTCTGCGACAGAAACAAACTGATCCAGACTACATACACACACACACACACACACACACACAGGACATCTGTGTTCCATTAAGTGCATACAACAGACTCCCCGGGAAGACAAACAAATAGGCTATGAGAGCTCATTTGCTGTATACTGGGCAGGAGAAAATGCCAAGATGACATTCGGCTGCATCTGTTTATGAGTATGTACGTGCTTGTGTTTGTGTGCTTGTGTGTGTCTGTCTGTCTGTGAGTTAAAGGGTTTTAGGGGGACATGGAAGAGCCCACACTCCTGAGTGACAAGAGAAAAAGTGTTTTGCATGACTGTTGTTGTCCTGATGGAATTAATGCTGTTAGGATAATACAGATAAGCACAGAGGAACTGCTGAGTTTGCTTGACCAGCATCAATAGAAATTCAGTTTGGAAAACAGGGAAACTAAAATGTGATAGAAATATTTAAAAGGGGTTAATAAACACTCGAATATAAGCCTGGTTTCAATAAAAATATCTACAGAGCTGTCGGATTACCATAGTGGGACATTTGTTTCCTGAAGTTTGTTGTATTCTGTGAGAAGATCTATCTGTGATATTTTATTCCTACTGTGCAATATTTTTCTGTGGAGTCCTGAACTACTACTGAGGAAAAGTGTGGACAGACTGTGGGGTTCATGCCTGAGGACATGTTGGAGAGAGCCAGGACTTGGTTTTCAATCATTTGAACTTAGTGGATCGACCGACCAACTGATATTGCTAATTGCCAGATTAACATTAGCCATGTTAGCCATGCTGCTAACATGGCTAACAAGCAGGGAGGAGGAAATCATTACTGCAGAGAGTAAAGGTGTGTGTGTTTTTTATGCGACTTGTTTCTCATATTTGTGGGTGCACACATTGTGACCATGCAATAAATTAACCTCACCTAGCTGTCTTAAAGTTGATGGTGTTGAGGAGCTTCCTGAATTCATTATGATTTTCAAGTGTGACTCCTCCACAGGCCCCATCTGCTCTCAGTATGCCAGCCTAGTCTTGTTGAAAAGATGAATATATCTATAAACGCATTCATTTTCCCTTTTTTGTTTCTACCATTTAAACGCAAGGGTGTACACACTGTAACTACACAAAGGTTAGCAAGGCTTTTCTGTGCGCATAGCTCAAAATGCTGCAGAAATCCATTTAAAAAAACCTATAACCATCTTAAGTTCAATCTGACATGGAATCCAGCAAAAAGTAGCAATCTTATTTGAGCATGAACTTGAGGGAGAGAAAACGGGAAAGGGGAGCGAGGGTAAGAAGGGTGTGAAAGTAAGAACAGATGAATCAGTTGATGTCTCATCTTCAAACTCCGACAGCCTCCAGTGTCTCACTCAGTAGGTGAATCAGCTTTAATCAACTGGCCTCCATTCTTCAGAACCGTAACCCTTTGACTGCTATCGCTTTTGAAGACTTCTTCTGAATTATTACATGATGGACGTGACAAAAAAGATGGAATGGCCATCCTGTATTAGTTGTAATTGCATTGGTTTTATCCCCCTTTTCTTCAGTGCAACCACCTGAGGGGAGCTACAGTCAAACTCAGATGTGCAGAACGTCTTAAGTGCTAGGAGTAATTTCTCATTCAAGTGAGGAATAATATAACTGCAGTAATTGTAATAAATAAAAAACAGCATAATCACAGTCACAAGGACTGGTACTATGATTCAAGGTGTCATTCATAGCAATTCTCATTCTTTGCTCACACTGTGGAAAACTGCTATTTTCAGATTTGTCATGACATGAATTTATGCTCCATTTCAAAAAAGCTTTGTTAATAAGTGGCAGTGCACAGGGAAAGTCTGAAGTTTATCTAATTACGATTTCACTCAACCTAAATAGCAAGTCATTTTTTATAAGATGAGAAGTTTAACTCACCTAAGTAAAAACTTGCCTTTAATGTACTCTAGAAACTCACTGAGTACATATATCTAGTGTTATCTAAAGTAAAGTTCAACCTCTGTGGGCCAGTTTTGCTTTCTTTTATACAGAAGTCCTCATGTTTACTGTTGTGTCCATTTCAAAAGGTGGTTAGCGCCTCAATTGTGTGTAAACTGCAACCCAATGCAGTCAGCTTTATTTAATCATATGTAACATTGCTCTGAACAAAAATGAGCCCTTAGAAAAATGGCACGAGATATTATATTACACAAACGTGAGCCACACCATGAATGTTCTCTCAAATTTTTCTCCCCACCATTGCTCTAAAGTCTAACCTGTGCTTACTTCTTCTACCCTCCTTCCTACCCTCTCATCCTCATGAGGATGGATACTTTGCCCTTGATGCAGCACTTGGTAGTCTGCATGGCAAGCCAGCCAGTGAGTAAAACCGCATAGAGTTGGGAGAACTGTGTGCTTGCATTTGTTTATTTGTGTAAATGTTTGACCTTGTGAGGCAATAAAGATAATACAGATAACTATACGGTGCACAGACATAAAGGAAGAGCTGTTTTATATTTACCAGCTGGACCCAACATGGTCTGTATTGAGTTGTAGCTACCTTAAAACAACAGTATTGATCAACTGGACTTAGCTGACGAACATTAAGTACAATAAGTCTGTTTACACTAATGATTGATTCTGTTTTGTTTTTTTCTTTCCACTTTCTTCTTCTATTGTGAAATAGAGAGAAATAATGTGTAAAAAGAACAGGGGAAGCTGAAGATATATCAAACAGAAAGAAAAGACAAAATAGAAAACTTTTTTTTGTTAAAAAGAGAAAAACAGAGAGCAGCCAAAGAGCAGAGACGGTGTTTGTATGTGATAATATTAGACTGTGTTGCTACTGTTAAGAAGCCAGGTCCCCCAGTGAGCTGGCAACCAAAGTCACCTTCTGGCAGATGTCTACTGTCATCTACTAATGCACTCACAACGACTTTTGAACCTCACAGTTAATGACCAGGGAGGTAATGGAGAGCGATGTAGGCCATGAACAGCTTTAGAGCAACATTCTGGAGGTCTGTTTAGATGGTGTCTCTGCACACAACCGGCAACATCTGGGCTTTATGGCGCCCCCTCCGTCATGTGTGCACATTACCTGAAAATCCCTCTCCTCCAGAATTTCTTTCCTCCACCTCACCAGGAAGGCTGCGCACACGTAGAGGTGGAAATGGGAGAAGCCCTCTGGTTCAGCCTAGTGAGAGAGAGTGATAGAGAGACAAGATGTTGATTTGCGACAGGTTTAACATTTCATAAAATAAACGATACCTCCGTCACAGCTATGTTATACTGTTCAAATAGTTAAGTTTAAAGATCTGAGGAAAGCATCTCAGTATGTTCTGAAAGCCTCAAATAGCTCGAAGCTTCATTAAAAAAAAAGATTTAGAAACATTTGTACATGATTTTGGTAGTATTTAGTTTGCCAAAAAGAGAACAAAGAAGAATATAAAAAATGTTATTTTCACAATACAGAAATTTACATTTGCAGGGTGAGCGAGACAAAGATACAAATCCCCCCTTTTTTGCAGGGCCTTTTATTTCAGCGTCTCCTTACATTTGGTGGCTTGATTTTTCTTTTCTTTTTTTATTATGACTTGGCAATGAGCTGGGGGAGTTTAAGAGGGAGAAACACAAAGGATGAGATGTTTCTTGTTCGATTCATTTTTTCTCCAGAGCCCTATCACAGGGAGGATGATTACCAAGGCCTTTAAATGCAAGTGAAATATGAGTTTGTATCCCCATAAAGGTGGGATACAATATCCAAAGTGCATCTTAATGTGTGAGCTGAATGCATTCTGGCATGTTTGTCTGGGGGTTTACTTACCCACATGCTTAAAATCCATGGAATTAAAGTGTGGAATTGCACTCCCTGAATGTGTCTCTACTGTATGAGCACTAACCTACATGCAGATGTGCTTGAGTGGAAGAAACACACATACTATTAGTAATAGCATGATTCATGAATTATTCTGCAAGTGTGCTCTCTGATGTGTCTACTTTGATAGTATGTGGTGGTAAAGCAGCGATGCTACATCTAAATACACTTAACTTTTACTACCAGGGCATCATTTACAGTTTTAGGAAACACACTCACAGAGATCTGCTCTTTTAATTCTATATCATGGTCTGCAGTCTCTTTGGCACGAATCAATAAAGAGCCTAAGGCGACACACATGTTCCAATAATTCAGCCATGTTTATCACATTTTAATACTAATTTGAAGGCTTTCAATTAAATAGAAGGTGTAGTATTACTCATTTCCACTTTGCCTGAGTAACCAACTGTAAGTGTTGCTGTTTAACCACCACACTCATTTGTGTCTAACAGTGAGCCATAACTCTGCAGGAATTAACAGATATTGCCTTTCTGCTGTGATAATTGAATTCCTCTCCAGGGCAGAAGAAAGGAATAAACAGATTAATAATGGATAGACAGATTTAAACAAAAATAATCTAAAAAGTATACAGGATGTCGGCTCACCTTCCTTACTGCATTTGTGTTTGGTCTTTCTAGACAGATTGATCCTCCCTACGCCTTTTGTGTATGTCTCCTGTTGTTTGGGTTTCCTCTTACTTTACCTCCCACTCAGTTAAACCAATTTTCAGAATTTCCCAACTGAGTGTGTGTGCGTGTGCAAGTGAGTAAGAGAAAAAAATAAGGAGAGTAATCCAAAGAGGGAATGGGGAGTGTGGTTAGTGAGCCCCCCCCCCCAAAAAGAAAAAGAAAAATGAGGAGTGTTTGTGAACAGCGAAGCGTAGCGTGATGTGAGTTGTAAACTGGCAGGTGATTGGCTTGTTGGTCTAACCTTGCAGCTCCAATCCAAACAACTGAAGCAAGCAAACACACGCTCTCACATACACACACAAACACAGATGAGTGAGTATACGAGTGGCATATGGGAGCGCAATGTTTATCAGTCCCCAAAGTTTCGCACAGTTTTAATATCCTTTCTTCTATGAGCGGTGAGCGTGTGTGTGAGAGAGTTCATGGCTGACGGAACCAATGAACTCTTAGACTTGAAATCCCGTCTATTTCTCTTTCTGCTCCAGCTCCCTCTTTTTCAATCACCCCTCCATCCATCCTCTGCTCTCACAATCTGTCACCTCCTTCAGTCTCATTCTACAAATGTCTCATCACTCGTTCTTCTCTCTCTTTCTCATTAATGTGACTGTGAAAAATATTTCACAAACTAAACCCTGATTCATTTTTCATCAAAAACCACTTCTGTAACAAGTTAATCTTGATATTCTGATTTGTTGCCAAATCATTTCCGCGGCGTTCCACCATCAACTTGAAATGTAGTGCCTCCGCTGGCTGCAGCAGGAATGGCAGCCAAACTAATGACAGTATGTGTGACCTCATGACAGTAGGCGTGACCTAATGTCAGGTAAGCGTGGCCTAATGAAAGTATGTGATGTGTGACCTAATGACAGCTTACACACATGTCCGAGACTTCTGTAGGAAAAATATTCATGATGACAGTAAATAACTGTTGGTTGCAGTACTACTTATTATAAACTGAAACTTTAACATTTCTCTCCACCAATCTCTGTCTTGCTCCATTTCAACCACCCATTTCTCTCTCTGACACTCCACACTTCCCTCCTGCCCTATCAAACCACTGCTGCAGTTTCAGCTCAAAGCTTTTTCATCATTATGATTTGCAAAATAAAGTTTGTCATAGGAGTCAAGGTGACTCCGTCAAACTCCGTCTCTACCTCTTCTCCCCCTCCATTGTTATGCTTGGTCCTCCACCCCCCTTGTGTCTGGGCGGCCATATTGGCTGAGACAGGCGAGACTCTGACTGACAAGCGCAGCTGATCAAAGTAGGGAGAAAGTGTGTGTGTGTGTGTGTGTATATATCTAGGGGAGGGGCAGTCAATAAGGAGAGGGGTAAGAAGTAAGGGCAGTGCATGAGAGACAGAAAGTGTAGGAGGCTAAAGGTGAACAGAGGACGGAAGGGAACGTGGAATGCAGGATTACAATGTCATAGTGTCTTTAAACTGCTGCATTAGCTGTCTGACTAGTCTCATCTCTCCAAACCGGCCTGACTAATTCCAAACCCTGATGAACAGACAAGGTGAAAAGGTGATGGTGCTGGGGAGTGATGCAAGATGATAAACGAGCAGATTTAAACTGATGTAACAATTACAAATACAGATTATGATGAGGCTGGCACTGGAGTGGTAGTTTTTAAGCTCTTTTCATATTATATGTCTATGAGCATGACTGTGGCAGTGATAGGCGAGAGTTAACATGAACTGCTACAAGTGTCAGTATTCCTGTGCGCAATTCATCCCCTAAAGGCCGGGATAGTGTGCTCCATGTAGTGTGTGAATGCAGGATACATTTAAACACTACATGGCAAGAGTCAGGTCATTGGTGTAGTCCATTTAAAAAGGAAGGAAGGAAGGAAGGAAGGAGGGCTTATAGAGGGATAAAATGCCCAACGTTTTCTCAGACGAAGGGCTCTAAATACATTCAAAATGAACTTCAGCATAGTTTCTGTCCCTGTGTGCATTTCTCCAATGTGACGTCTTGCTTTAGGCTACTTTTTAAATTGGCAAGCACTGAGGTTAGAGAGGCGGAAAGCATCAAAAAATAATAAAATTCTACCTTGATTCTTACCTTGCCATAGATTTCATCCATTTAAAACAAACCCACACAACAGGTGTCCATAATGTGTTGGTGAGTGCATAAATACAGCACGGGAGATTGAGAATATTCAGTATGAACGTGAAAATGAAGATCATTTGTATGTATGCGAAGGAAAACATACAGTGATGAGAACAATTAGAAACATTTTAATGCAACCCAGTTCATTAACTCTGTGATAAATGCTACCTTTGTGAAACTTCTAATGTTAACTTCACGATGAGATTGTGTCAGAGACAGACAATAAAAGAGAAAGAGAGAGAAATACTGATGCTCATAACACTGGGATTGTGATGGAGGGACAGAAAGGGGAGACCGTGCGTGGCAGTGTGTGCATTTAGGGAAGACAGTAAGACTTGGTGTGTGTGTGTGTGATATCATGATCCTGTCTCCAGAGGCCTGTCTTATTGTTTTGAGGGGCTTCTTCCTGTGAGTTTACGAATTATTCACAAGTCTGTATATATGATACTCAAATATGTGTAAGGTTTTATTTAGGAAGAGTCAGAGGAAAGAAGCGACCCAGGAGCCTCACCACTCAGGTTACATGAAAATCCCTTACAAAACAGGCCAGGAAATTCTGTCGGCAAATATAAATACCTGTCTTGGCAGGAACTTTAATCTTTTATCAACATCCTAAAGAAGTGTCTTTTAATATGAGCGGATAAAATAAGATGAAGTGAAGATTTATGCAATGATTCTCATTATGTAAGGGCATAAACGATCTAAAGAAAAATACAGCACATAAAAAATAAGGTTCTCAAAGAAAATTGCACCCTCAGACAAGATGAAGCTTGATGAAAGGAAAATAACAGTTATAAAAACATTAGACCAAGTCTGGATGAGAACATGTCTTGAGGTCAGTGGTGATGGAGTGGAGAAAGTAAAAGTACAGAAGCATTATCAGAAACACTTACTTCAAGTATAAAAAGTACCACTGATCCTTCTACATGAAACGGCCCCTGTGATTGATATATTATACAGTTTTATATTACATTATTAGACTGTTAATACTGATTGATCCATGTGTAAGCAGCATTTCACTGTGGCTGATGGTTGAGACTAGTTTATATAA
Source organism: Micropterus dolomieu (assembly GCF_021292245.1). Classification (NCBI taxonomy): domain Eukaryota; kingdom Metazoa; phylum Chordata; class Actinopteri; order Centrarchiformes; family Centrarchidae; genus Micropterus; species Micropterus dolomieu. The sequence goes on along the minus strand of NC_060165.1, from coordinate 8,651,136 downwards.
AGTTAGATAGTTTAGTCCAGTGGTTCCGGGTCAGGCCCCTCCAAAGGGTCACAAGATAATTCTGGTGGGTCGTGAGATGATTAATTGAAGTAGAAAGAAGAAAACAATGAAGTTCTGCTACACAAATCTGCGTTCTGTATTTGGACCTTTGCCTTTTTGTGAAATATTTAACACTTCTGCTTCTTTCGTCTTCAAAACGTTTTTTATTCTAAAAGATTTAGATGAAAAATCTCTGGTGAAACTGCTACCAACTCAAAGACATGTGAAATGTGACAAGGGGCCTCAAGTAGACACTAGAATTGTTTTCATTATCAATTAATCTGCTGGTTATTTTGTTATTTTATCGATTAACCATTTATAAAATACAGGAAAACTGATAGTCAAAAGCAACTCAGTTTAAAATCAACATAATTTAGATAGGCTGAAACTAGGTCATTAGGGCATGTGCTTGAAAAATTAGTTAAACAATTTATCAATCATCAAAACAGCTACCTATTAATTTGAGTTGTATAACTAAAAACAGCCAAGCAACATACGTATAAGATTAATTTAGTCTGTGCTCTTTAATCTCAATCTTTGCTAATCTTCTGAACCTTATATTGCAGCCAACTACCAATTTATTCCACCAGGAATCGACACTTTTGAACACATCTTACACAATAGTTTTAAACAGGCAACTAATAAAGTTAAACAACTCGGTAAATTCAACTGTCCATATAGTAAAAGAGCCATATTTCACAACCTGAAAATGTCCGTATCCCTTTAACAGCCATGCTAATGCTGCCACACTGAGCTTCTTGCTAATTTCATGCTCCACGCAACAGGGATAATTTGCTCCCCCTCTGTCTGTCCGTCTGTCTGTCTGTCTGCCGGTAAGGAGGTGTGTTGTGTGTTTTGCCCTAAATCATTCCTCAAATCATTCCTGTTTGTCTCTTTCTTCCTCTTCTTGAGATCAATAGTCGCGAAAAAGAAAAAAGGAGGTGGGGGAGGACAGACTGATGGCAAAATAGACCAAAAAAAAAGGGACAGAAAAAAAATTAAGAGAAAAAACAAAAGACTAACACTGAGGAGCGACTGCAGATAGAACGACAGAGAGAGAAGAGATAGAGAGGAAGACAGGGGAAGCGCTGTCTTGCGGTCTTGTGCTGGATCAGGCTACTGAACAGATGGCCACACCACAGAGAGAAGACCACAGCGGACACATTACAACACTCAGGTTAAAATCTCCCCTGGAACACACACACACACACACACACACACACACACAGGCTCTGTGGCAAAGGGCAAGGTCTTTCTGTTTATTATCGGCATTTGTGACAGACCCAAACGCTCTGGGTTTTTCTGTCCCTATAAGGCCAATATAGTTATAATATTGGCCTTATAGGGATATTGAATATTGTGGTGAGTCATGGACGTGCTTCAAGGACATTTGTAAACAAAAAAAAAATGCATGTAGTCCGGAAATCCAGTTTGTTTAGACATTAATAAAAAATATTTATTTGGTTGCGTTGAAAAAGGGACCGATATATCAACCAAATTATCTATCAAGCATCCTTGCCTCAGAGGTAAGGTCAGTGAAGCATTACGAGAGCTCAAACAAACATGGGAAAACAGACTGACAAGCAAAGGGACACAAGCTTACCAATCAAGGACAATTTATGAATCCTTGAACACTAAGAAAGCAAGCACTGTCCCTTGAGCTAAAGTTTGTCAGTTGACTGAGAAGAGGTAAGGACATGGAGGTAAAGGAAGGATAGAAGAGTAAATTTGAGATGAGTTGAGAAGAAAGATGACAAGTAGAGAGGACACAGGAGGAAAAAGTTTTAAAAAGGACAATAGAAGAGAACAGAATAGAATAGACAAGAACAGCGTTGTGCCTTGCTGTCAGCTCTACTGAAAGTTTCATGAGTGGAAATGGCTTAATATCCCTACCAGAGTAGGAATGGAGGTGAGGGACTGTGACAGAGCCTGCCAAAAAGGTGTATCTGCGCGTTTGTGTGCTGTTTGAAAGGGTGTGTGGGGGATGTAATCCCAACGACATTGTAAAACATAAAATATTTAAAGGATGGATTACAAGTACAATGTGTACTTGGGTTGCTGTCAAGTCACGACAAAGCAACAACACCATTGAATCATTCATTTATTGTTTCTATTTTAGACCTGAAGTAGACGAGATAGTAGCATAAAGGTATTTTGTTTACTAGCAAAGAATTAAGGTAATTATGAACATTGTATCCTTTCACGTTGTTATTCTTAGTTACAGTCATGTCAATGTGCTTCCCAATGCCGGTCGCTTTCACACCCCAAAACTAGGGTTGGGCCGATAGACAATGCCTATTGTCCATCAGTGATGGCTGACGCTGAGCTGGCATCGTGATTGTAAAACATCGCCCAACGCTACCCAAAACTTTCTTTCATGTAAGCCAACACTGCTAACCATCATGCTTTACTAAGTTAATACAAAGTATGTTGAATACAAAATATGAATACAAAAATGTTATCACGATAAAAAGTTTAATATCTATCGATATAGATAATTAAGTATCAAATTGTTATTTCTTTCGAGTTTAAAGGTTGATTTTAGCTCCTGAGTGAAAGTTGAAGAAACCTGATGGTTAATTGTGGTTTAAACTCTTCTTTATGGTCAACACTTGATGCCAAACAGTGGATCACTTCACAAGTCTGAGGTAGGACATTCAAAACAATTGTAATCAAATCTTTTTCAACAAATATTCATGAGTAAAATTAAGAGCTTTTAAAGGTTTTCAGTCCTTTTTCCTCAACAAAATAAACATCTTAATAAAAAAAAAAACATCCTAATTTGTGTATGATTCAAGTGATTAAAATCAAACATTTATTGAATATTTATTAAACACTGGTTATATTGTTACTGAAAAAATTATATCAGAATGATGTTATTGTTTTATTGTCCAGCCCTAGTATGTTGGGATCAAATGTTAAATACTTTAAGATGAAATTAATCCAACCTACTTCCTTGGGAATTATTTACTAATTGGAGAATTCAAGGTATGTCAAGAAACGTCCTTCTCCCTAGCTGCATATTTCAGCTCTTCTTGGGGGATCCCGAAGTGTATCAGGACATCCCTAATCCCTTCAGGATATTCTGGATCTGCTCTGTGGTCTCCTTCCAGTTGGACATGTTCTTTAAAACCTCCACAGCCTTATGTCCAGGAGGTATCTAAATCGGATTCCCAAACCACCTCTGCTGACTTCTTTCAATGGGAAAGGGCAGCGGTTCTACTCCAAGGTCCTTCCAAATGTCTGATCTCCTCACCCTGTTGCTAAGTGTGAGCTCACCCAACCTGAGAAGAAAAGACTTTGGCCACCCGTATCCATGATCTCATTCTGTCAATTTCCAAAGTTTATGACCATAGGTGAGGGCTGGAATGTAGACTGCACTGTAAATCAAGATCTGCACCAGTTTAGTACAGCGTCAGTGGATCTCATGCTCCATCCTTCACTCGTGAACAAGACCCAAAGTTACTTGAACTCCTTCACTTGGGGGGCACTAACTCACTCCCAACCCGAAGGGAGCAATCCACCCCTTTCCAGCAGAGTATCATGGTCTCAGACTTGGAAATGCCGATTCTCATCCCCACCGTTTCACAATCTGCTGTAAACCACCCCAGTGCACCTGGAGATCACCGTCTGAAGAAGCCAGTTGGATCATATCATCCGCAAAATGCAGAAGGGCATCCTGAGGGCCCCCTTAATGGACTCTCTCCGCATCTCAGCGGCACCTCCTCAAGATTCTGTCCATGACAATCATAAACAGAAACTGTGATGAGGCACAACTCTCGCTGGCACTCCCCAACGCCTACTGAGAACATGCTTGACTTCTTGCAGAGAATGTGGACACAGCTCTCACTATCGTTATACAAGAGCCTAATGGCTCCTTGTTATGATCCGGGTGGTTCATACTCTTGTAGTGCCGGCCACAAAATAACACAGTCATAAGCCTTCTCAGTGCCATGTAGCACAGCAAATAGAAAGGTACTGAGGGCCGATTACCGGATGGGTGTGTCACAGGTTTGACTTTGACACCAGAGACAAGGGTTTATGTCCTGTCTCACAATAATTATAGGCTTTATTTATAAGTTAGAGTGATCTTTTCCGAATCTTAACCAAATCGCATAACCATAACCACATTTTAGTACTTTCAGTTGTCAAACCTTGTCCATACTGTAGTTGCAAAGCATGGAGACTGTAACATTCAAAATGCAGCCCCTCTTTTTCCTTTATTCTTTCCTTCTTTCAGTAGGATGATGCATTACAGTTGTTGCTGAGCTCTTAACTGATGACGCATGATGAAAAATAACTGCTTGTTACTATGGACACCATGCAGACGTCATGTATAATTGAAACTATTACTGGGTCAGGTACAGCAGTACTGGGTCAGCCAAAGAGTATTGTAAAGGTCACGCACTTCCAGGCATATACACAAAACGTTTCCTCACATTTCCATTTCTCAAACTTTTCATTCTTCACTTACTCACCCCCGTTAATTATGAGGGATGGTTGACTAGGAAGTGGGTTCATGAAAATGCTGTGCTGTTGTTAGATGAACTCAAGGGGTTACTCCTGAGAAAAATAGGTTTCTTTGGCTTCCTAATCACTGATACTCGCATAAGTCATGTAAGGAGAAAGACTGCGGAGGAAGTGGAGTGTTCAGGGCTCTTTTTTCCCCTCCAGGTTCATGAGTGTCACTGTAGCTGACCCAGCAGTTTTATATCATCGAGAACAGAGAAAGAGAAGAGAATGCTTTCTGTCAGGGATCAATTACTGTAAGTAGGATTATAGTAATAAGATCTTTGTAAGCAATGGTATAGTGAAATTTTTTAAATACTGAAATTGCTCATGTAATAGCCTGCATGATTAAAATGTAGCAATTTATGTAAAAAATAAAAATCACAGATTGAATGTTTTATAAGATGACAAGAAAAAAAATTTTTTTCAATTATATAGTATTAGTGGGGAATGATAATCATACCACGCAGCAAAATGTGCTCCACCCTCAGCTTGCAGTAAAGTAAAACATCATATATAATTAGCAGAATGTATTTCTAACAGCCAGCAGGAGTTCTATTAGCATTCAAGAGTTTGGGAGGCAAACTAAATCTGACACAAAAAATGGCCGTGGTGTTTTAATTCAAGTAAGGCAAGAAAAGAAAAATACCCTCCTTGCTGTTACGTGGCTTTTACCTGTCAGCTGCAATCTATCTCATGATGCCCAAAGTTCAGTCTGAGTTCATGAAGATTTAGACAAGATTCATTTGGTATTCATTCATCCAAGCTATGGTTCGTTGAAGGCTGTGGACTAAGCACTTCAGCTGTAAACTGCAACATGCCCTCATTTCAATTTTTTAATTTTTTAAGTACTTCCACTTTTCTCTCGCTGCTTTCTCTCTCTTCTCTTGCTCTTGTCTATTTTTACTTGACACTGTCACCCCATCACTTTTTATCCCCTCTCATCCTTGATGTTTTTCAACAATCCACTTTGATGCCGTACCCAGCTAAATTTGCTTCCCCTCGCCCTTCTACTAACTCCTCTTGTTCCCCTAGGGCTCTTAACTGCAACGAAAAGTCACACATCTGTAGTGTTATCTGGCAAAAGTTCATCATTTTCTTTACATGATACCTTTCTCACACTGACTTCAACAATGTGGGAATGTCAGACTTTTGAGCTAAGCAAACACTACTAACACAAACCAAAGGGTAAATATGACAAGGAACATCAGCCTATCATGCAATTAAATTTGAATGAGAAATTAGAAGAAAATGCAGGAAAAAAACGAGACAGAAACTCTGAGTGATGCTAAAAGCGCTGAGAAACAGCAGGAAGAAGCACAGGGGCACACAGTTGCTGACACTGCTGCTGAGATGATAGCAGAACATGTTCATGCAGCCAACTATCACAGTTGAAAGCACCACCGATAAACACTCCATTCATCTTCATGCTCCTTCTCTCCACTTTCCCCATCTATCCAAACACTGTGATTGCATGTATAACCCTCTCCACCTTTGCATCAACTGGAAAATCCATGATATGTACTCAGCTCCAGCCCTGGACTATCCACACACATTCCAGTATATACACACACCGCACTGAATGAATAGCAAACATTAGGTGTTATTGACAACGCCAACTGTAGGCGTCGCCTGTTAAACTCTGTGTAAATGTGAAAGGGCAGCAGCATGAACAGGTCCAGATGTGTTTGAGTGGGACTAAGATCTTCCTCCCTCTCTTTACACATCTAGGTCAACACAGTAACAGGCTTTTCTTTTACACTCACACACACAAGAAGCGAACAGCCATAACATTTAAATTAAACCGTAAGTAAAACACCAAAGACTTTTGTTTCATGCCTGAAAGGGGCTACTGACATCTTTGTTTCAGTACTGAATTAACTAATCCTTTACAATCCCTCACCCGCAAATTGTCTCCAGAAATGTTCTTTATTACACATTTTTAAACCTTTCCTTCCTTTTTGTCTGTTTCTTGTGTTACAACTATTTGTCTCACTCCATATGAGCTGTGCTAACAGTGAACAAATCAACTCGTCCTGTTAAACTAACAACTGAAGTGTAAATTTGTCAGTAGCATGGCTGTGTGATGGAGCAGAGCAGCATAGTTAGGCTGTATTATACGATTTGTATAATTAAGACCATCACAGAGAAAGCTGGCATAATTAAATACTTTTATGATAAAAATATCTGTATTATGTAGTATCATGCTGCAGGGTTGGCTGGGGTATAATGGTAGGAATTACAAAAGCAGCACATCTGAGGCAATCAGATGTCATTATCAGAGAAAATCCCTTTTCTGAGATCCCATGCAGAGCCAGATAGATAGAAATGGACAGATAACAAAAATCACAGTAGCTTTGCTGTGTGCGTGTGTCTGTACCTGGTAGGTGTCCCACAGTCTGATCGTGCAGCGTAGTGGCAGCTCCCTCATTAGGAGGTTGTTCATCCAGCGGAAGGCAAACTGCAGGTACTCCACCTCGTACTGCTGCATGTGGCGGTGCACAGACTCTGTCAAAAATAATAATAATAATCACAATTTAAAATAAACACAATATCACACATACATTATCGTGCCACTACTTGCATTTACATTTGTGTGAATGCCAGCAAAGGAAAACAGTACAGACGAAGATGTGCACAATTCCTTTAGGCTCTGGCTATAGTAATGGTGACAGTAACAAGTGTGTAGACAAAGAAATTCCTTCATAACTCCCCTTTCTGTATATAAGTACTGCAGTCAGTGTCACGCGCATACACAACCATCACGCCTCATAATAGAGATGTAATTACAGAGCTATCAGAATTGTCTGAGAAAAGCAATAAACCAAACTGAGATGAGAAAGTGGGGTGTATTCATTGTTAAATAAAGCTCCAAGGCAATTGCATGTCAGTCCAGTGAGGAACAGAGTGCAGCCAGGGGTGAGGACAGAAGGCATGTTTATGTAATGTATAGAGTGTATGTTTATTATTTCTTTGATAGAAGCTGATTAAAACTGTATTTTTGTTCATTTCAGTCTTACAAGGTCAGTCTGTGCTAAACTGTGTGGGGTGATCTTATATGCAAAGCATACATGCGTGTAATATTTCTCCTTCTACCTCACTATTAATTACTTTCATAAATACCAACTGTTACTGTCGTTAACGGTCCTCCCATAATTTAAACACTTTCAAAACAGACGCTTTGTGTTTTAAAACAAATCTCTTCAGTTTTTCTGTGAGGCACGCTTCATTTCCTGTTAAGCTTAATATGCTCTGTTGGCAGTTTGAGCTTAGTGAAGCAAAATGGCATTGGCTAAAATGCAAGTAGTTGCCAAGGAAACGGAAAACATTTGACATCCCTCCTCTAGAATATTAATCATGTCCCAATGTGCCATTACCGTAATTGTGGTGTTAGTTAACTAAGGCTGCCACTGCCAAATTTCAGGCGCAGCAGGGCTTATAAACAAGTCACATCAAAAGTTGCAGATTTAGTGGAGAGAATTAAAAACCAGTCTTCACTGTAACATTAGAGTGTTCGGCAGGAGGAGGAGTCAAGACAAATTCAGTTTGTGTCTTGCCTTGTAAAATGTCAGGTATAATCGGTAACACCGTCACAAGTTGGTGGGAAAAATTCCTTACTGTGGCATCCCTAGTGCACAGTACTGTAATATAACTTTCCTGCACTAACAGCGCAAACACGCGTTGTGTTAAATGTTTATCCCTTATAAATGTGCTTCAGTTACCACCAACTCTCCGATAACACTAATAATTTCACTCTACCAGCGTGTGGCTGTTAGCGCAGATGTTTGTGATGTTTTTTTGCATTGGGGCTCATTTGCATAGAATTTGTGAATGTCTGTATGTTACCTAATTTAAATGTGTGCAAACAGACGTTGTTTGCTTGGCAGCACAGTTAGGGGTGCATTTCACTCTTTGCGGGTGCTTTGAAAGTTACACAGTTTCTTGTTGTCTTTTTTGTGCAGGTTTAGTGGGCACAAAAGCTGCATGGTGTTTTTTTTAGGCTCGGCTCTCCAAACATAAACATCTGGCTATTATATATCCACACCTGTCTCCTTGTATCCATAAAATGTGTTTTGTGTGTCTCCTGCAATAATTGCTTCAGATTTTGCTCTCGCTTTCCAACAAATCACACAGCTAGAGGACCATACGTTGCATCAGGCGGTCTCAGTATGGTCTCAATGTGGAGTTCGAACGTCAGTGTCAGCGTGACGGTGTGGCAGGCTGGCGTGAACACTCGCTGAGAAGAATGGCTGAGACGCAGAAATGTCAGTGGAAGATTTGCTGCATACGGGACTCTGACATGGAGAGTGGCTGCCTTTGTTCCTTTCTCTGTTCTTGATAAATGTTTGTTTTATGCTTATTTACATAACAAAGGATTAAAAATACCACTCAGTATTCAGCGACTGCCTATTTCATAGTCATCAAACCCATGACACTCAATTCTCAGTCTCTCTCTTCACTCACATACACACACACACACACACACACACACACCACACACTTCATAATAGAGCTGTAATTAAAGAGCTGTCAGAGAATCTATGAGAAAAGCCAGTTAGGGAGGAACTACAGCATCCTCTTCTCTCACACCCTGTGCTCTTAATCAGGGCTGACTGACAAGCACACACACACACACACACACACACACACACACACACACTCAAAAATATAGCTTTAATAAATCTTTAATTGGTGAAACTTTATGTACGGCCAAGAATACATACCTTCCTTATTCTCAAACACACACAGCAAACACTTGAATGACACCTGTCTTCCGTTGCCCAAACTTGCATGTTTGACAATTACGCATACATTCCACCCCATGAGCAGGGCGCAAAGTAAACACAAAGCGATTATTTCACACTCCTCTCTGCAGTTTAATTATCACATGCTGCTGTAAAAGCACAAACAAGGCAAGCTCATTAACGGCGAATGTATCACGGTGACAGATCTTAGCTAGCTGCCAAACACAGAGGGAGAGAGGGGAACAACTTTAGACAATGTTAAATTACACTAATGAACTTGCTCTGCCTAATATTAGCAACTTCACCAAACACAGAAAGGGAGAGGTGCACGATGGGGGGGGTGAGGGTGGGAGGGAGAAGTAATTTGCCATTGGGAGTTATCGCTCTGGGAGAGGAGACAGAATTAAAGATTATAAAACACAAAAAGAACAACAAGGAGAAAAAAACAATGAAGTAGAGCACTAAAACGTGTGACTTCTTAACCGTGGGCTGCTGTCCAGCTGGCGCAGTGATCGGCATGCTGGGTAGCGTAGTTATGGGGGCTGAGGATGACATATCTCATAGACACTGATTGACTGATGAGTCTTGTCTTCCTTCCTACTGCTGGTTAAAGTTTAGGAGGCCACGGCGCCAGCTGATGCCTGTAGCCCATGGCCGGTGAAGTGCGGGCGGACAGCAGGAGGTCAGAGGTCGTGCGGTGACTAGTGAGCAGCTCCCAGAATTCTGCTGACAAGGCCAATTCTGCCTGCTCTCCTTGGTACAAAACGTAATTACAGTTACACACTTTTTTCCCTCGTTTCCACTCTCCTACTGGCTTTGCTTTCACTTTTGACTTTCACTCAGTGTGACAGAGCTGCTTTATTTTAAATCTGTTCTTTGTCATTTGCTTCTTCTGTCACTGTCAGCCATCGATCGATCTCTATATATAAACAGAATGTACTCATGTCATTGTAACCTTTATACCTTACCTCTTTTATTTTACTCTTGTCAGGTTTAGCACAGGTTTAAACAAATCCTACTGTAGATACAAACCAGACAACAAGGGCCTGTCTGTTCAAGTCACTCACCACTGTGCCAATATTTTGTGCCCCTCTCTGGTCTTTTTCTCTGGATATAATTGGCTGTTAGCTAATCCTCGCCCCCATTAGTTACTGTTGCTATGCCTGTCAAGCTTTCCCTTCTCCTATAAGCACATATGCAGTTTATAATGATAACAGAAGCAGATTTAATACTCAACAGTCTCAGTAATGTATATTAGCTCCTCGATATCAGACAGAGCAGACAAAAGCAGGCTTCTCAGCTCAAGCCAGCGACTGTTGATTTTGCGGGCAGATTTTTATCAGTTGCACCTAATTAGCTCATTAAGCTAACGTTAGCTTAGTTGCAGCTGACTTTTTCAACAAGCACCTTGTGAAAGGCCTTAAATATGCACTTGAATACCTAGTTAACCAGACATGCTAGAGCAGATAACATTTAATCCATTCATTATAATTTTACTTTTGTGTTTTTAGGTTTTAGAAAGGCTAAAATAAATAGACACAGACCTCCAAAGTCTTTCCGACTGTTGCCTTCTCAAGTTCCCTCTAATTAAGGTTGCTATGCTATGACTGGACACTCGCTATTCCAGAGAGGTGTTTAGGGAACAGGAAATTGTTCATCTATATGTGTGAAAGACTTTTCCATGCAGCAAAAATAGACCAGATAAGCTGCTTATTAAAAGTGTATACATATTTTGGGGAACTTCTGTTTGTGTGCTAACATCCATTTGTTAGTCTCTGTGTTACTCCATTTAAATAATATTATTTGTGTGTTTCAGGTGGCCCTATAAATATATCGTTTATTTGTTTGTCTGTCACACACAGAGAAAACACCCACATGCGGGATGTAGCTATCACTAGTAAAAATGAATACCCAAGTCTGGTACAAAAGATGGTCTACTGAGTGATGCTTAATTATTCCTCTTACACAACCACAGGGTCACACACTTGTTAGTGATTATCCCGAGGGAGACTGCCGCTATTGTAGGGTCAGACATATTTTTATGGTGTCACTAATTATATATTTGCGTGCACTGCTTCAGCAATGCTTCTCTCTGTCATTTCGATCCTAAACGTGAGGCATAACAAACCTGGTGCATGAAAACAGAGCAACAGCAGACCTCATTCATACATTTGTATTTTTATCTAGGAGCTTATATGGGTGTCACATCTTAGATCATGCAAAAAACTTAACTAAATTTAGAAAACTGCAAGTGATATCCACAAACATAATAAATGGCTGTCTGAGTGAGTGTGCACAAAAAATACCATGCAACATTTGAATCCCATACTTTTCAAGATGTGCAGCAGTGGAGGGTAGGAAAAACCACCACACCCTGTCAGAATTTAAACTGAAGCGATCCAAACGCATAGCAGCCAGAAGACTGGCAGTGTAGAGACATAACCTTCACATTTTCCTAAAGGTTTGGTGTAGAATATTTGGAAAGAAAAGACTGTAGAGAATTTATTTAAATAATTGCATGTAAAATGCTTGAAAACTTGAAACATACAGTGTGTGAAGTATGTAAAATGGATGTAGGCAGGGAGAGCACAGTGTGTGAATGTTGTAGAGCTGATGTAGGATGGAGGTTGTAGAGGGCTGACCTTGGGGCAGGCCTGAACTGAATACAGCTTTAAATAAATTGCATAATTTCAAAATAAAAAACACCAGAAAAGTCAAACACACTCTCCTAGAGCTACACATACACGTGAGATTTTATATATTAAAAAAAAAAAACACTCAAACACTCAAAAACAAATACAGCTGTAAATATACACAGACTAAAGGTCATCCACACAAAATGGATAACCACTTCAAGAAGCAACTGCAGCTACAAATTAAAGGCAAATAATTTAACTTAAAAAAAAAAAACAATACTCAAACACACTGCCTTCATTATGCAATACAGTCTCACAATCCAGCTACCAGTCTTTTTACACAATTCAGGCTCAGAGCGCGCACTGCCAGTGCGTCCTCTCATTTGCATAAATATATTCACCTTTGGGCAATTTGCATGTTGATGAACTTGTGCTAATGCACTTTTGTGCAAAAACTACACAGAAAGAGATAAGGGAGGGATAAAGAGATCAGAGAAACATTACAGGCACGCCGACAAAGTGGCTTGTCTTTTAAAGAAGAACACATGCTAGCGTCAAGCAAGGCTAATAGGAGTTAGCATCACTTATTACAAGTAGGATAATTACAGGAAGGGGGAGTCTGAAGGAGGGGCAAGCAGAGAGAGAAAAAGATATTTCAAAGAATCAATGTAGAGAGAAAAACGGCTTTGATTTTTATAATTTTTAACAAATCCTTTTTATTTGCCTCCTTGCTTCAAGTTCAATTAGAGCTAACACTACATAACACTACAGGAAACAAATAAAAATGTAGTATCCAAAGGACACCTGAGAAATCATAATTAATATTCTTTTGTGCAAAACAGTATTTTTAGCTTTGTCATTCATGGAAAGTTGACTGAGCATGAAGGCTCATTTGAGAAATGCCCTGTGTGACACTTTTAAAGCAGCTGAGGACGAGGCACCTTTGTCAAAGCCTCACTTCAGGCACAACACTTGAGGGAGAAGGAAGTGTTTTTACAGCTACTCCAGGACTGGTGACATTATGGTTATTAAACCGCATAAGAAACCTTGTGATTTACCGGCGTCTTTAGACTCTCATAATCACGCGGTATTCATTCTGTCTGATATATCTGCTGCCTTTGACACAGCCAAATTTAAATTTGAAAATATGTAAGATCTCTTCACCTAGCTTGGGTCAGTGCATTGATGCCTATGTGATGATGCAGCAGCTCCTATCAAAAGTAAAGAATTACATGACATAGGGTGGAAGAGTGTTTCAAAAAGATTGGGTGACAGAAGACAACTGAGGAGGAGGAAGAACACTGTGGGAAAATGGCTGAGGCGTCTGTTCCTGCCCCCGCTGCACTAAAAACAAATTGTAGGTAACAGATGGTAGGATATGGCCATAAAAACACTGTACATTAGCTTTCTTTCCCTCTATGTGAATGTATAGTATGTGTGTTCTCCCTCTGTCTGACAGGTACAGTATATACTGTAGGAGGAGCTGGATGCAGTAATTTTAAAGAGACAGAGAGAAGGCGACAGAGAAAGTGGTGCGAGACAGACAGATCAGCAATATCTTATCTCTACTTCCCCAGTCCTGCAAACAATAATGCAATGAAACAATATTGTCTTAACAAATACTCCATCTACCACTCATGTCCCTGTATCGGATAGCCAACTTATACAGGGCTGAAACAGAATACCGGAGTCCTATAGCAACAGCTAAGGCATTTTCTTTTGCCTTTCTGGGAAGGGGTACTAGCTCACTCTAATGGAGAATAATAGATTTATTCATTTTGCAATTAGTTTTGTCCAACAAATCTAAAATTAATGAGCTGAAAGATTAAGTACTATTAGTGCTGCTAATGTAATGGATCTGTGATCGCACAAGAAATACACAAGAAACATTAACACGCAGAGAAAAACAATAAAGAACCAATAAAAATACTCATAAAATTTGATACTACAACTCAGGCTTTCTATCAGGAGTGAAATTGTAATATTGATAAATCTATACCAGTCGCCAAAACCATCGGCCTGTTATGAAAAGACAGGACTCCGCCGTTTCTCAAACTGCACAGCACTCTGGATAAGCCTGCACCTGATAAGCGCTGATAGGTAATTTTGGAGGAGATGATGAGAGGCCATTGTTCCCAAAGCAGATGCTATGACGAGGGCGAAAAACAATCCTGTAACACAAGATAAAAGCTATCTGTGATCTCATTAGAGGTGGTAATGTCAAGCTGGCGAGGTATAAAATGGCTCAGCCCCAACTGTGATGACAGGGCACTTTGGAAAAAGATCCAATAAAAATATCCATTTTTTTATGTCTCTGCTGTCCTTTTTTTGTCCATTTATTTTTCTAGACATAGAAAAGACACACACACAAACACACACAATTTTTGACTCACACATACAGCGCAATACATACAATCTCACAGGTACACACACACACAGTTTATGAGTTTTTTTTCCACACACAGACAACAGCATGCATCAACACTCTCTTGTCCTTTTCCATCAGTTTACTCTGTCACAATCACATGTGCAAACAGACAGGCATGCATATGCACACTAACTTTCTTTGCCATTCTCACATACACACACACACACACACATTTGAATGCAGCGGGTGAGTCCTCCCCTCCCTCTGGCTGACAGAGCGGGTGACAGGATAGTCGGACAGCACCAAGGTTAGCCAAGAACATGACCATTGTACAAAGACTTGCTTTGATAAGACCTTGTTTTGCACAATGCATTGTGGGCTGCTTCAAATACCCTACACATTTTGAGTGACAAAGGTAGGTTTAGATAGAAGACTACTGAAACCATATTTACACATTTATTGTGTTGACAAAATTAAAACCAGCAAGGGGGACAGAAGAAAAAGCAGCATTGCTAATTAACACCAAGTTGCGAGTGTATGTGAAATGTCACTGAGCTGTTCGTGAGTACCCTCAGTGTACATACATTAACTCCCACCCCTCAGAAGGCCATTGTTTGGTGTTAATAATCAACAGCACGTGCACATTTCCCCCGACAGCTGAGTGGAATGAAGAGTAGCGAGACACGATGGCAGTGTTGTGTAATTACATACAGCAGAAGAATCCCAGCGTGAAAACAAATGTTACTTCCTGGTGTGTATGTAGTTCTAACACTTATAGTATCAAAGACCGTGTTAATAAAACTGCAAGTCAAAGTTAAGGGGGAAAACAATCATTAAAGCAATTTTTTTATTTTTTATTTCTCTGTTTTGTGTTGTCCAATCAGCGTTGCCTTCTTCCTCCCTGCTACATGCATATATTAGGAGCTAAACATAGCCTTGCTTAGGCACTTAGGTCAAACTAAGACAATGACTTATTTAATGTTGGTAAAGAGGAATGTGGAAGACCAGTGCAGAAGATCATCTACAGTATCTAGGGGGAAAGAGGCCACAATGGGCGTCACACAGGAAATGTTTGTACATGTATGTGTGGGAATGCACAAGTTAACACCTCCATATGTCAGACTGATGAATATTGTCCTCTTTACAAAATGTTTACAGGCAAGAACAAAATGAAACCTAAATATGTGCAAAACTCTTACTATACTGCTCATTGCTTGTGACGAGTTTAGGCCATGAAAAGAAAAAGCAAAAACAAGTGACATTGGGAAAAAAAACAGATAAATGAGGGTTTTAGTTAATTTTCTCCATTTTGACAAATGAATTTAAGAGAAAAAACTTATGAATGTAGCTCACTGTCTTGCTTATGTATTGTAAAGCAAGAAAGAATTGAAAAAGATGGCTGATACATTGAGGAGAAGAGAGACAGGAAAGACAGGAAAAAGTTAATGGAAATCGAGTCAAAATGGCAGCTGCTGTAAGCAGAAAGTACTTTATGGATGGGTGAAAGAATGGATGGATGGATGGATGGATGGAGGCAAGGCAGATGACTCACCATCAATCCTGCTGACCAGCTCCTCCAGGGCCTTGACTTTCCTCTGGATGCCTGGCTGGGCAAATGTATAGTTGTCCTGAGGAGAAGAGAAATCAGAGTTAATATGGACCGAGGGTCCATATACAACGGTGAAAAACTTTAAATAGTCAGTCTGTTCTAACTCATTTTTAAACTTTAAATACTTTGCTGACTCCCAACGTGAATGAATGCGGGACTGAAATAGGGTTCAAGCACTGTGGATAAATTATTACAAGCAACAACAAGAAGAACGAAGGTCAGACTAGAAAACAAATAATATTCCTATGAACATGGAATGACTACATAACAAAAAGTGCAAAGACAAACAAAAAAAACTGGCACCAAGGAGATCAAACAGGAGATATATTTTTATCATAGCTATCTGTCATATTTCTCTGTAATTTCTTAGACAAGCTGTGAAATTGATCCCTTGTTGAGAAAGCTAACATGGTTTGTTTCACATTGACGTTTTGCAGCCATTTGGCCTGAGAGTCAGTGTATTACAGCAAACACACAAAAGGGCTTGCATTTTCACATTTTCTCTTTGAGGTTTCATTTTCAGAAAAGTGCAGTGGCCATTACAGATTTCCAGGACCCATTTCACACCTCACACAAAGCCTTAGCCATCTTCTTTAAAAACAAAATAGAGAAAATACTGAAAATAGGCCACCTAACCAACATTGGCATGACAAAGCACATGCGGTGTGGCCCTTGTAAGCAAAGAAGAGGGCTGATTGTGAATGTGGCTGTAAGAACATAACAGGTGAGCCGTGAATGGGTCCTGGCCTCATACCTGGTGTGAAGTGGTGGAATAATAAAATCTCCCTAAGAGCTGATTGCCGAGGTCTTCATTTCACAAACTGTCCCCATCAAGTACTTATTGTGCCTCATCTAGACTGCATAATGCCTTCAGGTTAACAAAGCTGGTAGGGGTGATGTTTATAAAGCCACAAGTAAGGACAAATATAGGGAGATGGACACCAGGCCTCTAATTTTCCAAATGGTCAGTGAAGTATTAACTTGGTACAATGCGTGCAAAAAAAAGCAATGTTACAATTAAAATATATTATGTTATTTGTTTTTATTAACACTGTGACTCTCATAACATTGATTTTAATGCATTCCTGGCTAGCTAATGTTTTACACTCAATGACTAAGTTGCTATTTTTAATGTGTTTTGATGTGTTTTCTTATGCATTTAGCTTTTATTAGTCACAGAAAGGTAGGATATTAAAACTGTTTTCTTATTTTTCAGTTTTTCGGTCAACCAGTTCTGTGCAGGAAGTAAGGTGACTGAAGGCTTTCCATGATGTTAGCTTGCTGGGTGTAGCTTAATCAACATAGCCAATAGACAAGTCACAGTTTGGTGACAGGCCAAAACAAAAACAATAAAAAAAACACCTATGGTGAAGGATTGATATCCCTAGGAACTGGCGCCCAGCAAGGTGGTGTCCACTTTAGTCTGAGGACAGTTTAGCTAACTTAACCTGGAGATCTAGGAAAGAACAGCTTGGCTTCCGAAGCAAGAAAAGATGACTGAATGATGAATGACATTGTGTCACCCATTTATGAAGGCAGAAGATGTCGATGTAGACGTCTGGAATAGCACTGTCAATATGTGAGGGGGCGTATCCAATAGTGAGACATCGCACACTACTCAGAGAACTGAGGTTACTCCTGTGACCTAAAGATTTTTTTTCTTTCTGATCCTTTTCAGTCATGAGATACAGTGCGTATTACCTATAGACTGTAGTGTATATTTTGTGTGACATTTTGCATTGCAAGTGTGCATTGAAATTTGTGGGGAAAAATCCAGGCAATTTAATTAATCTAAGACAATTTACAGAAGTTATGAATGGATCTGAAACCATTTTCACAAAAACAATAAACGTGAAAATTTCTAAATATAAAATATGTATGTAATTATACAAACAAGTATACATCAACTTTGTGCTTACTTTCCAAAAACTAATGTAGTAGATCTTTACATTTTAATATTTAACAGAGAAAGTATATTGAAATTATTTAATTCTAAATAATCAAACATATTTTAGGACTTTCTGGGGATATGACTAACCAGAATATGATCACAGCAGTGGGCAGTGTCTGATGGTTGAACTTGCAGAATACAATACAAGTGAGAACTGCACATAAGCATTTTGTGTGTGCGTGTACACCCAAACACACACACACACACACACACACACACACACACACGAGGATTACGTTTCCTTGAGGGGTCATTTCAGTGTGGTTGGAAAACAGCTGATGTGGCAAAGTATCCAACAGATTGGGGGGGGATGAGAAGGAGAAAGAGAGAGAGAAAGAAAGAAGTGGGGGAAGAGAAGTCATTTAGCAATAAACAGCTCCAGTTGTCCTTCAGGCTTAGCAGAACCAAGGCGTGTGTGTCCCTCCTGAGTCCATCAGTGGCTGGCAGAGTAGAAACTGCATTCTCTACTGCCTTTTTCAAAAACATTGCTCCATCTATAGCATCCCATGCTTCTTTCACCCCTCCATAGCCTCTAAAAGGGTCATTATATCAACTACAGCCGGACAGATAAATCAGCCAGGACAATATGTAAGCCAATATTGGCTTACTTCATATATATATATATATACACACACATACACACACACACACACACACACGTATATATGTCGGCCGATAAGTACAGTGTTTCCCCTACATTCATTTAGGAGCGGCGGTACTAAAATTTCCCATTAAACTAGACCCTACTAGTGTTTTCAATCGCACGCTGTATGTGCACAGTAACACTCAACGCTGGGCTAGCTTCCTCTCCTCATTCTTCAAAGAATATCTACGTGAAAGCTTCTGTTATAAGAGCAGCTTGACTCCTGTAATGAATGAAAGGTGCGTAGCGAGTGTTTTATTGTCCGAGCGGCAAGTGACTGCGAACGCGACCGGAGGAAAATATTCTGCCAGTAAATGTACAGTGTCGGTTCCAATGTGTCAGCATCTCAAGACCAAGAACAGTCTCTCTGTTGTTTCCCCAACTGCTGAAAAGGTGAAGTCAGTTAGCGCTGGCAACCGTCTCCCCTCCACTCCAGACTGCGCAGCTGAGCAGGAATGGTGATGCAAACTAGTCTCTTTTAAGCCAATGAGGAGACGTTTCTTTTGGGTTTTATTGTGCAAATGAAATGCTTGGTAATTAGGGGAGGTGGTTCTCATGTTGCCTATTTTTCATATTAATTTCTACAGATAGGCTAAATGTCAAAAGCTGTAAATTGAGACACAAAAGGCAAACATGAAAAATCGTATCTATAATGATTATGAGGTCATATTAAAGAGGTTTCCCCGCAGTTAAAGGCTCAAGGTGAGGCCTAAAACAGCTTGGGTGCTGTGCCATGAAGGTAAAATCACTATGGAGAGAGGATGGAAACTGAAACTTAACAACTTTTCCAAAACCCAATGGCTATAGTCCCTACCCAGACAAATTCTGTAGCAAGTTTAGTCCTTATGCTTTCTGGTTGTTGTTAATTTATTATCTGCTCTAGCTTTTCCAAGTATTTGTTCACAGATATGGTAAAAATAATGGTCCCAAATGATGTGAAATTGCAAATTTGTCATTGGTAAAAGTAAAAAATTTTTTTAAATCACTAATTTCCCATGACACCTGTCAGCCTCCGTACCCATCTCTTCTCCATCACTGTGTTTTTTGTTTCACACATTCCGACTCTACCTCCCATCCTTTTTGTTCTACTTTGATTTTTTTAAATTTTATATTTGTACATTGTCTCCCTTTTCTGTCTTGAGCTTCTCTACCTCTCTGGCTCTCTTTCTTTCTACCAGTGTTAATGCGGTTAGGTGCTAAGCAAGTGTGAGGGCCAGTAATTGCATTTGCATTATTGAAGCTGCTGGCTTTAATCAGCTGTCCTTCCTGCTCTCTCTCTCTCCAGCTTCTTCTTTCAGTCCGTCTGCCTCAAAATCACTTTGTAGCATTTTCTAGTTCTATACCTACTATTTTAATTCTCTCTATACCTACTTTTCAATTCTCATCCTCTGTCAGTCTCTTTATTGCTGTACAATCGGTCTTATTTTCACCTTCACTACGTCTTTTTCGTATTCTCACACTTCTCTCTCTTTATGTTTTCTGTCTGTTTCGCACCTTCTTTATTTCATATCTCTCTCCCTCCGGCTGTCTTGACCACAGTTTTGCTCAACCCCATCACTTTATCTGTATGTCTGTCACAAGTTCAGTTCATCAACATTTGTTTATTGTTAAAGGTATGACTCATCATTTCTAGTGCATTGGTGATTCATCTTTCTCTTTTTACATCTTTCCAGTGAAAACTTACCTGCCACACAAGGAGTCATAGATCTTAGATCTTATTTTCTTGTCAAATCAACAGCGGTATGTTTGGACTGAATGTAAATAGTGGACGTCAGACCAGGTAGTTAGAATGAGCAGCCACAGCTGTCAAGGCAGAACACACAAAGTAAACAGAACTGAAAATAATCACTCAAATTGAAAAATCTTTTTGTCTTTGTTCATGTGTTTCCAATCACTCTAAATATAGCTTTTTGTGGAATCAGATTCGTTTGAATAAATGAGCTAAATGAGTTAGCATTGCTAACGTTGTTTTATTTTTGATACTCTCGTTCATTCGTTCATTGGCTCTACTTTAAAAGTCAACTTTTATGAGAAAGACTTTTACTTTTAATATAATTACATTTTCCTATTGTGGCATTTCTACATTTACTAAAATATAAGGAAAGGATTTATGCACGTCTTTCTCCTCTAGCTATGTAATCACAACAAGATGTAAAAAAGACTAATGCATTTGAGGGTCAGAGAGTTTGTCTTTCCCTGGCTTATTTCCTCTCTCTCTTCTTCGTTCCTCTACTCCGCCCCCTCTTTCTCAATTCCTCCGTCTCACTCATTTTCCTTCTTTTTCCCCAATCTCTATTTTCACTGAATGTCCATTGCTTCAAAGATTGTTCTCCTGTTTTTAATGAATGGTTTCAAAGTAATGATGGACATTTGCCTCTTTTGAGTCTTTCATTGCAAGGACTAATAATTACAAAGATAAGTTTTTATGTATATAAAGAAAGAAACATACCAGAAAGAAAATATTCCTATATTATTATCCATTATATATTGTATCACAAAAATGTGCTACTTCATTTATTTTGTGTTTATAAATATTTTATGGCCTTTTTATTCTTTTTGACTGGTGTCCTTTTTTTTTACCAGTTCTTCATTGATTTACTTTAATATGTTTTATATGTTGTGTTGCATTATGTTGTTTATCTATTGTAAAACCTAACAAAGAAAAAAAACGTGAATTACAAAACAATCTCCATATTTCTCCCTCCTTTTCTCTCTTTCCATACTCCTTTATTTCCCTCTTTTCACCTCTAAATCTTGCCCTGTTGCTCTCCTCTTTCTTCATTTTAATACTTCTACATCCCTCCCTCCTCTCATTTCTTTCTTTATTTTAACTCCTCTCCCACCTTCTGTTCTCCATTTCCTTGTCTATTTTCATCACTTTGCTGGTGCTAATGAGGCCAGACTTGACTAAGTGTTTTGAACATGCTATTATGTCTCTGCTTTGTTTTGTTCCCTGGTGTTTCATTTTGTTCCATGCTGTACTGCATTTTGTTTTGTGACTGATTGTTGTTTTGTTAGATCTGTTTAGTAGTTTTTTTGCCATGAGAGATAGTTATGATTAGAGTAAGATACTAATAAGATTTTTCTCTTTATTCTAATTTTTCTTTATTCACATGCATTTCTTCTCTTCCATGTTTCTCTTTTTACCTTTCTGTCTTAACTGCTTCACCTCCTGTTTCTTCACCTCATTCCCTCACCTCCTCAATCACAATCCCTCTCTCCTCCTTCCACTCCCCCACCTCCTTTATTCATTTATTTCTTCATCCCATTCTCTATTTTCTGCTTGTCCTTCTTCCACTCACTTCCTCTCTTTGTCAAATCCAATATGTCGGATCTTTGATCAGCTGAGGCAACAGGAGGAAATCAACTTTCACTCCTTCATTATTCATACATTCTCCTCGTCTCCCACCATCTGTCCATCCACCACAACTGACCCAGTCAGTGGAACTGCTCCGGTTCAGCCACATGAACAAACAGACACAGAGCACACAAACATTAAATCTGCGTCTCTCTTTCACGGCCAGGTGTCAACAGCCTTTCGTTCTTTCCTTCTTCGCTCACTCTCTCCCTCTCCCCCCTCCTTTCTCTCAGTCAGCTGAATCAATAGCTCCTCTTCACCTCTCAGTACAATCTATTAAAGACAACAATGGCTCCACGCTGGAGTAAGATTGCCTCCTATTGTGGCACAGGATGTCTATCAGCGAGTTGGACAGAACCAACACAACAACGCTGCAACGGTATGTGTGTGTGTGAGTGAGAGAGACAGAGAGAGCGAAAGAGACATAAGGACAGAGGAGGGAGAGAGAGATGACAGGTCAAGATAAAGCGTAGACAATAAACTGAAGGACAGGGCAATGATCTGTCATTCTCTGCTACGTGTATGTGTGTGTGAGAGAGAGTGATTGTGTGAGAGAGATGACAGGTTGCGATAAGGTGTAGACAATTACAGTTGTTGTGAGCTACAGGAGGACTGGCCAGATTTAATTCTGTCGCTTTCGTGTGTATTTGTGTGAACATCTATGGCCTCTAGTTTAAGGGCAGTACACTCTAATGTGTATTGGCAGCACAAGAAGTCCACAAGTTTGAGACACAGCTGTGCAATTGGCCGAGCTGATGATAAAGGGCTAAAAGGAAGGGCTAGTGCCCAATAAACTTTGGTGCGTAGGCGCTGAGTATTGAAACTAAATTTTAAGGACCCGGTTCCAAAATTTCTCAAAACCTGCTATCTAGACTAGCGGGTCCTTTAAACTCTTAACATTCCTGTAAAAATCATGCTAAAAGCCTATTCAAGTCATATCCAAAGTAAATTGAATGTAGTTCTTGAACCATTTGAGTATATGCCTGGTTTTGGGCTGCTCTGATAGAGAACACTCTTGAGTGTCTAACCCGTAAGTCAGAATGATTGTAAGTGCTACTGGAATTGATAAATATAAGTTTAAACACAATAAAACTAATATATTTTTCATTTCCGCTTGAAAATGCTTCTAACAAATGCATGCAGACAACTATAGCTGGAAAACACTTTCATACCAATACCATGAAAAATGACTATTTTACACAGGTTTTTCTGAGTGTATGTCTTAGCGTATTTTTTCTAAAAATGCACCGCCCCTAACGGCTTCTGCTGCATCGCTCCGTATTAGCCGGTAGCTAGACGCAGATGTGTTTTTTGGCTGGTAGATCATGAACTTCCTACTTAAAGCTGGATATCGTTATTTTCAGAATTTTACTGGCTACAAGTGCTAGTCATTGGCACAATTGCTTGCAATTGGCTCAGCCTACCCACGAAATAATAGGGGTTGGACCTTCCTTACAGCGCAGGCTCTCATTGGCTATTGTAGGCTGTGAAAGGGACATGTGAGCTCCTATTGGGTCGGATTTGATGTCACTCGAAAGGTCAGAGTTCAGTGGCTAATTTGAATACAAGATATCGTAGTTGTTTACATATAATCGGAGTTATTAGGGTTATAATGACATACGAGCGAAGTCTGACAGCAAATATGAAACGATACCGCAGCAGTCCCTGGGGATTTATTGCTGGAGTAATGTGTTTTGGACTAAATATTTTTACTGGATTGGATCATCTGGACCTTTGACAACGTAACAAGACCATTTTTGTTGGAATATAATCGATCAGTGGATTACTATGAGGCTTCATACGTGAGTCGCGTCAATTTTGCTTGTACTGGTTGGTCCTCTGTAGCAGGTAAATTCACCTGCAGGCAGTTAACAACAGTACAGTGAGAGGAGGAGGAGGACAGGAGGAAGGACTCACGTCTAACTTCTTCATTATTCCTAAACGTCTCTCAGTATTGTGATGTCAGATACTGAGTTTATATTGTGACTTTGCTGTTGTAAACTTTAACATTGCTGCCCTAGAAACATTTAGTTGCATTTAAAACATTAAATTCTAATTCTAGAAGAACTTGAAAACAACCAGGCAGCTAATATGCACACTTATGTGTTAATTCATCAAGTCATATTGTCATCTCAATTTATAACAATGTTATCGCACATTTTCCTCATCCCGTGCAGGCCTACCTCACCTCAGAGAGGGAGTGACACGGAAAGAGGTGAGAGGCAAAAGACGGCTACCTGTATGCATTTCTCTAGCTGGGGAAACCAGGCTTCTCTAATTCCCGACCCCCAATTACGCAAACCATCGTGGTTATATATGTGACATTTAAGAAATTAGATCACTGCAGAAAGCAGACTGTAACCTGGCTCATGTGAATGTAACCGCATGAACGGTTACCTGAGTCCATGTCTCTTGGACAATTAAATCTGAAGAGAACACTGGGCCAGACATCATTTTAACCATAGGAGAACATCTTTTACATTTACACCTAAATTGCCTTATTTATGGTCTTTTCTTTGTGAAATGGCTCATATACCCAGGAGCAAACGCATAACTGATTATCCAAGAGAGCAAATGTAAAACTATTTTTGTTATATCACAAGGAAGTACATGTAACTGTTAGAGACAGTTAACAAGCACTCTGAGACTGCCTTGGTTTATGAATTGTGTTATATAAAGAAACCTGCCTCACCTTATTTGACCCCTAACGTGATCAACACCACTTGTCTCTCAGCTAACAAGGTTTTCATAACAGTACACAGTCTTTTCTTTATTCCATTCATATTTCATAAATGTCTCCGTTGACCCAGCCTGTGCCTCTGCCTTTATCCTAACCTCTTACCTCCAGCAGCTGTTACTGCCTCCATCTCCATCACCACTGGCCTGCATGTAAACTAGCCTAGCTAACATGATTTTATTAAAGACAGAGAGATGAAAGGGGGAGGGGGTGAGTGGGATTCCAGGGGGAAAACAGAAAGAGGTAGGAGTGTTAAGGTTGGACCAATAAGGCTTGGAAGACAATACACACACATATACAAATATCCTGTCAAGCATCACACACAATGCACCAGCTGGCAGGTCTGTGTGTGTGTGTGTGTGTGTGTCTGTGTGTCTGTGTGTGTGTGTGTGTGTGTGTGTGTGTGTGTGTGTGTGTGTGTGTGTGTGTGTGTGTGTGTGTGTGTGTATTGAGTGACAGCACGAGGTGACAGTAGGGAAGCCTTGGGGAAACCAGAACAGGAGAACAGAACAGGAAGCCAGACATGGCGTCTGGTTTGGTCTGGCTACCGTCTGCTAGACGTCGGTCCTCAGACCCCTGTTCCCACTCAAGGTAGACCCCATCTCTAGCTGGCAGCGTGGAAACAGATGGTTGCCTTGACAATGAGCAGGCACACAGTAGTTGGCTCGTGCTCCAAGGGAGGGGCTGGAGGCAGCGGAGCAGCGAGAGGGGGAGCTGTTGACCATTTAATCTTTGTGCATTTTACATTAATTAAATGCTGTTTATTCAATTTGTTGGCGACTGAACTGCAGACGGGTTCATGCGATAGTTATGTGATAAAGTTAACTAGAGTCCAAATAGCTTATCTGCCAGTGCCAAACATTATTTTTTGCTAGGTCATCTGTTAGTACCTTTCAGGAAAAAGTTGTTGGAAATGAATATAAATATCCTTCATGTTATATATGGCTTTAATTAAGAATGACTCAAGTGAAATTAAAAGCTACAGCTGTGTGTCTGATGAATAATATTACCATGTCCTAACAAGCTTCTATCATGCCACAGACCAGTACATCAAACCATGGCATTAAAACCAAGAAAGAGCTGGACCCCATGTGTCAGGACTACCGCTGAAATATAATAAGTTCAGATCCCAGGGCGAAATTTAATTTCTCAAAGTTAGGTCCCAGACTGGAAAAATACATTTAAGAGCCCCTGCCGTAAAAGGCAGCAGAATGAGCATGAAAGGCAGGTTTTCATCTGCTGGCTTTAAAACAGAGAGCCCTCGGGGGTCTGCCGGCGGAATAAAGGACTTTAACTTTTTGACTTAATTTTTCGGCCATTGCAGGTAAGACACAGACTCGCTGACTGTGCATGGACAACACATAGTTGCTACATACTGAGTGCAGCAGTTGTGAGCACTTTTAGCTGTCTACACCCGTAAAATGTGACAAAGATTAACTTACTGAGGCTTTGACTGCCGACGTTAATAATATATTATGGTTTGGGATTAAGGGGACATTTAAATCAACAATACAATATTGGGCAGAGATGACAGTTCCATTTAAATTCACTGAAATGGCAGACATGAAACCATTTTAACAAGTTAAATTAGTCAAGTTAGCCAGAGGCACTGTCAAATTTAGCAGAGTACAAGACTAATTGGCTGCTGGAGAGACTGGGGTAACACTGGGGTCAGTTTAAAAGAGTTGTGTCTTGGGTTGACATCTATAGAAATTCTATTTACTTTTTTGTACATTTACATTTAGCTGTCATTCCAATTCGGACCAAATTCTTGATGTATCAGATTACAGCTTTTATCTAATTCAGTGATATCTGTGACTGTTATATGTCCTTTTGTTATGTCTGGTTATATTTGTTTTTCTTTCTGTCTACTGTCTTGCAAAAGAGATCTTGATCTCAATGACATTATCTGATTAAATAAAGGTTGTAAATTTAAAGGAGGGAATATCTGTGTAGGATTTACGCTCATCCGTCCAATAGAGTTCCACAGACTTGGCAAGAAGCACTGAAGTTGTTCTAGAGGCTCGCAGTGGCATCACTGCATACCTAGACACTTTTTGTTGCTTTTGTCCAATCATTTGTCACCCATCTGTAGTTCATCCGTGTTTTTGATCAGAACTCGATGTGGCAACTGTGTGCAGTCTGTTTGATGTGTAAATGGGTGGTGGATTTATCTTGTTGATGCTAAATCTGGCATTTAACTGCCAATCACTAAAAAGATTTTTGGATTTATTGACGCACTTCAAAAACATTTATTGAAAGTTTTTTTCTTTTTACATATTTATTTACAGCATTAAACATTGAAACGTATATTGTAATAGGCTGTATATTAACCTATTGGGAGAAAATTGGTAGTTCTATGTAAAATCAGATGTTGGGCACCCCATATAGACAAAATGGCATGATCCTTGTTTCGCTGCAAAGCTTCGACTGTGAGATTGACAGTCGAATCATGCTCCGCCCATCGAAGCATCGAATTTTCGACTATTCAGGGTCAGCCCTAATATCTATTATTATTTATATTATATGCTATTATTATAACACTTTTGTTCGGTGGCATTGGCTGGTTGTCACACACACCTGTCTCCATAGAGGTTCCTGCAAAGACTTCCTCAAAACTTTCTCTATCTGACTCAGGTTCATCTGTTCGTTAAAAATGCATTAATCATCATTTGGACAGGGTGACACGAGCATCAAATATTGTATACATCAAATTCATGATAAATAGTCCAACCTTATAGGCAAATACATACAGTGGGGTGAACAAGTATTTGATACACTGCTGATTTTGTAGGTTTTCCTACTTACAAAGCATGTAGAGGTCTGTAATTTTTATCATAGGTACATTTCAACTGTGAGAGACAGAATCTAAAACAAAAATCCAGAAAATCACATTGTATGATTTTTAAATAATTAATTTACATTTTATTGCATGACATAAGTATTTGATTACCTACCAACCAGTAAGAATTCCAGCTCTCACAGACCTGTTAGTTCTTCTTTAAGAAGCCCTCCTGTTCTCCACTCATTACCTGTATTAACTGCACCTGTTTGAACTCGTTACCTGTATAAAAGACACCTGTCCACACACTCAATCAAACAGACTCCAACCTCTCCACAATGGCCAAGACCAGAGAGCTGTGTAAGGACATCAGGGATAAAATTGTAGACCTGCACATGGCTGGGATGGGCTACAGGACAATAGGCAAGCAGCTTGGTGAGAAGGCAACAACTGTTGGCGCAATTATTAGAAAATGGAAGAAGTTCAAGATGACGGTCAATCTCCCTCGGTCTGGGGCTCCATGCAAGATCTCACCTCGTGGGGCATCAATGATCATGAGGAAGGTGACGGATCAGCCCAGCCAACGCATGTCCAGGCCCGTCTGAAGTTTGCCAATGACCATCTGGATGATCCAGAGGAGGAATGGGAGAAGGTCATGTGGCTTTATAATAATAATCCTTATTTGTAGAGCACTTTTCAAAAACAAGTTACAAAGTGCTTTAACAAGTGTAAAGAATAATACATTTATGGTCTAAACTCCACTCGCGGTGTTTGGAGGAGGAAGAAGGATGAGTACAACCCCAAGAACACCATCCCAACCGTGAAGCATGGAGGTGGAAACATCATTCTTTGGGGATGCTTTTCTGCAAAGGGGACAGGACGACTGCACTGTATTAAGGGGAGGATGGATGGGGCCATGTATCGCGAGACCTCCTTCCCTCAGTAAGAGCATTGAAGATGGGTCGTGGCTGGGTCTTCCAGCATGACAACGACCTGAAACACACAGCCAAGCTTCTCAAGGTCCTGGAGTGGCCTAGCCAGTCTCTAAACCTGAACCCAATAGAAAATCTTTGGAGGGAGCTGAAAGTCCATATTGCCCAGTGACAGCCCCGAAACCTGAAGGATCTGGAGAAGGTCTGTATGGAGGAGTGACCCAAAATCCCTGCTGCAATGTGTGCAAACCTGGTCAAGAACTGCAAGAAAATGTATGATCTCTGTAATTTGCAAACAAAGGTTTCTGTACCAAATATTAAGTTCTGATGTATCAAATACTTATGTCATGCAATAAATGCAAATTAATTATTTAAAAATCATACTATGTGATTTTCTCGATTTTTGTTTTAGATTCCATCTCTCACAGTTGAAGTGTACCTATGATAAAAAATTGCATAAGTAGGAAAACCTGCAAAATCAGCAGTGTATCAAATACTTGTTCTCTCCACTGTATACATCTGCAACGTTGCTCTTCAATTCCATATTTATATATTTCTACATTTATTTATGTTGACTTTTTGGTTTTCTACGTGTAGCACCTTATCACCACAGCAAATTCCTTGTATGTGTAAAACACTACTTGGCAATAAAGCTCCTTCCTTCCTTCTTCTTGTAATGCAACAATAAATAACTTGACTGAAGTAGTCCAATCTGATCATATGAATAATGTATTGTGCTATAATTTAGGCTACTCCAGTCACACAATAACATACAATAGTGCACCTCTAATTGGATCTGTGCTGGTTCCTGCTCCCTCCTTTCATCCTTTCCCTTTCTTGTTCAGAGCCACGTTGACCTGTAGAGTATTTAATAAATCATTTTTATTGCTGGGCTTGAAGCTTGGAAATGGTCAAATCTGCAGCGGGAATGAAACCTCTGAGGTTATCAAAAACCTTTATTTCTTTAGTTAGTTCATTTAGCAAACTCACTCATCTTCGATTTTTCTGCCGCTTTGCCACTGTCCTCAATGTCACCTGCAGACTGGTTAAATCAATCCATTATCTTAGCACACTATGTGGCATCAGTCAGCAAAGCCTTTTTCTTTTTTTTTTGGCACACCTTCTCTGCATTGCTGGCCGCTGGTTTTCTCTTTCTATCCATGTTTTAGGAACGAGTGCCACATACTTTTAACAAGTGGTAAATACTTTCAGTATCAGTTTTGACCTGAACCTGCTATAACAGATTGCACCAGCCGTGTTGCTGCAGCTAAGATAACCTATTGAATATCTGTAGGCTTTATAATGCCCGGGTTGGCGAAACAAAGACCGGCCCACCAGAACAATTCCCGAATGTTCTGCTCCTGTAAAGATGTAGCAATTCCCAGCATTTAAGTGCTTTCGAAGATCAACAGGAAAAATCAGGTGACTCACAACCTAAAACAGCCTTCTATACATTAGTCATTCTGATTAGATTAGACATGCTGGGAATCGACTGATGTCTCTAACCTACCTTTTATCCCAACCTGCTCCTTTGGAGGAGGGGGGCTGCAGTGCTGCCAATTAAAGCAGCAGCTCATTAGAGAAGCTAATAGGTTATAGGTGGGAAAGAGGCATGGCGGTGAAACATTAAAACCAGAGCTAATGGCCAATTTACTGTATTAAAAAATAAGGGGAAAACTTTCAAAAGTATTTCCAGTGTAACCACACCAGCTGTGCTTCATGGACAGATGGAAGAAATTTTTCTTCACAAAATTTCCCAACCATTTAGTGGTTTTCAAACCTTCCATTTATGAGTTTGCTCTGTATTGTAATGCAATTAAGCTCCTTCAAAAATTTTACACAAAGTGGCCCCAAAACAAGACACCAGTGTGGCACCAGTTCCACAGGAAACACTGGATATATATGGTGCTTAAAAGGCAGTGAGTAAATGTAATTGCATAGAGAGACTCTCTTTCTCTCTAACCCCCAGACCCCCACCTTCAGGCCCTCAGTTAAGTGTAATAGTGTATAGTGGATGTGAGAGGGTTTGAGACGAGGTCAGAGCAAGGATCACCAACTAATTACGGTGCTGAGGCACTCAGCCTCCGTCAGATTGTTTAGAAAGCATTAGGGGGGAAACATGGGCTTCCCTGGTGCATTGCACATAATTAGTTTGGAGCCAAGGTCACAAACAAACACAAGCACGGGGACAAACAACATCCATACACATAGAAAAGCACACACTATAACACACACGCTATTCTTCTCTCTGCTCTCAAGCTCTGCATTCTCTGTCTTGCTCTCTCAGGGGCAACGAGGCACAGCGTCTATTAATTTCCTAAATGAATAGCCTACCAATTGATAGTTATTTATGGATGTTCACGTTTGATGCACCACACATCCTCCCTAATATTAATTACCTTTAGTATAGGGCTAGGCGATATATTGAGTTTCTAGACATTAAGTATGTTTTTAATGAATGATTGTGTTTGTATTAAACAACATAAACTAATAGAAATCCTAAAACATCGCCCTCTTTTCTCACTAAAATTTCACTTCACCATCAAGACACAGGGCATTTCTTTTACCCCTCAAACAGTCATTTCTATATAACAATAAGCATAATGCCTAATCAATACATTTAAAGACTAACTGCTGTGGCCATTCTCTTAAGTTTTTCTTTAGATCAGGGTCATTGACCTGACTTAGCAGATGCTTCTTTAACTGTGCCAGAAAAAAATAATTACAGTGTGATCTGTTAAAACATGGTTACAGAGACAACCAGCAACACCCAGCGCGCAACTGCTAGAACCAAACATTTTAATACGATTGAAATATGATTACTGGGAATGATCCATTTTTGCATCACAATTTTCAGTTTAAGTGAAAAAACACTAATCATGATGATGTGACATGTGTTAGGGTTTGTACCAAACAAACATGTTTTCTTAAACTTGGAGAGCAAGATTTGTAGGCCAGGGCATCACTGCAGCACTTCTGTACTTAATTTTAATGTTATGTTACACATTTTACCTTCATCTAAAAATTCCAGCGTCTTTCACTTTGATTTTGCTCTTGGCCACATTGCGATTTTGACAATATTTCGATTAACTGTGCAGGCCTAAAGAGGAAACGCATACCCTGACAGCACAAACACCATCCACAAAGGTAGAAAGTCTTCTATTGCCTCAGGATTTGTGCTTTAATCCAGCATAGAGAGGTGTGGTAAACACATATTTTAGGATTAAGGCAGAATTGAAGATGGTAAGTAACAGCGGTACTGTTTAGGCAAATCTACTGCCAGCCCAGGCAGGCATGTTTAGAGTTGACAGATGGCTTGACCATGACCGCTGAGAGCGAGGTCGATTAGGAGAGCTGGTGGGCAAAAAGGGTTTGGGAAGAAATGATGAAACAAAATGAAGTTTGGTGCTGTGGTCTGTATGCAATTATCTGGTCTCCAGACACTCGGGCCTGCTTTAGAATATGCAAGACAATCACATTTCTTACAACCACATAGAAAAGCTGCTCATACTCTTAGAGAGGTTCTGCAGGCTTTACAACAGATAGGAATGTCAGACCACCTGAACACTATGCATACACTCACACGTGCATTCACACTCTCTTTCCAAGGGTACACAGATACCTATGTAAGGGCAAAATGAGTACACTCAATATCTGTCTCCTCACCCAACATATCCTTTATAAAGTGGTGTTGTGTTCATCTGTCTCTTAGATATACAACATATATGGCAAGACAGATAAATGCAGGGATCAACATTGGCTCCAAGCTCTAAAATGACTTTACTTTTAGGGTATCTTTTCAATTTTCAAATACGATTCATTATAGTTGATTATGGTAACACAAATCAATTAAAAATATAAAAACCATTAAATTCTACTCGTTCACAAAAACAGGAGTGTGTAAACCTAAGACTGAAATATGTTACAGTGGTCAGAGTACACAGCTAAAGCTTTACTTGGAAAGAAACTGGTAAGTTAGCTTAACGTACAATTAATAGAAATGTCAACCTCTAAAACACAAAGGGTGTGTGATGTTAAACAGTGGCTAGTATTGCTAGTACCACTGAGAATCAACACCTCAGCTGTACACAGCTTCCAGCACACTCCCACCTCATTGTTTCAGATCAACGGCCTATATGGTTGGGAGATCTCACCCTTGGGTTATCATCTGCCCTCCACATTTAAAACTGTAGAAACACTATAGTGCCCATTGAACACGTAAACAGGTGGAGAGCTGGGGTAAACAAGTGGAGTGAAGAGCTGACTGTCTATCCAGTCAAAAGCATGGAAGAGAGTAAGTAAAAATAAAAGGTACAGGTAGAAGAGGGGCATGGACAGACTACATGGAGAAGGGAGACAGTGGGACATTGAGCATGTACAGTATGGTATGAAAGTATAAAACCACATGTGTGCGACGTGATGAGAGTTTGTTCTAGGACAACCTACATCTTTTCAACACACACACACACACACACACACACACACGTACACACACGCTTACCTGGATGCCGTCCAGCAGTTTGCTCATGCACCAGAAGCTGTCAGCCTCAATGTTCCTCAGAGCCTCTTCCTGGAGACTGGACACGTCAAAGTTTTCCACTTCCTCCTCTAGAGAAGAGAAAGGAGAACAAAGAAAGAGAGAGAGAAAGTCAAAAATAAGCAGTGCATGGGCAAAGAGATGGACAGAGGGAAAGCGACAGCGAGACGGGTGAAAGAAAGCTACAGAGAGCAATTCAGGTCTGCCGGCACAGCAGGGGCTCCGTCATAAGCCCATCACTCTGGGAGGGGAACAAGAAAGGCATGAGTGTAGAGGGAGGACACATTGAGTGGGGAGAGAGGGAGCAAGGGGAGAGGTAAGGGTGGCGGGTTATGAAAGAGACATATGGTAAGGAATGAAGTTGGAGCACAGGAATAAATGGGAGATAAGAATAAATGGAGGCAGTGTGGCAGCTGAGCATGTGGGAAGAAAATAAAAAGTGGACTAATAGAGCAGGCGAATGATCATCTTTTAAAAACATTTTTTTCAAAGCTACTTTGAACATTTAGAAAATGTCAGTCTCCGCGCACATAGCATTTGTATTTTTTATACTGTAGATGCAGAGAGTATACTGTATATTCCAGGAAAAACTACAGAAATTACAGATTTTTCAGTGTGAACTTGTTGAAGTTCCATTACCACTCAGAATCATTTCACTAAGTTTCAGAGTTCCCTTTCTACTGTCTAATGTAATCTTTTATCTTATTTTTACTATATTTATATGATTTTATTATTTAATTTTATCAGCCATTTGTGTGCTATAAAAAAAAACTGTGAAGAATGAGGTAAAGGTGGGAGTATAGTGGGTTGTAGGGTAGATACTAAAATAAGTAAGTAAATAAATGGAGCGAATTAGGTTTGGACAGCAGACTGCACAGAAGAAACACTTTTTTAAAAGCACACAGAGTTCTCAGTCATCTCCAGCGGGTGACTTCAACGATGGGTGTCATCAGATGTCATTAACGGCAGCAGTGTGTGACGGACTGCAGGGGCTTTGACGGGCTTCTGACAAGCCACTGACAGCCAGTGGAGAGGAGATGGGACGAGACTGATTAACAATGATCTAGAGAGAGAGAAAAGGGAAAGTGGGGGCCACAGAGAGAAACGGAGAAAAGGAAAGTGTGTGTGGTCATATTGCTAAAACTGAGAATTTGGTGGATGCATTCGTGAGAGTTTGTGCGCGTGCACACACACACAGGGCCTGGCAGCTCTGCTTGGTATCCTTGGCAACCCCAGTGGAATGTTGTCAAGGTTGTAATGAGCGCGTTCAGTCTGACAGACAGACAGACAAGGAGCTGGCAGTGGGCCAGGACTACAAAACCATTAACAACCTAGGCTGTATGTGCATGTATGTTTGTGTGTGTGTGTGCACTCGCTCAACATCCTGTCAAGCAGGCGCTCTCATCATTGTCTTGTCTGCTCAAAGTCAGGTAAGGATGAATGGAAACCGGACAGAGAGGCTGCGGTTCCTTCATTTCAGTGAGACCTTTCATCCCATCACACCCGGACAGATCAAGGTGTCCAGACACACAAAAAAATCTCATTTTGTTCACATAGCTGCCTGATCTTTAATACCAGATATGGAAGTGGTCAGGGGCTGCATTATGATTGGATATCAGCATAGTTCATTCTAACCAAAATGCTAACACAAGCAATGCAAAAAAAGCAAAGTGTAATATAGCCGCACATAAGAACAGTTATTAGTGTAAACATTCAGAGATACAATCTCAGAAAATCCAATTTTTGGGAATGAGGTCTAAAAAATCAGTTTGTTATGAGGAGCGTAAACAAACCCAGGGAGGAAGAGGTCATCCACCAACAAATATTATGAGTCAGAGACAGCTGATGGGATGAAAACCACACCCTAAACTGAGGCCACAGCCGAAGTCAACTACAATCAACAGAACCTAAATGCAGCGTTGGAGCAGCTGTTGTAATAGCGCAGAGACAAAAGAGGCCACCATCTGACCAATTTGAAGTCAGTATTTCATTTGATAGCTCCTCTATAGTGATGCAGAAAACAATGACAATACGTGAATACAGCCTCTTTCTCAGGGACGCAGCGGCTCTGGGCACCAGTGATTAAATTTGTAGTTGAAAAGATTAATTGTAAACAGGCTGACTGGCAATTCGCATAGTGTCACTGCTGATTAACGAGGTGGTGAGAGCGCCGCTGGCTCTGGTGTTCTGGGAGACCGTGAGTTTCCCAAAGTCTCCTATCAGTCTTTGTCGCAGCTAAAGCCCTGCCGTGGAGCTCAGTTCCAAACCTAGACCTTGACTCCGGAGCAGATTAGAAGGGACGGTTTCCAGGAGTCCAGCAGTTGTACTGGAATTGGGCATGGCTCATCACAATAACAAGGACACACAAGATGAGGAGGAGGAGAGGCCATGTAGTGGGATCGCCTGTCCTCAATGTGGCTGGATCACAATGTAACAGTGCCCCCTGTGACCGCTGGTGGAAGTGATGCTAACACCAATAACCGGCTTTACACGGATGAATGCTTAAAAAACGCCGAAGCTCAGATCATTAGTCATTTTCATGGCCAGGTAGTCCAGACAGCTCTTTCTGTTCCCTGTTTAAAGGATAAAAGAATCTAAGCTGCGTGTTGAATGTCTGATGATTTAACCACCTCTGGCTGAATTTAGTTTCCATGATGATGCACCTTCCAACCAGGAGTGTTTTGTTAATGTAAATAACTAAACACTCTTATTAGGCCACCCTGAATGCCTCAACAGGCCGCGCGTCTCAGTCGACCTGCCTTTAAAAGAAGAAATTGCTAATTACTTTCACCAGATCCATGCCTCAATAGAAATTCCTTCAAGATACTCTCTTGGTGATTACTTTTGAAGCACTGCCTCCACGCTAGGGACCAGCTGACAATAAGTGTCCTGATCCGTGTCTCCGTAGAAAGGCTTCACAAATAAGAACCTGGGGAATTTCGGGAAGTTCAAGCTTCATTGTGCCCCGCGTCAGTGAATGGCAGTCTCTGTGGCTTTAGTTCTGCGTGACATGTGCCTCCAAAATAATCTTTCACCAAATTATATTCTCAGGGTTCTTCTGAAGTAGAGGAAGCAGGTCTGACACAAAGTCACCTTGGCGAGAGAAGAGAACTTGTTTGATACTGCCAACTCTCTAAGACACAGAAACTGTCTGTACACAAGCTCTGCAGACGGGAATTTTGTCATCAAACTGGCAGAACAGCACACACAGACTGCAGACTTGGAGGCATGCACACATAACAGTCAAACTGATTACAAAGCAGTAATTTCCTAAAAGTAAGAATCATCATACAACCTTTTATTTTTAAAGCAACTGTATTTACAGAGGGGAATATTTAATTTAGGAATCCAAACTTTCTCCAACAACCCACTTTAAGGTGAACTATTATTCTCTTGACATAGTTTCAGCTCTGCCACTTCATATCTCTACTCCTCCATCAATCTACCGCTCCTATCTCTTTTTATACCTCGACTTTCCTCTGATAGTCTCTTGATCTCTCTTTTGGTACATCAATGCTTTCCCTCTCCACTTTTTTACAGCCATTTGACATCTCCTCTGTTGCTGCTGCTATCCTGCCTCTCCAAGCTGTTCTCCCCCCCCCCCTCTCCTATTGGCCGCAGAGCCAGTTTCCTGCCAGGCCCCAGGGTTTATTTCCTGTTTGTCCTGGCGCAGGGGGCAACTTGTCCAGAGAGACCAACTGCTTGGTCGCTGCCAGCTGTGAGCACTTGGCACAGCTTGGCACGCAGAGCCGGGTTACACCTCCGGAGACCGAGTGCCGGCACCTACGTACACAGTCGCGACACACACACACACACACACACACACACACACACACACACACACACGCCGCCATCTGCCCTCTACAACTATGGGCCACAAGGTAATGTGATGTAAGATGATAAACGAGCTAGTTTAGCCTGATGTAATCATAAAGAGTGTGTGTTAGTGAGAGTGTGCGTCTCTGCAGAAAGCAATTGGCAATAAATAAATAAAAAAGAGTCTGAGTTTGACAACCTTCTGTTGGTTCGGATTAATCACAAGTAAACTGGAGTTTCAGACCGAGAGAGAGAGCGAGAGAGCAAGGAGCTTGAGATTTTAACAAGATATCACCATCCAAAGCTCATAAGATCAGTGGTGCAGTCATTTCTTATAATTTACAGCGGCATTTCAGGTTAAATCTAATGAATCTAATGACTTACACTTTGAGCGATGAATCCAAACATCACACAATCCAGTTTATACCCAAGTGACACAGCCGAAGGTCTGACACTTAAAAATGAGACACATGCTGGCTGCTAGCGAGACGTGTAATACTTCCTCCTCCCTGACAAACCCCCCACCTCACCCCACCTCTCACTTAGGAGCCTGGAACAAAACAAAACAAAAAAAAGAAGTGATTTCCCCACCGTGGCACAATTAGCACGATAAGGTGGCATTCATACTGTTGGATAATTAAGAAGAGTCAACCTAGTGTCACCAACACTTGCAGGCACGTTCGCTCACACGCAGATGGAGGTGAGAGCGTGATGAGAATAGAATCGTGGTAGTGATGCGAAACAAGACGTGAAGATATGAAAATAGGCAGGTGGAGATGAAGAAAGGTAGGGTTGGGAGAGTGTGTGTGAGAGAGAGAGTGAGAACAGTGGAAGTGATGAGTGGAGGTCAAAGTAGGAATAAGTGTTTGCAAATCTTTGCTTTCTCCTGAAACAGGCCCTGTGATTTATAAGAATCTTTGGGTTCATGAGACTAAGACACTTATCTAAAGTTCCGTGTCATGTTTCCAAAAAAGCATCCAGTGCCTTCGTTTCATAGTTCTTGGAAGTTACAAGGTTTTTCTTCAAAGTACACCACTAAGCTTAGTCACTAAAAGCACTGAACTTCAGCCTCACCAGTGATAACGAACGCTGTAGGCCATAAAATCTACGCAATCACTCCAACAATTTTCTCATCTGCCACTATCTGCACTATAAGCTGTGTGTCCATACATCAAACAGCAGGCCCCACAGCTGTTGGCAAGATAATGTAAGTCCTTGACATCAAATGGAATACAGCTATTAATACCATATCTACATATGTGCAGACACATAATGATCCGCCTGCCCCGAGGTAAGATGGTGTCTTGTATGAGGAAGCTTATAGTGTTAGTTAATGTTGAGTAAGGCCACCGCATCGCATTAGCTATTCCAATTTCTGTCAATATCTCTATTCGCACTACATCCATACCCATCACCATCCCTCACACTGGCCTGTGGGATGTTTGAACAGCACAGATGTGTGTGGTTCAACATGTGCGCAGCTGACTGGCGTACTCCGTGTAACCATGGCAATGCCAGAGGGACACAACACTGCTTGGAATGAGGTTTGTTTGTGCTGTTTCGCCACAGCTTTCTATTTCCACAGGGATAGCATGCACAACGGGGAGAGGGCATTGGCGATAAATAGT
Source organism: Micropterus dolomieu (assembly GCF_021292245.1). Lineage (NCBI taxonomy): Eukaryota > Metazoa > Chordata > Actinopteri > Centrarchiformes > Centrarchidae > Micropterus > Micropterus dolomieu. Next base: position 8,612,846 of record NC_060165.1, on the reverse strand, counting down.
ACAAATCATCAACAGGACGGTTCCTGATAGATCCTATAATTTATAGCCACTGTAAGGGTGCCCACATGAGGAGCAATCTGAAAGACACTTTTGCCAAAATATCAAGGTGTGTAGCAGAAAGGTGGGGACATAAAAACAAGAGGCACCAATTTGTCTCTTTAACTAACCCGTTGGAGACTGTTGTAGATCTGTACAAAGTACTGAATCATTGGTCTATTACTGAAATGATTGAAATAAGAAGAAAAAGTCATCCAACAGACAATAATCAATGCTAATTTTGTTAATCAAATGATTCTTCAAAGAGACACTCCACCAACTTTACTCATTAAGTTCTGTTTAACATGTTGATGTGGATCAGCACATTATACAGTTACATAATGTCTTCTGGGGCTGGGGAGGGCGCTTTCCAAAGTTTGAAAAAATACCCCCAGTGATGTCATCAGGGTTATCGTAGTAGTCGCTTAAGATTAGTTTAAGATTAAGATTAAAATCTGTAACAGAAAGTCTGTTACACACTGGGGACACTGGGGACGGTGGGCAACTTCATTGCGTCTAATGAAAGAGACTTTAAAGTTGTACTATGTGAAGTGTAGGATCCATGGTTTTTGGGGTGAGACACATACTAGGTACTAAAAGGCAGGATTTATCCGCCTCTCAACATTATGGAAGTGCAATATTAAATCACTGGAGTACCCCTCTAAGTATGCTTTTTAAATAAAAAATAAAACATTTAAAATTACTGCTTTGTCTTCTTTTATTATGATTGTAAATGAATACCTTTTGGTTTTGGACTGTTGGTCTGACAAATGAAGCAATGTAAAGACAACACATGACAACTTGATGGACACTTTTCACTATTTTCAGACATTTTTAAACATAAATTGATTGATTTAAAAAAAATAATCATTAGTTGAAGCCGTACTCTAATCCAACAAAAGGACACCACATGTGGATCTGTGGTTACACGTTACATGTGACTTGTGATAACACTGGCTGCCATCTTAATGGACTAGTGGATCAGGCATTACTCTGCTTTGGTGAACAGGTGTTTGTGTTAGGGATTGGAACTTAATTATTGTTTAACCAAACATGTACGTAAACTCACCATTATTTTAAGTACTTATTTCACTCATGTGACATAATGTCCTTCTACCTCTATAACCAGTGTAGTGTATGAACAAGCAGGTTATGTGTCAAGCAGATAGTGAAGAATTCAATCACATACTTACAGTCACTATATATAGGCTGCCTCCTTTTATACACACACATATAAACATGTTTTAATTACATTATCTGTCCAATCCACTCAATGCACAGTAAATGTGCCTGCCTAATGCGCATGACACATTTGGGAGCTGAAGGAAAGTTTCCTGAGATGTAAGTGAAGGATCAGTCCATTAAGTCATTAGCGTGTGTAATCTGAAGGCTTAGTTAGAGGGAAAAAACATTAGGGGAATGGTAATAAGCAGACATTATGAACGGCAGAAGATGCGGTTAAACACACAGGCAGCCGACACACAGAGTGTTGAGAGAGACACCTCTAATGACGTAACCCTGTGCTGATGCGAACAGGAATATTTGCGTGAATAGGTGCAGCATGTATGTGTACCTGTATCGTTTTATGTGTGAGCACTATTGTTTCAAACGTGCCTGCATATCTGATATGTGTGCACGTCTTTGTGTGTGAACTATATGTGCACAAAGTCATGATGCAACCCAACACACCACAGTCGCAGCAGCACGGTAAGATGACTGTTTCAATTGCCTCCAATTGCATCAGGTCAAGCAGAACGCTTCTCGCTGGTGACAGAATGATAAAACAGACCCCCCCCACCTCCCAATCAAACGGCTGACAGACAGAACGAGAAATAGAGACTTGGAGAGATCTGAAGCTTCTCAGTGAGGAGAGCTTCAATTTATGGCTTTTTATAGTCAAGTAATTAACTTAATCTAAAAATATTCAATAACCCCTGCGATTATTCACAGAAGATAAATCATTTTTTGACAGAACTATTTCTCTGGATCATTTCAGAGCTCTATTGCTTTTTATCAGGAGCAATGAGAGAATCTCTAGTAATGTGGAGAAATAAGATCAGGCCGGATGCAGATGAAAGCACATCTATTGATTTTCAGCTTTATATATCCCATTGTCAAGCACTGACGACAGTCTTTGTGGTTTCAACGGCCATTTCCACACCGTAGGCCAAAACATGTAATATTCAAACCACACAATTAAAAGCAACAACAACAAATGTGGTGCAATCCTTTGCAAATGATTATCACATATTATTTTTTTTCATTATGTTTCACGTCACCACCTGCTGAACATTTCTTACATGATGGAAAACAATTACCACATGGAAACAACTGCATGACCAGTGAAATCAATTTGATTTAAACGGCTAAAATACTTCCCTTGTGTGCCAGAAGTGCCCTCTGGGTTGAATCCTAATCCCATTTCAACAGGGTTTGTTAGGTTTGGTTCAGTTTGGTCACAAACAACCTACACATCCACACACTTGTCCAAGTATTTCAAAAACAAAAGAAAGGAATACAAAAGAGAAAAAAAAAACAAAGACCTGACACCTGAAAATGGAATAAGATGAAACCAACTTTAAATAGAATGAATAGAACACCCACCAGATGTTATTCATAAAATTGAAGCATCTAAACACTAAACGTTAATATAAGTTATAACTCTGATAATGTTTCTGGCCTGCCTTAAATCATGACACTGATGTGCCTTTGCTACATTACAGAGTTAGGTGAAAATTGTGCCATGCAGAAAAAATTATAGAACAATAACTCAAATTGTGAGAAGTATATTTCTACTAAAATACAAAGGGCATTGGCCTACCTACCTCTCTCCGCATGCCATTTCCTTTAATAAAAATCTGATTTTAAAAACTCCGTTTTAAATATTTAGGTACGCATAATGACGACAAACTGAGTTTCACTGAAAATGTTGATTCCATATGTTAAAAGTCGGCCAGACACTGTTTTTAATTTAGAAAATTTGGGGTCAGTCAAAACATCTTGGAGAAAGAGTTTTCAGCCTGATAGAGTACTCACACGTTTAATATGTCTGTCTGGTTTGGACAAGATTGTCAAAGTAGCAGGAAAGACAACAGACCAACAACAAAAGTTACAGGATGACCTTTACAGAAAGCTCTGTCCATCACTCCATACTGAGTTTGAGCTGCTCCCTTCAGGGTGATGATACAGAGTACCTCTGGCAAACAAAAACACCTATAAGAGATATTTTATACCTAATCCAATGAACTTAATGATTCAACTGCACTAATCTGCACCTTTTTGATGGAGATGTTTGACGTAATAGTGATGTTTTTATATGTCTGGTGAGACCAAAGCTGATTTTCTGGTCTCGGCTGGACAATAAAGCTGTATTCTATTCTTCTCTAGACATCTGGTAGGTTGCTCCAAATTTTAACACAATGAAAGGATTTAGAAAGGATTTGGACAATGCTGACTATTATACCTACAGTGTGCTGGTCTCTAGTACACTCAGACAGTCTGGTGTCTGGTCATTAAGGAATTTATACATGACTTGCTGCCAAATACTGAACCCTATTAGTAATGTTCAGACATTTTATTCATATGAAATGCCCTAAGTAGGTTATTTTATTCAAGTAAGAAAAGTAAAGTATAGTTTTGTTTTGTGTTTATCTGTACGTTAGCCTGTTGTAAGCTAGTTTCTTTGAAAGACCATGGAAAAAGTGAGGTACCTTTCCATTCACCTGTTTTTATGCACTTTTTCAATTTGCGAATGAATTCCCCATTTTCTTTCACTGATTTCCTGAGAATTAGGTTAAAATGTGTCCTACATTTACATAGAAACCTGATATAGCCATACATTTTCTTGCAACTCCCATTATGACTTTTTATTCATTTCTATTTTAAAATTTTAGACAGGCATAAGATATCTGGACAGCTTTGAACCACAGAACAAGCAGAAAAATTATATCTGCTTGTTCTGTGGTTCAAAGCTGATCAAGTACCTAATCACCTAAGTAGGTCCAAACGTAACTTTCTAATTACTTTTTCTTCCTAAGAAAATGCCAAGCACACAACTAGACAAATATAATGAATAAAATCTCCTGGTAAACAAGGTGTACTCTCTGATGTTTGGTTTGATGTATAATCCAGCAGCCTTGTATGAGAGTGACAACAGAGTTATATGGTGTCACGGAGCCAAACCGTTAAATGTGCAATAAAGTGGAGATATGAGAATACTGAATGTAACCTCTCTAAGGAGAAAGAAGTAGAAAATGAATGTAAAGTGGCATCCATCATACGTATGAAAGAGAAAAAGATATTTCAGCGGAATGAAAGAGACATTTACACAAAGAAAGGTGGAGATGGACCGAGACTGAGGGGTCAAAACCACACAGCTGATTCAATGTCTGCCAGACCAAATGCTATTACTTAACCCCAGAAACATGGTGATTGCGTTCTAAACCAAACAGAGGAGCGGAGAGTGGAGCCTGAGTCAAAGCTCAAGCCGGGAGGGAGACAAAGAGAAAGAGCGTCAAAGAAAATTGAAGAACAAATCTCAAGCTGTCTGGTGGAAAATAATGCCTAAACAGAGTCGATAATCTCACCGAATGATTAAAGCAGGAGGAATTAGACAAAGAAAAAGTGGATAAGGAACAAAGTAGAAAAGACAGTGTTCCTGCTGGATGTCAGCAGCTGTGCTCGGGCAATCACTAAGCAGCTCATTAGAGCTAATAACAGCCGTTAATCAGAGGGAGACTTAGAATAGAAGGCTCGACCAACGGTGGCCAGACCATGAGGAGAAAGAAGCCGATATTAGTTAACCGCCTACTGGCCAAGATCCACTCCACAGATTGCTCAATCGGACAAACAGGCAGATGGATAGATACAAAGATGGAGAGGAGAGGAGGAGAGGAGGAGAGAGGAGGACAGGATAGGTGAAAAAGATGCAATGGAAATACAAATAGAAAAACAGCTCAGTGACTAAGACACTTTCACAATAACAGTGCTCCAGTGGCTCATTTGTTGAAAGTCTTTTTATGTTAAACAGACCATAGAAGTGCTTAGTTACATTACAGTGTATTAACAAAGCAACAAACATAATGGAGGCACCTATATGTTACACGATGTCAAGTACAGTAACAGGAGTGAATAAAACACCAAACGACAGCGGCTCCTATGCTCCTGACACCAGACTATATCAAGCATTTTGTTTCTAAGACCACAACAGTTGAGCCAACTATTATTATAATGGCCCAGCACCGTAATCCCCTGAAGTGAGGATGCAACTGAAATACAAACAAGTATGGCCTAGCATAGCACGGCGGGGCACACTGTGCCACAGCTACAGCTCCATGTTAGTGGGGGCGGCTGTGGATGTCGAAGTGTGCTTGGGCAAGATACTGAACCCCAAATTGCCCCTGGCGTGAATGTGTGTGAATGTTAGTTTCTGTTTGAGCACTTAAGCTCAGTGTATGAATGTGAGTGAATGGTGAATGCAGATGTAGTGTAAAAGCTTCGAGTGGTCGAAAAAGACTAGAAAGGCGCTATACAAATACGGCGCATTTACATTTACAAACAACAGATCAGAGTAGAGATATGCAGGGGAAATGCAGAGCAGACAATAAGACGATACAGCATAACGCTAAAGCTAACCGCTCCTTACTGCAAGATATGCTTCCAACCTGAAAATTTCATTGAGGCAGAATAATGACGTTTCTGTTGCAGGAATGAAGAAATCCTAATTCAAGGACATAGTTTCTGTCCACTCTGTTGAGACTTTTCTCTTTATATGAGCTTCAGTCTGTGCTCTGTGTGTGTGTGTGTGTGTGTGTGTTACACTCCTGAAAGCATTCCATCACAGCTGACTGACAGTGTGTTTCCATCTTCCAAGCTTTGTCCCTGGGTGCTCCACCAAGCCACAAGTCAGTCTATCTGCAAACCGTGACATTGCAGACCCAGCCTGTCTGTGTGTGTGTATGTGTGTGTGCACGAGGGCATAAGCTGCACTTTTTCTGAGGCATTGTACAAAGTGTGGTTCTATGTCTTAGGCAGGTGTGGTAAAAATGCTATAAAGTAAGAATGCTTTCAAAAATAGACATGTTAATAGATCATGATCAAGTGTCAATTAACAAAATACAAAGTGAGTAAACAAACTTTCAAAATAGCATCAATTCTTCTAGGTATACTTGCACAAAGTCAGGGATTTGTTAGGCACGTCATCAGGGAATAATTAAACAAATCTACCAAACAGGTGCTAATGATCATACATTCAATATGTAGGATGAAACACAAGCATTAACAGAAAACAGAAACAGCTGTGTAGGAGGAATAAAATTGACAAGGTGAGGTTACTGAAGACAGGTAACTGCCAAAAGGCATACATCATGGCAAGACTGAGCACAGAAACAAGACACAGGGTGGTTATACTGCATCAGCAAGGTCTCTCTCAGGCAGAAAACCTTTTTAATGCAAGTTAGATACAAATATTCCACAAAATACTATTAGTTTACTAATTTCAATGTGAAAATGAAAACAGCTATAAAAATAAACTCAGTAGAACTGAATTCTCAACAGAAAGAACACATCAGTGAAGAACATATTGAAAACCTATAAGAGAAAAAGCTAATTTACACACACACACACACACACACACACACACAGGCAAATGCAATCCATGCTTTCCTCTGCCAAGACAACGGTCATTCTCCAGTTTACTGCAATGCTAGTTCTGCAGCACTAGACCATACCTGCTAATTTTTATTGGTTCATGAAAGTAAATAAATGACCAAATAAATATGCACTAAAATTATACATAAAGTGAATATATTACTGTGATACTGACAACAATGTGTTACTGCCTAATTCTATATCTCCAACAAATGCTCTAGCCCTAGTGTGGCGTCAAAAAGCATCTGAACAAAGTGATATCTAGCAACTGTGCATGGTTAAGGAATCACCATCGATAATAGCCGGCTGAAATAAAACAACTGCAGCAACTAAAATAACAAATACTGTCAAATAGGGCTGACCCCAAATAGTCGAAGAATCGATGATTCAATGGGCGGAGCCTGATTGACTTAGCAGTGGAGTTATGAAAGTAGGATCATCCGTTTTGGAGCTGAACATCTCATTTTACACAGAACTAGTGTTTTTCTCCCAATAAGTTAATATGCAGCCTATTATGATATATATTTCAACATAGAAAGCTGTAAATAAAAATATGAAAAGAAAAAAGCTTTTATTAATTCTTTTTAAAGTGCGTGAATGAATCCAAAATTTTAACCCTAACCCTGGAGTTAGCCTTTGTTTAGTTGTAAAAGTACAGTGTAAGTTGCAGTGAGTAATGAACAAAGACTGTAGCTCTGCAGCTTCTCAAGATTAAAGCGGAGCTACCGTATGTAACCCCCCCCCCCTCCCCGCCGCTGCACAAAAACGCATGATTCGACGATCAGTCGACTATAAGCAAGACTCGACAATTCTGATTCCACTATAGCAGTCGGGGACAGCCCTATCGCTGCATAACAGAGAATGTCCCCTTTATTCCTATAAACTGAATAACCCAGGCAAAATGTGCCCTGCTCTTCTCACACTGTTTACCGAGGATTTTTAACAGAGTGAATGAGTAACCACAGTTTATGTTTAGCAAAGCTACAGTTAGCGAGCGCAATGACAACATACATAATCTTAAAGGAGGCATGCTGCAATTTCTCACTCCCATTTTCTCCCCATTGGTTTAACAGCATTTTTCAAAGCTGGTAAAGCATGTCTTGTTACCAAGGGACTGAGACAAACTTTTTAAAATAATGTTAAATGCCAAAGGAAAAAATGGGTGCCATAAAGCTCTTACTCCCTAAAAGCTGAATTGTGTGTATAATTTACAAATGTGCCCTTAGCAGACAGCAGTTGTCCTGCATAAGCAAGAGATAAAGGACGTGCACATTTCTTTGCATTAGTGAAAGTTTGAAGAAGCCTTTCGAGAAAAGGCATGTGTCTAGGGATCTGAGTGGTTTTTATGTTTTAAAAATAGGCTGGCTAAAAGATACACACAGCATCTTCCACAGGACTAACAGGACTTCCATCATACAGGCACTTTTTGCTCCTCATCCCCTCCATCTTCCCAAATAACCACAAGCACTTCACTTATTCTTTTTTAAATACCAAAACATTACAGAAACTGGCGACATTACTGCTTCTAAGACACCGACAAAGCTTAAGTACCTCATGTAGCTGATAATGAGGAGCCTCATACTCTAATTTGTTACATTTAACGTGGCATAGACGTATGGAACATTTATCCTATACACCGTAAATCATCAGTAAATTCCAGGTAAATACACTGACATTTTATCACCTTTAAAGCTGATATGGCTAACCTGTCAGGTCTTTCCACAAGGATATAGAGTAGCCAGCAAGTTGGAAAAAGTCGCCAGCTAGTGTGATGTGGGGGCATCTTTCCTCTCCCCTTTCTTCTCTACTGATATACAAAAAAATATAAAAGCATTCTACGACATTTTGAACTGTAATATAAACTGTAAAACAGTGTGAGGCTGAAGCAGCGCATACGTTTTGCTCATATGAAACAGGCCTGTTACTCTGGCAGCATTGTCTGTTTTAGTGTGATTTAAACTTTTGATTGGGTATTTAAACAGACAAAATAAATTCTATACAGAGGACGCACTGCTTCCACACAGTGGTGAAACACACTCAGTACAGAGCTAATTGCTGAATTCTACACAAAATCCTAGCGACAGAGAAGCTGTTGCTAGTCACTTTCTGCCCGCTATGACAAGTACAGCCTGAGAACAGCTTCACAGCGGAGGACGGTGATAGGCTACTCCAGGCCATCTTCATCTCAGGGGGAAGGACTGCCTGGCCGGGCCGCTACCTGACAGCATGGGGGCAATTTCTAAGTCACTCATTACCCCCTTTTAGAAAAACTTGTTTTCCTTCTCTAGTGTTTGTCTCTCTGTATCATTCTGCCCATCATCATGCCCTCACTCCTTACTCTTAAGTCTGCCAAGAGACGCTCTGGCTGCTGTTATATTCCACTACATTGTCCATCTCCACTGTGGCTGAGATTCTCTTTCACTCACGATTGTCAAACCATCACCTCTCGGAATTATTTTCAAATACTCTACCACATCTCTTTCCCTGTCTCTCTAACTTGCTAATATGTTCTCATCTTTCCTCAGAGTGGATCCATACTTAAGGCACTGGCATGCAGATTACATTATGGATCCACTTGCCGATCAATAGCCCCTCCACATTAAAGGAGGCCTGGCCCCGGCTCTTTGGCCCGTCAAGGTCCATCCTGCCTTTAATTAGATGACTTCTATTGTCGGCTAATAGGAGAGGAGCTACACTGTGGAAGATGGGGAGAAGACAAAGCAGAGTAATGCCTCACACTTGGAGAACAATAACGATAGACTCCCCAAATCAATTTCTCCTTTGACACGCGAGAGGCCTGCTAGATTGCTTAACAGTCCAGGTGAATACAAAACAACTTTAGTGCTGTTTTGCTTTCCACTGCATCTGAAGAGTTTATCAATAATCTACGAATTGGAACTTTTCAATTTGGATTAACAGTCAGGTGTTAATGAAAGCTGTTGACAGGAAGAGAAGGGGGAGTGCTGTGAAGATGAGGTGGAGCCATCATGCATTGCATCATCAAAAGTTAAATGGAGTGTATGGCGGCTGAACAAGAACCGCAGTGCCAGACCAAGGCTGTTTGTCTGACGCTAGAGAAACAGAGCAAGAGCGCTAAAAAAAAAAGAGATACTAACAATGTGACAGATAGGAATGGTGAAACATGAAGACAAGTAAACTAACACAATAAAACGCACATATGCAGGGGCATCTTGTGAGTGTCGGTGTAATTTGGTATTTTTTCCCTACTCTGTCCCTTTCTGCTTCTGGGGCAGCCTAAATGGAAAACAACTTTGGGAATCAATCAATCTCAAAAAAGACATCTAGACAGAGTCGTAGAAAAAGGGAAAGAGAAAGGGAATGTCAAAAAAAGATGAAACAAAAAGACAGCACATAACAAGGAACAGAGGATAGACAGAAAAGACTTGTTTAGAGGGTAGATTAAGCAGCCGCAAACATGTTGAAGTCTTAATCAGGTTCCCAATCAGCGAACCGGCTCACATCCTCAGATACAGGCTGTCACTCAAATTCACAAGGCTGCACACTGTTCAGACACAAACACGAAGTTGGCGCAAGGGTTTGAAAATTAAATGTGAAAGTTAGCGATCAGCTGTTGAACACATTGAATGCTAAAGTTGCTCCCTACTGTATTTGCTCAGTGTGCTAACAAATTTGCCATATCAGCTTGAAAGGTTGACGTGCCACTGATATGTCAATGTTGTGTTTACAGCATGTTATGTTACAGCACTTATTAGCAAACCTAAAATCAGAGAAGAAAAAGAAATGAGCAAGATGAAGTATGAAGTGTCTGACACACAAACACATTCAAATGTTTCTAATGTAATACTTGTCAGGCAACATGCCTACATTGTCCACGGAGTGTATGTGCTATAGTATTTATTTCTAATAATTCTTAAAGAAATGAATTGTGACTCCCTGCTTTCATCATATACCCATGAGCTCAAATACAATGGAGGGAGGGAAAGAGAGGAAGGGGGGAGTACGATGCAACAGAAGAAAGAAAAATAGTTGGCAAGAGAGGAAGAGAGACAGCCAGAGAGAGCAAGAGAGCACGATAGCATGAGAGAGTATATCTCACACTTCCCAACATTCCACAAAAGGAGCAGACTTAGGCCTGTGAAAAAGCCAAACCTCTCTCTGCTCCGTCTCTCTCCCTCTCTCTCTGCGTCAGAAAACAAGAGCACCTAACAACAACAACAGCGCGCATCAGCCCATCATGTAAGATGCCAGCCAGGCACGTTTGAAGGTTTGCTGGCTGAGTGTGTTGTTCAAGGCTCATCAGCGCATTGGAAATGCAGGGGAACAAAGCGCGGGGTGATGCCTTGAAGATCTGACAAGAGTGTGACTCGCCCACAGAGAAAGGCAAAGAGAGAGGAGAAACAAATGTGGATAGAGGTAGGGATAATGAAAGAAAGCAGAAAATGGGTGCTGGAAAAGAGGAAACAAGACACCGGAGAACATATTAATAAAGGAAAACAATGGGAAATGTGAAGGACAACTGAATAAAGGTACGGGATACTGGATCTAATACCAGCCATTATTTTCTAAGAGTACAGTTTTCACAGAAATCTCATTTTGGAAATTATACTAATTTGCCATTTTTTTAGGTTCACTTCGCTGAAAAACAAATGCATTCTAATACAACATCCCAGCAACAAATCCTACCTTAATAAAGGTTGAAATGTTCATTTTGTGTTGAAACAGTTTGTATGGAGGTGTTTACTTCCTGGTCATTTTGGAGCCTGTACTGTGGTTTGCCGGACTGTTGCATTGTATTGCGTTATACTAAAAGATGTAAAACGAAGTAGAAGTTAAAAGAAAAGCAGAGAAAACGCTTTAAACCAAGCACTCATTAGCTCTCAGTAAAGTGCTGCGTGCCAAAAGCAGTACAGAGAAGCACAGGAGTCGGAGAGTACAACCTATTTTGCGTGCTTCCCACCACTAAACTTCCTAAATCCTAAATGTATCTCTGCAACCACAGTTGGTCTAGAGGGTGCAAGGTAGTCCTCAGAGCATTGTGGTTTCCACTTTGTGGCTTGATGGCATAGCATAAAGAAACCAAACAAAAAGACGAGCAGGCCGTGGTTTTAGGGGGGGAAAACTTTGAGGAAGGACTTTTGCTATAAGGGGAAAACCAGGGACCTAAAAAAGTGGGCTTCATTCAAGAACAACCTGAAAAAGGATTCCTGGACACGAGACAAATAAAGCATTGACTGAAGTAAAGTTATGTAAAAAAATAAAATAATAATAATAATAATAATAATAATAATAATAATAATCATATTAAAATCCTTAAAATGTGTGTTCCTTAAAGATCACCTGTTTTTTCTTACAACTGCCAGTCTGTGTGTGTTTTCTATCTGTGTCTGATTATACCGTCAAAAAAAAAACATTCATCGGCGTAAATGAGGCACAACATCACACAGACGCACACAGTAGGAGGGCTCTGTAGACAACATGTTGGCTCTGAACATGGTAGTTCACAAAGTTATTCAACAGTCTACAATTACAGAGCAGTTTTTGGACCCGTGCAAACGAGCAGGTGTCGTTCGGTTGTTTGAGCTGGACAGAGCAATTGGATCTCAATGTGGACACTGGAGACACATATTAATACCAGGTGTAAATGTTATCGGGTTAAAATCATATCTAAATACAAGACGCATTCTAATGCCAGGTGTAGAGGGGGTAATTGTGGTTTGAGCAAAAAAGAACACACATGCCCACAAGTTATGTTCTCTCTCACACATACTGTGCATATATACGTGCAGTGTTAACCAGAATGCTTTGATAAATATAACTCACAAGCATATTTAAAAACAAAGTGAGATATAAGTGTAAATCTACATGAAAGAAGAACAGATAGGTGGAAGATTATAGAAAGAAAGAGAGGGCACAGAGCTGTAGAAGGAGTTTGTTGGGTAGAAAAGTGAAAAGAAAGACTGTCTCGAGGGTCCCAGAGTTGATTCCCTGTGACCTGTGGCGATGAACCAGCAAGTAAACCCTTTTCAGCTACAAGAAGGTGCCACGTTGCACTGTGGAGAGCAGCACTTGCTGTAGAGGGGCAGCAAAAAGACATGACTGATCCTCAATCAATAGCGTATCACACAAAAGATTAGGGAATTTTTAAGTGAAAGGTAAAAGGGGCAAGAGAGGGAGAGATGGCACTTACCAATGTACTCAAAGACGTAGACGACAAAGAACGGCGTGACCAGGTCATTGATGCCTTGCACGTAACCGCTGGCTGGATGGCGGATGGCCCAGATAAACAGGATCCGCTCAAAAATCTTACACACAAACATACACACAGAGATAGAGTGTCAAAACTGTTTGTAGACAAAAACACTAATATTACACCAATAATACACCAGGGAAGTGAATTTACAATGATATGAAACAGAAAAGCAATGCATCTCTGTGTTGGGGAAGCTAAAATCAGTAAATGTTAAGTATAAAATGTCTAACAATTAACCGTGGCCATAACCTAAACTAATCAATTCACTAACTAATAATTTCCCTAAAAACCTCCACGGTCACTGACACCTTAAATAGTTATTCTCTGACAACAAATTATGCCTCCAAAACAACGTGTTGGTTAGAATTACAAATTTGAATCATAAAAGTGTCCATTTAAAAAGTGAGTGATGTTTGGGAGGGCAATTATAGAGATCAGAACAATTTGAGGAGGCGAGGTGGAAAAGCAGTACAATGGGCACAACCTTGCTTGCTGTGGGAGTCTGGCAGGAACACTACAGGTGCGGATGGCAATTTAGTGAACCATCATCGAATATTTGTTTATCACAGACATATAATTTATTCATGTCTTTGTTTTTGGGATGTGTTACAAGAACATTAAAAGGTACTCTGTGGAGTTTTACACCACTACTAGCAATACAGAGCAATGGTTTTACAAGTTGGTCCCTGTTTTGTTGGTACTGTGCAGAACGCAAATGGACTCATTTATTCAGCTTATCGACAGTTGGTGGCTGTAATGTGCAGAGTAGCAAAGCAATGCGCCAACAAAGACAAGCAAGAAGAACACCAGAACACCGCAAGCTATAAAATATGGATTAAACAATGCAGGATTCATATATATACACACACACACATACACATACATACACACACAATTATTTATATAAATATCAGTTTTTCATGTTCATGTTTTGAGGAGGGAGGAAATACATTTAAAATGTTTAAGCTGGGGATACATTGTAGGATGTTGTTTGATTCCTAACTGTACAAGTAAATCGTATGGGATGTAAAGCTAAAGCTCACAATTTACATCCTCACAGTGTAAAGTCTGAAGGTCAGTGCTCACACTTATTTGCATAAACATTGGCTTCTGCACATTGAAAATTTTCAGTAAAGATTTATTTGAAAGCTAGGAGGCAGGAAGAAGTTTGTTAAGAGATAACAAGGCAGAAATGCTGCCTCCATTATCTGTGCTAAAATTTCTAAAAACAAGAGACGCTGGTGTATATGCACTCGATGGCTATGAAGACGTGGACAGTATGGCTTGTTCACTTGGAAAAAAAAAAAAAGAATTAAGCTAGCTAACTTTTACTGTATAGATTATTAACTTGATAGCTAGCCCTGAAATTAGGCCCAACTCTAAAATAAGTCGTGCGGCTCATGCAAACTGGCTCAAGTCATGTAATAGACACAGCCTACTGTGTCACTTGTTTAATGAAATGTATGGGGTGGATTGTTCTTATGTAGTTTGTATGATGCTTTGGCAATATTGTTGTTATACATTCATGCCAATAAAGCTAATTTGAATTTGAATTAAAGTTTATGCCCAGCTTCAGACCTCAAAGATACACACAAAGTGTTACAAACACTGAATATACACATAACCTATGTTTCTTTACAAGAGAACTCCACAGGGCACCAGGTTAAGTGTATAAAAAAACCTACTTAGTTAAAGATGATATTACTGGAGTTAAATGTCACAAAATTGATAGTAAGTTTTATTTTAAACACTTAAAACATTTAATGTGTAATTGCGTGTGTGCATGTTTATTCCATCACAACCCTCCTTTGTACACTATTTGAATCTCATCTTTATTTATGCTGGCATTTATTATCTCACTGTTTGCCCAAATGAAAAACTACACAAGCAGAAACTGGATTTTGGGCATTATGGAAATGGATGAGCAGCCTAAATTTGAGATGAAGCATGTATTTGCCTCTCTCAGCACAGAGCAACACCTCACTCTTCACTTTCTCGGCTGCACAAAAAAAAAGCTCACTTTGAACTTTGTTCTTTGCTTTGGTGTCGATCTCCTCCCTCCTCTCTTCTTCTTTCACTCACTTTGTCTCCGTCTCTTGCTCTTCCCCTCTGAGTCTGTCTCCTCCTCCATCTCCCTCTTTTCTCAATATTTTTTTGCAAGGCTAACACTTCCATCTTCGTTACGGGTGGCTGTTTAATGCTGTCTAATGCTGTCAGCCCCAGTGAATTAGAGGAGGTTTGATGTTCGGCTTGTTTTTCTGGTGTGCAAATGGATTTCCCCCAGAAAAAAATATACACTCACTCTCTCTCACACCTTGCTGTACCACACCCATCAAGTACTTTCTTATTTTTTAGGAATATGTCATGTTTCTGTCACTTTCTAAATAACCTCATAGCTCATTGTTTTATGGTAGAAAAAAAAAAAAAAACACGGCCATGGCAATGTCATTTTTTTGGAAGTGTACGTGCAAACTCTCATTTTTATTTAAAGTAATTCAATCAATGTAAAGGCAGTCGGAGTGACTGGTAAGATGCAACTCTCTCTGGCTTTCTCCTCAAATCCCCTTTACCTGCCTCACACCTCCCTCTTTCTTTATCAAAGCCCCATCTATCAAACAGGGAGAGAGGTGCCGGAGCAGGGGGAGTGGGTAATGGGACTTTCTTTTCATGCAACCTCAAAAGCTGACATGCATATTTCACATTGGCGCCTACACACAGAACCACTTTGAGTGAACCCGTGCACGTACACACTACCCTAATCCACACCCAGTTTACTATGGGCAAAGACTTCTACCTTGGTGTCTTCGTATGTGGAAGACAGAAAAAAAAGACAGAGAAACGCCTCGCTCCAAATAGTAACCAAACAACATTGTCTGCAGGTTTAAACAGAGTTCACTCGGTCCTCAGAAGACAGCAAACTAAATTCTGGCAAATTATGTTAAACTCCCATTAATTTCATATTCTTCTCATGAAGCCGTGCGTCTCTAGGACAGGAAATCAACGCTATGGCTCCATAAAATTAGTCCCAGACCCCAAGGAGCCCTAGATAAGGGTAATCTCAAGAGTAGAAACGGAATTACAACAAAACGGTGTCAAGTCAAAGAACTCTTCCTTGACATTTGACACTTAAAGTGAAATAAAACTTTAGAAGGGCTTCAAAGAGGCTTAATAGATGATTCCGCCGTCAAAAGATCACAGGCTCAGTCACTAAAATATCCCATGTACTCATCAACAAGTTAAAAAGCATCAGTTAAATGCTTGAAATGAGAAAAAGAAAATCAGATTTCTTAACAATGCAGACACTGAGGTCTACTGATAAATCCTGCTCTTTCAGCCTCTAATCACAATTAGGAGGCAAAACTGAACGTTTTCTTTTTACGTTGGGAGCTAGTAATTTGCAGATTATCAACATCTCCTGAAGACTGTATTGTTCTCCAAGACAAGAAAAACTCAAACACTTAGATTCCACTTAGGAAATCACTGCAGAATTGCTTCAATATCCCTCTCTCCCCGAAATGGAACAGACTGTTGACTGCCTTCCATCACGACTAAATCTCTTTCAGCCCCATGGGGGGGGGGCGATGACAAACAAGTGAATGAAATGAAGCAGAGGTGATTTTCAGGTGGTGCCGAAGCAAGCATAACCATAGAAAGAAAAAAAAAGAAAGAAAAAAAAAGAGAGAGGCCTTTGGAGTCTGTTGCATACCAAAACATATGAGAGCACGCTGTTTGAATATTTCAGTGCACGCTGGCCGTTTTTTTTTTTTTTTCCCCCACGCAAAGGAGGGAGAGTTGCTGTGTGGGGATAAGTTGGAGACATGGGTTCATGAGGGGAAAACATATACAGTAGTAATACATAACATACATAAGATGGCATGTCGAAAAGAGACCACCTTCTCCTTGTCTTATTTTATTATCTTAATTTTTCCCTCTTTACCTCCCTGGTTACAGCCCCGAGTTGTATCCCGTACAACGGGGACAACAGAAGGTGGCGTTAGGGAACTGTGTATGAATGAATGTGCTTGTACAAGTGTATGAGTCTACGTGCTACATATAAATGCAAAACATTATAAATGCTAGTACATCTCCTCATTGTTCCTTTTTTACATGTTTACACATGAACACATGATTGCGTATTCTTTCAGGAGTGTATATGTGTGTGCCTGATCACACCTATGTGTAGGTGTACATGGAGAGCAGCCCAGAGCCGTGGTCACCTCATTAGCCTGCACCTCATTATGGGATTTTCTATCTGTGCTGCTTTTCAGGCCAGTAGTTCTAAGTATGACAGGACCTCCCAGAAGCAATGTAATAATAAGATCAACTTAAACCCATTTAAATGAATGGAATCAAGTTAATTTCTCTGTTAAGTTGTTTTGGGAAGCTGCAATGATGGTCCCTTAGACCTGCTGAGTCAACTTTATACACCACAGCAGAAACAAAGTGACTTGTACCACATTTAAATTTTAAGTGTTTAAAGTAATACAGTTATTCAAAGCAACTTACGCCGATTCCAGTATTGTTGGTTTTGCTACATGTTGTTCTTATGTGTCCAAACTACCACTGATAGCTACTGTTTTATCAAACATAACGCTTAAGAGGCTTTTAAGAGAATTAGTTCTTATATCCCCTAAACCACTGCACCCAAGTGTTCAGTAGCACTTACAAAGCAGACATACATAGTGCTAACCATGCAGAATGGAAGTTTAAGTGTATTTGATCACATGCATGACTGTAGGTATAATTTACTTCTTCTACATGTAGTCCTAGTTTGTGTTTGTGTGTGTGCACCCATGCCAGATCATGCAGTGTGCTGAAGCAAGGGTTTTCCCGTTTCAAATTCCCAGGCAGACACAAATCTAGTCCTTGGCTTATAAATAGTTTTTTGTTTTCTTGATATAAAAATATGACACCCACTGATCCCATTATCACACCCTACACTAACTTTTTTGAACTAATATATATGATTGGAAGTTTTTATCTATTTCCAACTGTCACTTGAACCCATGCATGCTTTATTTCTCTACATACCCCCACAATATCAGTGTCAGCGATGATGTTGCTACCCATATCTGCCCAAAAGTAGAGGGGAAAACCCTGCTAGGTGAGGTGGGGTGTGTGTGCAGTGGAGTGGGGGGGTGGGGAGCTCACCTCTTGTACAGAAGCTTGTTGAAAGAGAGGAATAAGAGGATTAGTTCTCGGTATGTCAATGTGAATCTGCAGAGAGAGAAAGAGAGAAAAAAAAAAGACAAACACTGAAGCAACGGGCAGGTTAGCACAGATCTGGCCAATACAGACTACGACAAAGACAGAGAGGGAGAGCAACAGTTAGTGGATTGGTGTCCTTGATTGAAGGCTGATGGGGGTTTCAGTGGTCTGAAATGGATAGCAGCGGTGGTCCTGAATGCGAGTGTGCATATGTACGTCTATACAGGTCCAGATGTCTCTGTGATATTATGTGCTTGGAAGTACTTTTGTGTGTGCTGGACCACATTTACACCATTTCAGAGTGTCTACCCCGCAGATGAACAATACGACAGGCAGGCAGATTCGTCAGAAGGGAGCCAGACGGATGCAGGACAGCGGCTGGAGGCAAGCCAACTGAAATGGTCCAGACCGGACGGGCGGACTGTTTTGTAAGAGTGTGTGGCTTGCTGCTGACAGGACTGGGCATTGAACTGTATTCACAGTCCTGTCTGCTCTGTCCACCTTACCTCTGTCACCTTTGGTTGCAGCACCAAAGACTCAGGACTCATCCTAGGAATGTCTATGTGGATCTGACAGCAACATGGGAGAGAAAAGTGTTAGACACACACAAACACGCACGCACACATTTACACTCATGAGTACCAATGTCTGCCTTGCTTCCTCACACTCACACACAACTATGCTGCAAATTAATTGGCTTGCTCCGCCTCTTTCTGTTTCTCTCTCCCTGTATGTGTCTGCTCTGTTGCCTCTCTCCATCAACAGTATGTTTTATAAAGTCAAACAGTTTTTTTGTTTTTACAGCAGCTGGTGCACTGCACATTGAAACAAAACCAAGTATGAAATCTGAACTGGTGTGTTCACTGTCGCTTTACCTGGTCTGTGCATGTAAAATATCCAATGTGTCTGCATCTTGTAATGTAAAAGTTAACAACCCTCTGTGTGTTTCTCTACAAAATGCTAAAAGGGGTTGCCAAATATACCTGGGTGGCCGTTAATGTAACTGGGCAGTCTGCCCAAGTAATGTCTATGTGGGAAACAATGCCTACTACTACTATGACAGTAAACTGAATATCTTTGGGTTGGGGACTAAACAAGATATTTGAGGACATTTGATTTGAGCTTTGAGATACTTTATAGACCAAACAATTAAATCGATTAATCAAGAAAATCAACACTCAAAAATAATCCTTAATTGCAGCCCTAAAGCAGCCTACGGCTAACCATAACACCCTTCTCTGCGTAGGTCCACCAAGACATTTATGTGTGTCTTCAGAGAAGTATAATTCCAGCAATTCAAGCATTTTGAAATGATTTATGTAAATGTGAAGTTTATTTGCAAAGCTTTAGGAGGCTCTCGCTGCTTGCCCTGGTATACAGAGTTATGTTTCATGAATCTCCAAAACAGAAGTAAATTATAAGAAGACCAGAATTTTGTTATGGTGGATATTGTTATTGAGCCAAGTGGCACTGAGGGGAATGACTCTGTAATGCATGTGCTGCTGATCCCGCTGAGAATCAACAACCTTCTATGCAAATTCCTCTACACTCAATGGAACTGTCATCAGCATTCAGTCCTTTGTTTTGATTTGCTGGCCCATATGGTTGAGTTCCAGCTACCACACATAAAACTGTAGGTAGCTACTGCCAGCTCAGAAGATCAGTACAAAATCTGCCAAGTGCAAAATGGCAGAGAGATAAAGTAAATGAGTGACTGGTTAAAAGAGTCAAACCTAGACTAAGATAAGCAAATGTTGGGCTTACATTCGACAGGTGGCAGGGAGAAGGATTTAGATGGGTTACAAGTGTAGCTCCGTTACTAATGGATGTGTATGTAGGCGACTACGTACTAAAACCTTAGTCATACAAACTTGATAATTTAACAAGGCTCTGCTACTGTGACTGTGTTTCAGGAGTATTCTTGAGGTATTTCTACCCTCTAGTGGTCAAGATTTGTTTAATCCTACGTTAACAGTAAAACTAAATTTGTTGTTTCAAACACACAACTTCAGCGTCTGTCAGCCAAGAAGATATCAGACAATTCTTTATATCTTCTGATGGCTTAAAAAAAACAAAACCGCTGCAGTACTTCAAAAAGCTTGCAGTGCACTTCTACAATGGCTACACACAAGCTGTTTGGGCAAGTTACCAACAACATAAACAGATATATAAAAGAGACAGATGGACTGATACAAGAAGAGACACAAACTATGGAGACAGGAGGAGAGTTTTAGACTGGCTCAGGGGCCATCCCATATGAACAAAGATAGATACAAAGACAAACATAACACATATAGGTACATGTAATGTATGTAAATACTGTATGTCTACAGGCACTTAAACATAATATACACAAAATACAAAAAAACCCACTGTCGTGCAATTTTAGTGCCAAACAAACATATGCACAAACACACTTAATCTCACACACAGGAGGAAAAAAAGAAAAAAAAAAACAAGAAATCACCGCTCTGTCAACACAAACAGCGTTGAAACAAGCAAAATTTGGCAGAAAAGAAGGCTTCAAGACGCGATCCAAACAATCATCAAAACAAAGTATGCCAGCTTTCTGGCACAGTGCAGAGGAGATCAATGGGAAATTGGACGGGATGTGATAAATGCGTGTTTTTGCTATCAACAGCCCACTTTGATGTTTCTTATCGGTTTGAAATGAATGGGAGGTAGTCGAGTGTTAGAATGAAAGAGTATGTAGGGGGGAGAGGGAGACAGATAAACAGAGAGAAAAAAGTAGATATTATTTTCAAAACCAAGTGCTCATTTAAGCAGCTCTCTGAAGCTTAAGGC
This sequence comes from Micropterus dolomieu, assembly GCF_021292245.1. Lineage (NCBI taxonomy): Eukaryota > Metazoa > Chordata > Actinopteri > Centrarchiformes > Centrarchidae > Micropterus > Micropterus dolomieu. The sequence goes on along the minus strand of NC_060165.1, from coordinate 8,591,917 downwards.
TGGTTGTCTCTACTCTGTGAAAAGAGTGCAACCACAGTCCCTCCATGTCAACACAGACAGACACACAGACAGACATGCCGACCACAGTCCTATGAGTACATGAGAAAGGAGGAAGAGACAGAGAGAAAAAAAGAAGAATGAAAGTGGTCTCAGTAATCCTGTCAAAACACACACTTTCTCAAACACACACACACAAACATACACATAAAAAGCCTACAAAGAGGGAATACATTAGTGACAAGAAATTGTTCCTGTAATTGAAAATGGAACCTTTTGTAGTTTGTCTTTCATGCTGTCCTTCAAGTTCTGGGATTCAGACGGGTGTTAAAGAACAGAGTCAGATGTAGAAGAAAAGAATAAATGCAAAACAAGTATACGGGACCTGTGAAAGTGTGTGTGCATATACCTGTCTGTAAGTGTCCTGATGGTGTTCGTCATTGCGGGAGTCATAGTATTGCTGGATGAAGCCAAAATATTCTTGTCTCTTCCTCTGTAGCACACTGTCTCTTCTTTCCGCATTAGCTGGTAGGTAACCCTAAGAGAGGGTGAGAGAGAGAGAGAAAGAAAGACAGAAAGAAAGGGAGGAAGGAAGGACACAAGAAATAAGTGTTTAATTCTTTGATACCATGTTTTACATCATTCTGTCCAACATACGGTATTTTGCTGTTAATCTTCATCTTGATCCTTACTAATCAAATCAATGAACATTTTTGATTTGAGTTGAGCAAGTGAGAGTTCAGTAGTTAAGTTAAATATGCTCATTCAGAAAATCAATACCGCTCTCATGTCTGTATGTTAAATATGAAGCCAAAGCCAGCAGCCACTTAGCTTATCTAAGCTAAAAGACAAGGAGCAGGGGCAAACTGCTAGACTGGCTCTGTCTGTAAATTGAAAAAAAAAAATAAATAAAAAATAAATAAAATATTATATATATATATATATATATATATACACACACACACACACACACACACACACACACACACACAGTGAGGAAAATAAGTATTTGAACACCCTGCTATTTTGCAAGTTCTCCCACTTAGAAATCATGGAGGGGTCTGAAATTGTCATCGTAGGTGCATGTCCACTGTTAGAGACATAATCTAAAAAAAAAAATCCAGAAATCACAATGTATGATTTTTTTAACCATTTATTTGTATGATACAGCTGCAAATAAGTATTTGAACACCTGTCTATCAGCTAGAATTCTGACTCTCAAAGACCTGTTAGTCTGCCTTCAAAATGTCCACCTCCACTCCATTTATTATCCTAAATTAGATGCACCTGTTTGAGGTCGTTAGCTGCATAAAGACACCTGTCCACCCCATACAATCAGTAAGAATCCAACTACTAACATGGCCA
>NC_060165.1:8587647-8590455 GCF_021292245.1 Micropterus dolomieu | reverse complement strand
AATCCGGGTTAGCACCCGAACATCCCTTTCAGACAGCTTCCTCTTGCGTCCACAGTTAATCCTGTTGGATGTGGTTCGTCCTTCTTGGTGGTATGCTGACATTACCCTGGATACCGTGGCTCTTGATACATCACAAAGACTTGCTGTCTTGGTCACAGATGCGCCAGCAAGACGTGCACCAACAATTTGTCCTCTTTTGAACTCTGGTATGTCACCCATAATGTTGTGTGCATTGCAATATTTTGAGCAAAACTGTGCTCTTACCCTGCTAATTGGACCTTCACAGTCTGCTCTTATTGGTTCAATGTGCAATTAATGGAGATTGGCCACCAGGCTTGTCCAATTTAGCCATGAAACCTCCCACACTAAAATGAGAGGCGTCTCAGTTTCATTGTCCAACCCCTGTAGATACGTATTGTAAAACACAGAACAGATCTGAACTCAGGAGGTGTTTGAACAGACACTTTACAAAGACTTTGATGGTGCATGCTCTTCTAATAATCCACACAACTCCAACTCCTTTTATGAGTCAGTCTCTGTGCTTTTGCCAAAACTGACTGGTGTCATGGGAACACACTTCTAACTTCAATTTAAAGCACCTTTTGGTCACACATTTTAACAGCCTGCAAAAATCCTCCGAATTCAGGGACTCGAGACCAAGCAGGACAGCATGAAGGCCCTTGACTGGTATGAAAAGACTGCTACAGATTATGACGCTGTTTCAGAATGATAATTAGTGTTCTTAGTTGAGGTAGGAAACTATTCAGCTGCATATTCTACATCTTACATCAACATGTTAGTGTATTTATATCATTTAAATTAAAGATCTAATTATTATAACATATTTACTAATTGCCTGAATTAAAACTGTGATGTTAGACTATATCAGACTACTTCAGCAGGCCACTATCTATACGCTTTTTATCGTGCTCCCCTAGGGCTTACTTCATATGTTGCTGTGAAATGTGATATTTCTTAAGACTTCAAACATCATTGCTTTGCCACCTTCACTCCAAGTAACCTTTAGCTTTAAAAACGATAATAAAAATATCTTCAGATTCTTTGCAGCTACTGCTCTTTAATAGCAAGCATAAGCATTTCATCACATAACGTTCTGTTATAGATTGGTCACTGGCTGGGTCTCAACGTTCAATGCGTGCACTCGGACAGGCTCAATCTGCTTTGATTTAGTTAATCTACTTGTCGACAAGTTGCCAAAAGTTAGTTTCGGTGGACACAAAGTCGCCTGTAAAGAGGGAGGTCTGCAAGGATTTCATGGCCACTGGGGTGGCAGTGGCAGCAAAGTCTCTGGGGTTGGATAAACAATAAAGGCCTGTCGTTTGGTTAGAACAAAGGCCTGTCATTTGCTTTTGTTGTTGCTGGTATTTTTTCCCCTTGTAATCTGCATGTCCAGATGGCTGGATGACTTTCCCCACTCGCGGCATCGATAAAAGCGCAGCACAGCTGGCAGACAGAGTGAGCAAACTAAAGAGTGAGGAGCAAAAGAGTGCACGGAAATGAAAAAGTGAAAGAGCTTACAGAGCAAAAAGAAAAAAAAGGCTAAACTAGACAAAAGCTGAGAAAAGTAGAGCGAGACAGAGCAGCAGTGAGACAAGTGGACTGTGCAAGAGGGCATATTGTAACACAAACTGACATATAAGCAGAGACTTTTGGATGAGTATCTCTTACCAAGATCTGTGTTGGGCCCAGTCAGTAACTGTTTGAACTTATCCAGACGGGATGCTTCTCTCTCGGTCATGGCCGGGGTGCCAGATGTGTTCTGGTCAGCCATGCGAGCCACAAGCGGGATGACGGGCGGCCTGTGGGGCAGAGACCGTTGTCTGTGGAGGGCTGCGTGCTCACCTGCTGCGTCTGGCATAAAGAGTTGAAACAGTGCAAAGGGTTACACAAACACAGCAACAAATGGAGGGCTTTCAGATGATGCAGCACATGATCTTGTGGCCATGTTGAAGGCTTATAGCCAAACAGTGTTGATGAGATCCGTAAATACAGTACATGTGAAATGCAATGTTCGAGACTGACGAGTTCCTGTTCGCATACTATCCACTTGTACGTTATACAGCAAACCATAGATATTGCTGTTCCTAAAACCGCCGCAGTACAGTTAAAGAACTGCATTTTCAAGTTAAGTGAGTCTAATCTGTATCACACAAAGTAACAAAGGTGGTGATGAATGTGGTTACTGTTAGTGGCGTGTTTTGTAATGAGCCTCCAGGATGGCAGCAGTTTTGGCATCAAAAGTTCTGATTGAACTGTGAAGCCTTTATAACAAATAGACAAACACATTCATTCAGTCTGCTGAGGGCCACATGTTCCTCCCCAGATTTGCTAAAAAAAATTTTTTTTAAAAAAGACAGAACGAAACAGTGGCGCCACACAGAAGCTATGAAAAAGCTGGTGAGGTCAGGACTACAGTGTGGAGAGGGACGTTCCTTCTGTCACACTGAACACGAAGCAGAAGTTCATAAAGATCCCTACAAATGGCACTGCCAACTTTTCTCACAGCGAACTGCCACACATCTACTGCGTGTGGAGTCACACAAACGCTCCAAAGCAATTAAGGAAACCGGAATGCTGCCAATTTTAATATCCTTTTCAGTTTTTACAAGAACAAATAAAAAGCTACAAATCTGTTCTCAACTGCTTTATTTGCACTTACAAAAATTAAAATAGATTATTAAAGCCGGCGGAAGCTTCATCACAGAGGAACCTTTTGTGTTAACAATAAGCCCCTTTTTTATGGTCCATTTAATAACTTTTAACTTTTAAAGGGCTTTAAAAAAAAAA
>NC_060165.1:8572667-8587547 GCF_021292245.1 Micropterus dolomieu | reverse complement strand
AAAAAGACAGAACGAAACAGTGGCGCCACACAGAAGCTATGAAAAAGCTGGTGAGGTCAGGACTACAGTGTGGAGAGGGACGTTCCTTCTGTCACACTGAACACGAAGCAGAAGTTCATAAAGATCCCTACAAATGGCACTGCCAACTTTTCTCACAGCGAACTGCCACACATCTACTGCGTGTGGAGTCACACAAACGCTCCAAAGCAATTAAGGAAACCGGAATGCTGCCAATTTTAATATCCTTTTCAGTTTTTACAAGAACAAATAAAAAGCTACAAATCTGTTCTCAACTGCTTTATTTGCACTTACAAAAATTAAAATAGATTATTAAAGCCGGCGGAAGCTTCATCACAGAGGAACCTTTTGTGTTAACAATAAGCCCCTTTTTTATGGTCCATTTAATAACTTTTAACTTTTAAAGGGCTTTAAAAAAAAAATTAAAAAAAAGCCAAGTTAGAGGAAGTTAGTAATGCTCACTTGCCAGTCCCAGTATACTGCATCATATAATATATGAAGGAGAAAAAAAAAAACATCAAAATGCATAAATAGAGCACACTTCCCCTCAACCCCCATACAATTACAGTATCAGTGTAGAGATTTGTTACAAAATCTAAACAGAGGCTTCAGAGAGCCTGGTGACCAACAGCTTCTGTATGTGTGTGTATGTGTGTGTGTGTCTTTCTAAGCTGGAGGGTAGCAGGATGGACAGTGCCAAGTCTGAGTATATAAAGTGGAAGTGTATGGAGAGAGTCTTGGCCTCACTAATGAAAGCCATGCTGTGTGCCATTATCTAATTAGACAGGGGTAAATGTGTTCACACTATTTCTTGCTATCACCTTGCACACACAAGAAGAGAGAAGACAGAGTAGACCAAGAAGCAGAGGAAAAATCAAATCTACAACGAAACGGGACACAGCAAACAGTCACCTGCCAAGTACAGTGTATTAAGGTTGTTATAGAAGCTCTGGTGTTTTTGCAGTGTGCTCACTAGAGGTGCAAAAGGTGTCGTCTTGACTATCGCTGAATATGAAGTGGCAGTGCATGCGAGCCTGTGCTTTGTCTTCTCTGAGAAGATGAGAGGAAATGCCCGAAGGCAACGGACTTCTTATGTTATCTGTATCTAGACGCAGCAACAGACAGAATGGCAGACAACCGAGCAGGCAGATGACCTGCCAGACAGGACAGTAGTCTGCCAGACGTTCACGATGTACCGCGTCTGCTACTATTGCTGCTGATGTTACAATCTATAATGCAACAGTAGAATTTGGAACTGTGACACAGCAACAGCAGGAGCCATGACACAGAGCAGATGTTGCGTACTTCAGGGTTGAAACAAGGTGCTCAGGGGCAACACACCCAAACTGAAGAGGAGGAGTAGGAGAGAAGGTGTCTCTCTCTACTGTCATCTGATGTTTATATATATCAGTAGAAGCAGGTGATGGGAGAGGGAGGGCCGGAAACAGATGCCTCAGGGATTATTATAAAAATCTCACCTTCACTACAGCGTATCCCCCCCTTGCTTTGTTTTATTTTGACTGCGAGAGAAAGGGATAACAGGGCTTTGTCTCTACATGTTCTGAAACTGTGTCAATGCTGAGCCCTGTACTCTCTGTCTACTACCAGCAATTCCAATCAAAGCACAACACTGGCAGTGTATCAGTAACGCTGCTCTACAGTGTGATAACATCTGCCAAATGTTTTCTCCCCATTTCTCTGCTGTTTTGATGCTGGGTGGCTCTGTTGAAAAGTGACACTGTTTTGAATGTGGTGACACTAAGCAGCTGTGAGACCAAAGTAAATAAAAACACAAACACAGATAATGATGCAGACAAAAAAAAGTAAGTTGTCAGTTTGTAAATGTGAGTAAGTTGTTTACTTAAATCCTATTTCTGGCACAGCATTGAGTTAATATGGTGATTATGGTGGCGTGTTGTTCCCCCAGATTTAACAGTTACTTTTACAGGATATGTCTATGCATTGGCCAAACATCCTATTAATAATTACACTAAAATAAATGTAACAAAAACATAAGAGAGGGGTTTCAGTATGTCTTTTCAAATTTTACTTTTAGTACGCAGGTGAGCCAGAAAACTTTTTGGACAATGAGCTTTCACTGACCTTTAGGTGACCCAATTGGAGCTTCGCTGTGGGACTTCACTAGGCGGCCATCAGTGTAAGGGCTGCTCTGGGAGGCAAACGACACCTCTGGGCCGGTCACCTCTCCTTCCCCCAGCCTGTCCTCCTCATCTTCCTCCTCATCCTCCTCGTCCTCTGCCACCTCCTCCTGCGTGTCCTCTTCTCTCTGTTCCAGCTCTGTTGTCTCATCCTGCCTCTGTCTCTCCTGCTGCTTGCTGTGATTCTCAATCACCTGTTCAGTTGACAGAGAAACCATGTGTGTCAGCTGTGTCGCAACTGTTTATGTCATAATATTGTCAGGAAAACATGCTTCTCCCTACGAAGTTGAAGATGTAGTGGAACGGGAAGTTGTTTAAAAAGGTGCTAACATACACGAAATTGCTTATTTATGGACTGACAAGACTCCATGATGATGTCATTATGTAGGGCACTTGTCCCTCAACCAAGAATCTGTGGCAGAAAAACATTCATTAGACTTAATAGTTTGTATATATGTTTTCTCACCTTATTGGCCGTCTCCATGACCACCTCGATATTAAGGTTCTGTGCAGCCATGGCCAGCAACTCGTCGTCATCATCCCCAACATCCCAGGCATCGCTTGTGATGCTCTCAAACTCCTGGAAGGTGGTAGCCTTCTTGGGCTTGCCTGGCGTGGCCGGGGGCGGCTTGTTGCCTGCTTTAATCAGGCTGGAGGACAAAGACGGGGCCATGAAAACAGAGAAGATAAGGGAAAGAGGATGCGATTAAAGAAGTTAAGAGAAAAGGCGAGGAAGAGGGGAGTGTAGGAAAGACGGGAAAAAAACAGAAGTGGCAGGAAAGGAGAGAAAAGGAGAGGGAGATAAAGTAAATAACCACAATGAGGATAAGGGAGGGAAAAGGACAGAGATGAGATGTGAATCATTTTAAACCTGAAAGGGTGGCAATGTAATAAAAGAATGCTAGCCTTCTGAAAAAAAGAGAAAAGCTTAACAATTAACGAATTAACATTTGACACCAGATTTTAAAAGAATTACCAGCGAGAACACAGAATTACCACAATTAAACACATAGGGGTATGAGTCACCACCTCTACACACACACACAGGTCTCTAACATGAAACAAGACTGAATCAGTTCAAACAACATTTCATTGAGCTGCTGTCTTTGTGCTGCAAGGACACTATTTCATTCAATGGGAACAAGAGACGCAAAAGAAAAAGAGAATTCAATTAAAGTCAGCCATTCCCGTTCTATCATGCAATGGAGAAAAAGGGGAGTGTGTGTGTGTGTGTGTGTGTGTGTGTGTGTGTGTGTGGGGGGGGGGGGGGGGGGGGGGGGGGGTAAGGTGCTCTGATTTCTTACAAAGACAAGGATTACCATAATAAAGAGAAAGACTTGTCCATATTAGCTTCCATCATAAATTAGAAGAAAAGAGAGAGTCTGAATATATACCCTAACAAAAAACAAGCAAATTAAATTCAACCCTCTGTAGAAATCTACATGATTAAACATCCGTTGGAAGAATAATAGGCTGTTTTTCTATCTGTGTGTGCGTGTGTGTGTAAAATGAGATAGGTATAGTCCAAAAAGTGGTTCATATAAAATTTGTTTTCCACACTTAACATTTTAAGACTCTACAGTTTTTCTTCAATTTTTTTAGCTCTACACAACTTACTATAAAGTCCAGACTTTTTCTTGTTTATTCAAGAATTTAATTATTAATAAAAATTCATTCACTCACACATTTTCACTCTAGAACTTTGTAGGTATCCTGCAGTCCTGAAATGACTTCCATTTGAATTCTTAGATCCTCAAATCAACATAACCTTATTTGTACTGGACATGATTACAAGTTAAAGTAAACTGAAATTGTGCCTTATTCATATCAAGCTGTCCGGCCAGCCATTTTTTGTTAGGTTCATCTCCACTGACACTGGAGAACAGGACGGTCCATGCAATGTAAAGAAAAGGTTACTGCAAAACCTGATATATGCCATTTAATTTAAGCATGTTGCGGTTTTGGCCACATGCCAGTCCTTGATGTCACGAGTGTCAGCTGTCAAATGGCTAAACAAACGCTTCCACATTCCTGACTGGGATGTGGCTGTGACTATAATATGTTTAAATGTACAGAATCGATCCATGCCACAGCTGTTTTCTATCTTCTGTTCGTGGCTGGGTCAAAACATCATCTGATTATGAACACTGGGATCTTCCATGATTAGGATAGATATTTCAATCCACCGTTTAATGCATAAAATAAGTCAAAACAGCAACATATATAGGAGCAACTTTAGCTAGGGTTTCACGTAGTATAGCATCTGAAGCAGACGGTTAACAAAAGTGTTACACCTAAGTACACTTAACTTACTTTGCATGAAGGAGCGGGTCGAAAGGAGGATGTTGTGCGCCATACACATGCTGAATGCTGAGGAAGAGAGAGAGTAAATGAATGAGCTCGTAACTGGCCGTCAAGCTAGTCATGTTAGCTTCTCGTTACTCAAAACAATATCTGTTAATGCTACAATACTGCGACTAAGTGTGATTAAAACGACTTTAAATTGTTGTAAGACCATAGCTACTCCGTAATGTAAAATGGTTACTGTATATACTTAGTTGGTGTACTCGGATTTGTTGCCCAACTGTTAGCCGCTGTTAGCAACGTAACTTAGCTCTTAGCCAGCTAACAGCAGAAAGGTGTAAACTGTATCTGCGAGACTAATTTACCAAAGAAATTGGTGCGATACAAGTGGTGAAACTCGCAAACTTTGTGCTATACCGCAGCAGCGTCGGTAAAAGTGGAAGTTGCGTTGAACAGTGCAGCGTCAGTTGAGTGAGGCTAGCTACGCTAAGCTAGCCAACAGGAGGGAACACGTCACTTACTTGCCAGGAACCTTCGCTGCGTTTCTTTTCCAGAACTGTTTTTTATTCCCGTCAGTCGACATTTTCCCTCTACGGTCCGACCACTCCTAAACGCAAACACGCGAACGCTGTCGTTATCTGTAAAACGTGAAATTTGTGTTTATTTACACCAGGTACCCTCCTCCAAAACTCAGAAAGCTGCCATGTTGATAGTGCCTAATCGGCAAGCAAACGCTGCTGTGATTGGCTGCACGGACAGTTCCTCGATGTGAGCCAATCACAAGTGACATCCGCTATTAGGTGGCAAGAGAAGCTGTGACGTCATGGCCCAAGGTCTTTCCCATGTTGACAGAAACTGCAAGCTGTGTGTCAATCAAGAGACCCTCAGCATCAGTACCACAGGCAAGGAGGGAAAATGCTTACCATTACCATTCCATAGTAGATTATATCAACAGTATAAGCTGATGCATTTATAATTTAGTAGGGCTTACTATTGTTTAGACTTGTTAATATACTGTAGTATTCATTTATTATTATCCAGACACATATTTTAATATATATTGATTGATGCTTTGATTATTATGGACTGCAGGTTTTCATTACTATGTCACTAACCAAAAAGCATCAGCTAGACAATTTATCAATGCACACTCCCTGGGCGGAGGGGGAGGTCACGAAGTTGACTAGATCATCATAAACATGAATATCTACAATTTTACCATAAAGAAATGTACTGTAGTTCGGTTGTAAAGACACTCTGATCCTAAATAAGTGTTTGTCTCTTGACACGATACAGCAGGGGTCAGCAATTACGTTGGGCCTGTTTTCCTCAGCATTGTTCACACACTGCGGGTCCAGTGCTTTACAGACACGGTGGAAACACATTCCTATTTTTAAGATGTGTTGTTTGTTTATTATTCATGTAGGAATAACACAACATTTATCAGTTTTAGTTGCATTGTATCTGAGGGCAGACGTCATTAATCCAGTTACTAAGTGAAGACTGACAGAGTTACAGCAGTTTATGTCAATTCTCATTTGTGAACACATGTTCTGTGTTGCACTTATAGTATAGAGATGCAACTGGTAGGCTTTCCACACAGGACAAACAGTAGCCTGCTTTATTTATGGTTGACTGAAAGTTAACTGTTTTTGACACAAATCTGTTCTCAACAGATAGACGACAATATATTATTTACCAGTGTTTATTATTTTGTAAGTTTATTAGACCTCATTACAGCACGTACTGCATGTACTGTTCAAATAGCGTGCCTCTCATAATGTCAGGGTAGCATTAGATGTTACAATCAAGGAGGATATTTTATGTAACTGTTGGTGGGGACAAAATAAATAACTCCAAGCGAGGGATTCTTAGAAATAAAGTTGCTGTGGGTCTGAAAAAGGTAAGCAGCAGACCAAACCACTGTGAGGTAGAGGGCTGGACCGGGACAAAAAAATCAGCCCTGGCATTTTGGGCTGACCACCAAAATCGGTCGGTCCATCAATCCATTTAGGGGGTCAGATTAGGGGTATGATGAAACACAAGACTGGTGTGCATGACTACTAGACAATAATATATTATAATAGACCTACTATTTCGAAAAAATATTTATAGATGAAATATTTGATATGGGGGTCTGGGGGTCCTCCCCCTGAAGATTTTTAGCATTAAACACTTCATTTCCTGCATTCTGGAGACATTTTCTGCACCAATTTAAAAGTCTTTGTTTTTATAAAAGGGAAGTACAAAATTCAGGTGGCAAGTGACAATTCACAATATAAAAATATAATAAAATAAAATGCAGTAATCCGTAGCTTATTATTATTTTTTGCTTAAGTTACTTTTTTGGACAATGCAGATGTTTCTTTTATATTTACATTGCAGGTTTTCTTATTGTGCAAATAAACTTTCTCATAGCATTTTCATTTGTTAATCAACATTTCTTGGTGCAAGCCATTTTTAAGAACATTTTTAACAAATGCTTTCAAAAAGTGGTGGCTACATGTCCCCAGCATCCCCACTGTAAATGACCCTCCTTCCCTGCCCCCTCCCTACAGGTTGAGATAGATTGATAGATAGATAGATATATACTTTATTTATCCCGAGGGAAATTCAAGTATCCAGTAGCATATAAAACATACATACATTAAACATACATTAAACGTATATTAAAATAGAATTAAAATTAAAATAACTGATAACACACAGTGCAAAAACAGTAAACAGTGCAAATGGAGTGCAGATGGAAGTAAAGAGTACAGATTTTGTCTATTGTCCTCCCTGCCATGACTAGGAGCTGTTGTACAGTCTGATGGCCAGGGGACGAAAGAGTTTTTAAGTCTGTTGGTGGAGCTGGGCTGGGACAGCAGTCTGCCACTGAACACACTCCTCTGCCCGATGAAGGTGTTGTGCAGAGGGTGTTGGGGGGCGTTGTCCAGTATGGACAGCAGTTTGTCCAGGGTCCTTCTTTCTGCCACTGTCACTAGAGAGTCCAGCTCTGAGCTCACCACTGAGCCAGCTCTCCTCACCAGTCTGTCCAGTCGACCGGCATCTCTCTTCTTGCTGCTTCCTCCCCAGCAAACTACAGCATAAAACAGGGCGCTGGCCACCACAGACTGGTAAAACATCTGCAGCAGTTTTTAGCAGATGTTGAAGGACCCCAGCCTTCTCAGGAAGTACAGACGGCTCTGCCCTTTCCTGTGGAGAGTGTCCATATTTTCTGTCCAGTCCAGCTTGTCATGCAGCTGCAGCCCCAGATATTTGTAAGTCTACAAAAGCTACTCCATGCTTACCGCTTCACCTCCACTCTCCTCCTGCTCTCTCTGTCCCTCAGCCCTGTCACTTTGTCCCTCTGTTTCGCTAACACACGCCTCCTCCTCTGCCTGGCAGTGGCCACCACAGCTCTTTTACTCCTTCAAGTGCCTGTGGCTTCTCTACACAGCTGATGTTGAAGCTACCGCTGCCACGGCAGCAAACATATCGATTGTTTTTGCGCATTTGGTGGCAGCCTTCTGAAGAATGGGGTTTCTTTGGCCCGTAATGCAAGAAACAGAGAGCAGAGGGGGTGGGGGCTAGTAAGAGATGTGATTGGGCCAGCCCAGAAAGATACCCAATGGGCCACTGTCCATGCTTTATGGGCCGATCTTTGGCCTGTTTTTTAAAAACAGTTATATAAATAAATAATTTACGTTACACCAGCCACAAAGGTGCGTCGGCCCACCGGGCATTTGCCCGGTATGCCAGATTACCAGTCCAGCCCTGGTGAGGTATATGAGGGGGGTAGGACATAATCTTTCAAGAATTAAAAAACGCATTGGACTCATAGTAGAGTACAAGAGCTGTTAACTATTTGTGTACCAAATACATTAACTAGATGCTAGCAAGGTAAATTTTAACACGTCATTATGACATAAAACACCCTCTTAACAACCTCTTTAAACAACATAAAATAGCATATTAACATGTCAGTTTTTGACATCTTAAAACAACATAAAATAGTGTGTTAACACATCCATTTTAGGTTCTACCACTTCATGAGTTTCTTAAGTGAAACCCTATATATATATAAAATTAATTAATTCCCCACTCAACTTACCTTGGTACATTCAGAAGTAATGTAGATTGAATTGGGCTTAAAAAATATTATTGATTATTAATAAGTATTGATATGGTTACTTAATGAGGAAAATGTAGCTTGTATACAATATCATCCATAGTCATTTAATAAATCTAATTTAAATTTTGTCTTTTCATGGAATCACAGATTTCCCGTTTAAAACACCACATTTGTGTTCAGAAAGAAATTCTTATAAACTGAGACTGGATGAAAACATACACGGTCAGTTCTTTACCTTCTGGATAGGAATAAGAACCCCTAGAGGATGTAGAGTACTGTGACTGTCAGAGTAGGTGAGGTTTTGTTGCCCCTATTAAACTCTAAAATAATGTACAATTGTTACATTCTGTTGATTAAAAATTATATCAACAGTATAAGCTGATGCATTTATAATTTAGTAGGGCTTACTATTGTTTAGACTTGTTAATATACTGTAGTATTCATTTATTATTATTCAGACACATGTTTAACATCCATTTAACATGCTTCGTCATGCTGCCACCACATTTTCTTTTTCCCTCCGTCTGCTGTTGTGCTCCTCCACAGGAGAGAAAGAAAGACCTGCATCTACCTGAACCTGCTTCTGTAGGGCTACTTTATATTATGACTGCAGGATTTTCATATAGGCCTAGCACCATTCTTGATATTATAATTGCGATAGTAATTTCAAATGAATAGAACTGCTATTATGTTAAATTCATATTTTGTGTAGGACTTTTCTTTTACTGGATGCGGACAATAAAAATCACTGACTGGTTGTCCATTTTATTGAAATAATTCAAATATATTGACTAGATGTTGACGGAACAGCTGTTATATTTAATTGTTTTGACCAGAAATATAGGGACAATTCAGTAGTCGCTGGATATTAGTAGGGACAAATTCTTCACCCTTGGTTACAAGGTCATATTTATTGGGATTTACATAAGCCAGCGGGACAGATTTGGCCCACAGGCCACTTTTTGCCTACCAAATTGTAGGAAAATATTGCCTCTAGCATCTTTACTCTCACTCACCATTAACCTTCACTGGATAATACTTTTTAATAAAAAAGTCAATTTGATGAAATTCTCTAGTCTGCAGTTGGGCAAAATGCACAAAGTGTTATTGACCTTTGGAGGCCTGAATATGAAAATGCACCATTAATAATTCAAAGCAGAAGATTTACATTGACAATAGCATCTCTAATGCCCTTCTTATTAAGTTTAACTTCTTATTAAGTTAGGTGGAGAGAGTCAGGATAAACTATCTTTATTGTTAGAAAAAATATAAAATAATAGATACATAAATACGTTGAAACACATTAACATATATTTATATTTTTGATGTCATTTTAATGCACAAATTGAAGAAACTGGTGGGTTTACATTTTACGGTAATTATACCTTATATGATTACATGTGACAAATAAACTTGATTGACTGAGAGACATTATTTGCATCATCTTAAAATCTGCCCAGTTCCCTCTCCGTTAAAAGCAGAGGTAAGGATGTTGTGAAGAGCAAACCCACTGTTGCCTCATCACTTTCTGAAGGTTATGAAAGGGTTAACTTTCCAGTCTGGAACAGGATGGAAGCACCTAACTGCCCTGAGTCATGAATTAGTGAGTTGATGTGTTTACCCAACCTGCTGAGACAGTAGTTCCACCGAATTGGAATTGGAAAGTAGACAGGAGGAAAGGGTAAGAGCTCTCACTCTGTCACTATTTTCCGGTACTAAAAAAGTTGCGTACGCTGCTGTCAGGGTATAGATGTTGGTGGACAAGTGGTAAAGTAAAAGTTGCCATTTCTGCAGATATGTCCTATTAAACAACATTTGAGATTGAATTGTTATATTTTATTTTTAAATAAAATTACACACAAATCAAAAACACAGCTAATTTTACATTTTTAGTTATGTTAAGGACTCCAAATGAAAGATTAAGCTGGCATCACATAGTGGTGATCCATAGATCAACCATACCACATCTGTGAATTTTCTCTAATGATAAGTATTACAAATACTTATGGTAAAATGAAAATGGCATTATTGTAGTAGGCCAATTTCGTTTTTACTATCGAGTGAAACGTCTTCCTTATGAACGATCTTTGTTTTAACCCTCCTCTTCTCCTGAGAGCTCGGGCCGGCCGGGTACAATGACTCCTCACACCCACTGAGACGCTGAACGCGCTTTGTTATGCGCGCCGTAACAAAGTTGGGAATCGCTGGATGAAATGACACGTGTGAGCGATATTATGGAAACACAACCCAGATTACTATCCTCGAAGCTTTTTCGGAAGCACAGACAGGTAGAAGTTGTTCTGAATCGCAGTGTTTTGGCGTGGAAGGAAATTGAAAAGAGCGGAAAACGAAGCTCGGGCATCAGCCTCATTTCTGAGACAGGTAAGTCTAACTAACACTCAGAAGTGAGTGAGTCTGATAGCTTTGTCATAATTCTACGTAAAACTGCGTTTGTTTAACGTCTTTAGTAACATATAGCCTATGCCAAGCAGTCCAACTAATAATTTTAAATAGATATTGAAACAAACAAATAAATAGAACATTTAACAGAAATAATCATGTCAAAATATCAAATAAATATATTCTAACCAATGTCGTTCAGTTGTAACTAAGCCTGTATTTCCCTTCAGTATGTAACCATTGTCACCTATACAAAGAAAAAAAAGTCTGAAGCAGCTGTCTTCCCACGCTGCACTCCTTATCAGGATCATGCACATGTTGAGGGAGCAACAGTCAGGTCATGTAGCTACTGTAGCTGGGGTCTGTACACCGACAAGAGCAGGTCACACAGGTGGGGTTTCAGTCAAAGATAATTAGCAGGCTCCATTTCTTACAAGCAAACACTAATAGGGGTTGACTGCAATTTAATATGTCCCAGGGGGAGGAGTTCATTCATTCTTTCATTCATGGGGGGGGGGGTTCTGCCCCAGTGAACATGGTGAAAATCTCCAAAAGGTCGGCCTGTTAGGAACTAACCTAAACAGTTTCAGCTTGGTCACTTTGTTTTGAGTTTATCCAGGAGAGTTTGAAAAGGCAAAATGAGGCAGAATTTTCTCAAAGTGTAGCTACAACAGTATGAAATGAATTAATCCTTACACATCTGTCCTGACACTAAATCAAAATGCTGTTTTATAACAAGACTTTTTAAAGTTGATGTTTTTAAAAATAATACAGTGTAACTAAAATTACAAAACATGCTAATAAAGTCAGACAAAATGACTTACTTAGTTTAGCATTTAGTCTGATGTATCCCGCTCCTTCTAAACCGCATGAATGCAACCAACTTCAAAACAGATTTCTCTATGTATGATATATATAAATGTAACGGTAGCCAGCTAGGCTGTGCAGTGAGTAAACCTCACTCCTCGACGTCTTAAGAGACGTGCTAGCGACAGACGCTAGCGTCTGTTGGTTCTAGCCTCCTTGTTAGCGCGTCTGCTTCCCATATCTGAGGTCACAAGTTTGGGTCCAGACTGTGAAGTACAACCTCGGGGCCAGTTACATAAATAAACAACTTCACAAATACATTTAGAAACGGCTGTAATAGTAGTAATACATCTATTTGGCTAGTTATGTGTTTGCGAAGAGTTGGTGGCACGCAGTCCAGGGTTACAGTGAGCTGAAATCCCAAGGTCAAACTTATTATAATTTACGTTATAACTAGGCTAAACTGTGATTTATGCATTACTAAAATAAAAGCAGTTGCACCTCTAAGTCATAACATAATTCTAAGTAACAACTAAATATTTTCACATGCTCCTAGGGTAGGTGTAACATAATTATACTCACATGTAAACAGCTTGTTTTCTTCCACGCAACATACTTTTTTCATTAACTGCATTCATTCCATTTTGCATCATGCTCATTTATTAAGCTTAGGTAGGGAATTTATTTCAGAAGCATATTTTTGTTATATTTGTTGAAATTCTCTTTACATTCCAACAGCAATCAATAAATTAAATTCTCTGACACAAAAATGACAGAAGCCCGATATCTGTGGCTGTCGCGAGACTGCGATAAGCACAGCCTACCTACCTGTTTACCTGCTCACCTGGCCCCTGTATTCATTGTGCATGGAAAATGTGTCTTGGGGGAGCGGCCTGAAGACGGGGTAGGATTTATTCATTTGGATTTTTTCAAAATCTAGCTGCCTCTCTCTAGTTTCTTCACCATTGTCTACCCCAGCTTTAATGATATTTCAATATCTATTTAGCCAGCATGATAGCTAATGTGCACGCTAACCATGACGATGGAACTATATCTTTGATTGATTGTTGATTGGCCACTTTCCTTAGTTATGACTTTACATCTAAAATAGTCAGGTTATGCCCCAAGTAACTGTAGTGCAACCAATATTAGTAGCGTATTTAGTTACTTACAAACTAGTAGTTACTAAGCCTCTAGTGTGGACTTTCCACCCTAACTTGAGGAGAGAACTTCTGCATGACTTGGGCAACCCAGTGCTGTAACTTCTATTCTTTTTACTACAACAGTGGTTGTCATGTTTTGGTTCTTTGCATCAGACAACTTCCACTTAGTCCTTGTAACCTCCGGAGGCTAATGTTTATCTAGATGAGTTCTCTGGTCTGCAATTACTGTGCCATATAGAGTGGAGTGATTACAGCTGGCACTGCACACTTCAGTTTAAACCTGGCCATTGACCTTCTTCAAAGTGGTATCAAGCGCCCTATAATAACCTGCCATAAAGACTTTCATTTATTGAGTCAATGTTCAATGCGGCTACATCAAAACCCCCACCTGCGAAAGTGATCACAGTGACAAGAGCAGGTCAGTTTACCATGGAGTTAGGACTCAAACAAGGAACCTTTGCAAGTAATAAGTATCCAGTAAGTTCAACATCAAACACCACTGTTTAAAATATAGTCACTCTTTCTGAGAAAGAATGACTTTAAGTACTTAAACTGAAGTGGCTAATTTTTATATATATATATATATAAAAATCTGCAGTCTTTGAGTGCAGTATGGTTATCATTATTAGTCTAGTTAATCAGTGACTATAGAAAAGACACCGGTGGGGTTGACTGGAGTTTGTCCTAATGTCTTTTCACCTACCCACTGCACTTGTTTTTACATGTTTACTTTCACAAGTATTCCACACTTCCCTCTCTGTGCACTTCCTTCTCTGTGTGTTTACCTTAGATTTAAAGCTGTCGGAGACTAATTGGTGAAATGTGTTTGAAAGGCAATTGGCAAGGTTTCCAAACTCTAGCCCCTTACCCACATGGTCACAGGTCCAGTGCCCACAACAGTAGAAATAATGCAAAAGTAAGTGAGTCAGGAGTAGGATGGGCTAATTGTCTTTGTCACTTACAATGTCACTTTCCACTTGAATTGATTGAAAATGAAAAATAAAAAATGTGACAAAGCAAGCCGGGATATCAGATGAAATATAATAGATGGAAGCCGACATGTTAGACTAGTTGGTGCAAATTTAACATTTTCTATCAAGTAATATTTAGAAGTTTAGAAAAATAAGTGAATCCACTGTATCAAAGAGAAGACAGAAAAAGTTAATCCCGGCTGATAGCGGAAAATCACGCAGCATGATTCAAATTTGACAGGTCTTCTTCAGCTCATGTTTTCCATTTTTGCCCAATATATTTTCCCTACCATCAAGCTGACACCCAAGTGCCATAAATGCCAAGAGAAATTGTTATAAGCGGTAAACATCACGTTGGTCTTGATGCTTCGGTTTAGACAACTATTAGTGGATATTACTGCTTGACATTCAAGTGGATTTGGTCAAATCAGAGCATCCATCAGTCAGATGTGCTGAGTAGAGAACAGGACAGGGGTATCCTAGAAAAGGTTGTTATTTGTTTACACACAGATTTGCTCTCACACAGACACACAAACAATATCCAATTGCTGAGATGGCATGCCCCTGAGCCTAGAGCAAATCCTATGTCCACATAACGCCTGAGTCACTCCTCTGATACAATGCACGATCCCATCTTGGAGGAAAATCTGGAATAAATCATGGCATATGCTTTAGAGAGCATCTCCCCTTTCCTCCAAATCACTATGCTTAGGGAGTAGTACTTCCTCAGGCCTTCTAAGCCTGGATATCTCTCTTGGCCAGGGGGGTTTTTAGATATTTGCTTTCCCATATGGCACAGCTGAATACAGATCCAACACGTTACAGTCAAGGATTCACTTATAGCGATACTGGAAGCATTGCAAATCATGCTGAAATAGGGTGTCAGGATCACAGAATACCCTCTGTAATAAAATCTGAGAGCAAAAACCACATGTAACAAG
>NC_060165.1:8496579-8572567 GCF_021292245.1 Micropterus dolomieu | reverse complement strand
TGTTTACTTTCACAAGTATTCCACACTTCCCTCTCTGTGCACTTCCTTCTCTGTGTGTTTACCTTAGATTTAAAGCTGTCGGAGACTAATTGGTGAAATGTGTTTGAAAGGCAATTGGCAAGGTTTCCAAACTCTAGCCCCTTACCCACATGGTCACAGGTCCAGTGCCCACAACAGTAGAAATAATGCAAAAGTAAGTGAGTCAGGAGTAGGATGGGCTAATTGTCTTTGTCACTTACAATGTCACTTTCCACTTGAATTGATTGAAAATGAAAAATAAAAAATGTGACAAAGCAAGCCGGGATATCAGATGAAATATAATAGATGGAAGCCGACATGTTAGACTAGTTGGTGCAAATTTAACATTTTCTATCAAGTAATATTTAGAAGTTTAGAAAAATAAGTGAATCCACTGTATCAAAGAGAAGACAGAAAAAGTTAATCCCGGCTGATAGCGGAAAATCACGCAGCATGATTCAAATTTGACAGGTCTTCTTCAGCTCATGTTTTCCATTTTTGCCCAATATATTTTCCCTACCATCAAGCTGACACCCAAGTGCCATAAATGCCAAGAGAAATTGTTATAAGCGGTAAACATCACGTTGGTCTTGATGCTTCGGTTTAGACAACTATTAGTGGATATTACTGCTTGACATTCAAGTGGATTTGGTCAAATCAGAGCATCCATCAGTCAGATGTGCTGAGTAGAGAACAGGACAGGGGTATCCTAGAAAAGGTTGTTATTTGTTTACACACAGATTTGCTCTCACACAGACACACAAACAATATCCAATTGCTGAGATGGCATGCCCCTGAGCCTAGAGCAAATCCTATGTCCACATAACGCCTGAGTCACTCCTCTGATACAATGCACGATCCCATCTTGGAGGAAAATCTGGAATAAATCATGGCATATGCTTTAGAGAGCATCTCCCCTTTCCTCCAAATCACTATGCTTAGGGAGTAGTACTTCCTCAGGCCTTCTAAGCCTGGATATCTCTCTTGGCCAGGGGGGTTTTTAGATATTTGCTTTCCCATATGGCACAGCTGAATACAGATCCAACACGTTACAGTCAAGGATTCACTTATAGCGATACTGGAAGCATTGCAAATCATGCTGAAATAGGGTGTCAGGATCACAGAATACCCTCTGTAATAAAATCTGAGAGCAAAAACCACATGTAACAAGTAACAAGCAAAACACAGCTACATGTTTTTGTGCAGACCTTAAAAGTTTTGAAAAAGTGAAGACTATAGCCATGCTAGCAGCTCTGTGAGCTAAATGCTAACATCAGCACCCTAACATGCTCACAAAGCCGTTTTAAAATTTTGTCCTTAAAACTTACTAGTTGCTATTA
Source organism: Micropterus dolomieu (assembly GCF_021292245.1). Taxonomy (NCBI): domain Eukaryota; kingdom Metazoa; phylum Chordata; class Actinopteri; order Centrarchiformes; family Centrarchidae; genus Micropterus; species Micropterus dolomieu. Next base: position 8,571,209 of record NC_060165.1, on the reverse strand, counting down.
AAAAGCTACTAGTACTTATTTATTAGTTCCTATTAACTTTTCCCATCTTACTAGTGACAATTTTATACTAGTACTTATTTTATGCAGGTTTTTGGCATTGAAATCAATGGGGCTCTGCAGTTCAGATATCGCCTATTCATTATTTACTAGTAACTATTTCCAATTTACTTTGGTTTAGTTAATTAATTAATTAATGACTAGTCAAATGACTAGTCATTAATAAATGACTAGTAATATAGTCGATAGTAACATTTAAATTATTACTAGTAAGAATGGAATAGTTACTAGTAACTAAAAAATAAGCACTAGTATCTAATAATAAACACCAGTAAAATTGAGATGTAACTATTTAATTGGTAACTAATGAATAAGTGATATCTGAACTGCAGAACCCCATTGATTCAATGGCAATTAGTTACTAAAAAATAGTTACAAGTAACTAATGGAATAGTTTACTAGTAACTAATAATTAAGTACAAGTAGCTTTTAAATAGCAACTAGTAAGTTTTAAAGAATAATGTTAAAACGACTTGCCATGCAATGCCAACACACTGATGTTTAGCTGGTTTATTTACCACTGTCACTATTTTAGTTGAACGTGTTAGAACGCTAACATTTGCTAATTGGCACTAAACACTAGTTTAGTACTGGTGCTTTTGGCATAGGTAGTCAACTAGCATTGCACCCCTAGTGTCTGTTCTCCTGTTATACCTTCCACCTTTGCAGTCCTTTCCTTTCCTCTCCATCTGTTTGTCTAAGCTTTGGCTTAACAAACCTATTGTGCTTGGGAGAATTCCACATGTCTTGTTTGACAGCTCACTGCCATGTGTACCCAGGCAGATCTGTGCTTTGTAATCTAAAGCTGGTGCTCAATGCACAGCCCTGTCTGTACATTGAGAGACGGCTGCGGAGGGAGTGAGAGAGATACAGAGAAATAAACACAGCCAGAAAACGACAGGTGGAGATTGGGGAAACTGCGGTTTATGCTGCATTACTGGCAGCAATACAGGCCCTTTCATTACATAGATTGTGTTTATTTACCCCCGGCTTGGTTCAACAGGAGTAAAGAGCAGGACCTCTAAAGCTAATTACACAATGAATCAATGACCTGGATGATGCCGTGTTGGTGTGGTTGAGTGACAAAGAAGTGCAAAACTATCCTCTCCATTGTAGGACATCCACCTTGTTTGATAAAAACTCCAATAGTTAGGGATATATTGCTGTACAGCACTTGCATACATGGACCCCTCTGCAACTAATATCCAACATGATTCCAAAAATGCTTGCATATTAGGTTGCGTCATCGACAACATAAACAGTTTTATCAGTTTCACAGCCTTAGTTCAATCTTATCCCCTCTCTTGCATCTGTAATATATGTCACCTGGATTGCAATATGTAAAAGAAAAACAGGAAAGGCATAAAAACAACATAAATAGAGTGGGAACGCCTAAGAACGCAAGCATTTCCTTAAGCTTGCACTGGCTTGTCCTCTAACACATTGTCAGTGCCAAACCACAGTAACAATAAAGGGATTACATACTGATCCACTGTGTAAAGGGAGGGGTGCAGAGAACAACAGCAGAATATGAATATGATGACAGCTTCTTGTTGTCAGAGGACTAAAAGAAGGTGAGGCTAGGTGCTGAGCTGTCAGAGATATCACATACACAAGCACAAATCTCTTGTGCACACACACATGAATATATACTGAGTTAAGATCAAACTCTTCAAGATCACCTCCATATCTGCCGTACACCTCTTCATAGTTTTTACATTAGAGATTGTCTGGGGTTGGGTCTCTTCCCACCCATGTGTGAAACATCTAGGGTGTGATGAGGTGGTGTTGTGAGGCGCTGTGTAGGAAGCCAGTACTTTCAGTGGAATCCTGTCATTCACTCTGCAGGATGAGTAGGATCATCCATTCGAAACATTTTTCACAGATGTATAACCGGCCAAGGTATTTATTGATCCACCATAAATGTAAAATTCTACCAATGTAGTTTAACATCACACAGCTAAAATCATTTAAGGTAGCTCATCATTTAAGCAGCGGGGCTTCTGCCATTCAAAATGGCAAAATTTATTTCAATGGAATTACCAAAATTGGTGGCTTGTGACTTGTGGGGACGAAGTAAATCTGTGCAATTCTGTGTACCAAAAAAGCATTCCCTATTGACAGCCCTGACCTTTGAGGCAACGAAAGCCGAACCCTAAATCAAAAGCATTAACTGTGAACTTGTGTCCAGTTAGCAAGAGAGCTAATGAGTTTATTGAGTGACAGGGGTGTAACAAAGTTAACTAACTTAAATAACATTTTATTTAATGATGTACAGTAGGGCTGAACAAACAACTGTAACGAATTATCAAAATCACTATGGCCAAGTACAATATCCAAATTGCAGGAGCTGTAATTGTTTGATAAAGGTAAAATGTGTTGCATCACTTTAATGTAAGTGAAAACACTGCAGTGCTACGGAGTTGCCCTGGCCTACAAATCATGTTCTCCAGATGTAGGGAAACGTTCTTGTTTGTTACAGACCCCAGCAAAAATCACTTCAAAATCATACACTGATTTTTTTCACTGAAAATAAAACACAAAAATTACCTTTCCCACATCTGTCAAAATAATAATATAATATGATTTATTACGCATATCATTCAGCGATAATGTAGAATCCTAAGCAACGCAATGCTAACTGCAGTCGCTCACCAGCCAGCCCTGCAAGCAGGCACTATGTTCACCAATCAAATTTTTCAGGAAGACATGTAAATTAATTTCACCATGCCACTCTCGGGTGTGGTCTTGTGAGGGATCATGTGAAATTGGCCATTCCAAATTGGCAGAAGAAACACCAAAGATTTATAAAACAAAACAGATAAATTTGTATCGCTCGGATTAAATAATAGTACTTTTGAAAATACAAAAAGACAGGGGTGCAAAAATTGACTTGCAAGAAGGGTACCATTTTGTAACATGTAGGGTCCTTTTGTACACCAAAACGAGTGTTTGAGAATGAACAACAGGTCTTCTTCAGAGCCATGCTCTTGAATTACATAGTGGATATTATTTCTACCAAAAGAGCTAAATTTAACTGACCTCTTAAGCTCTATAACGTTAACACAAAGATCCTCTCTTCCATTATTATAAGATACAATTATTGCTAAGATCAGTTGCTCTCAATCCTTGTTGCATACTGTTGGACTTGTAAAGGGCCATTTCACTAAATATTAAAGTTTGTGCCTATGTTATTCTCATAATATGACATACTTAAACTGCTACACTAGTCAGTGCACTCTGGCATAGGCAGACTTTCCCATATCCCACACCTGGGACATACAGTCATGGGCTGAACAGTGACTAAAGGTTGCTTGTGCTTGCATTATCACATTTAGTATTGGAATGAACATAGTGTTGACATGTAGTATTTACAAACTGGACTGTTTTTATAGCAGTGGTTTCCAACATAGGACTATGGTTCTTAGCAAGGTGTCCCAACATAAATCTGAGGGGTCACAAGCTAACCAACAAGTTGAGAGAGCAGAAAAAAATATAAATTACTGGATATTTTTACCTATAGACCTCTGAGAGGGAATAATCACAGTTTTGGTTAAACTGCTCACAGCCTGGAGGCTTATGTATCTTGGGAACCACTAGTGTATACAGTTTTGTGCAATACATATTCACAGATTGTGAATCTGCAAACTGGCCCTTTTAACAGATTGTAACAGTGCGTTGCAGGTGTTAATCCATCTCACGTGATGAGGATGGAAAACAGTAGCACTGTGGGCCCTGAGGGCTTGGGTGTTTCTGGCCCAGTAGAGAAAGGCACTAACACTGCCAGAGTTAGGGATTACGTTCACACTCGGGGCAAAGCAACACACTGCCATTGCCAGAATTTGAGGTCCATGTCCTGTCTTGCACATAGATAGAGTTACACATGCCAGAGTTAGGGAATTAGTGTTTGTGTTGCTCCTTGTCTCATTCCATGTGGTTGTCTCTGTAAACTTGGCCTTATTTCCATGGCAATCAAAGGAATCATATCTATAAATCTTGTAAATTATGTACATACTTCTTTAAAAAATCAGATTAAAGTTTGAAAAAATTTATCATTTCAGGACTCACATATTTAGAACTCTATGGCAATATATGAAAACATTGATATCAATATCACCTGGCAGTGTCAGATGTTTACTATGGGCTCTGCCGGTAATCATGAGTCAGTAACTCAAACACAAAGTGTCACGCTCCAGGTCACACTAATTTAATCACTTATGCCTTGGCCTATAGTTGAAGCAACAGTAATAATGTTTGTTTTTAATTTTTGTGCTATTTATCTAGGTTGTCCTTCTCATGACTGATTACTTATGCTTTAACGCTTGGAGATGTTGGGGCTCGTCCTCTCACACTGAAGCAGCTGTAAAGTCAAGCACTGGCTTGGTTGCTAGATTGTTTTTATTTTTAAAGTGATGGAAAAACATGATAAAAAAACGAATCACTCATTTCAGAAAATGAAAGCTAGACACAATCTATTACATTACCCTAAATGGCACCAGTCTTCTATATCAGTGTTTTTGGTATCACCTTAGCTCTGCAGCAACAACACAAGTTCCAGACATTAGAAAATAAACCCTTAGCCCTCCAGTTCCTGAAATGGGGATTTTTGCAGGTAGCAGACCTCTCCGGCTCGCAGTAACTCACTGAGCCCTGTGGTATGAATAAGCAGCACACACTGGCTGACTGCCAGCGCTAAGATTCTTTTCAAGCACAAAGAAAAGTATGTCAGAGCAGAGCAGAGAGGATCTGCCTTGTATGGCCGAGGGCTTAGCATGTAGCTTAGGGACTGCACTGAGCTAAAAAGTAGGGAATCTGTGTGTGGGTATGTGTGGGATTATTGTGTGCGTGTGTGTGTGTGTTTATGCTGTTGTGAATGTGTGTGTGTGGCAGGGTTTTTGGAGCAGCGATAGAATGTGGGGATGTCAGCTATTGTTTCCAGTTCCTTCCATCGCATAGTTCACTGGATTTGTTGGCTTTTTGCGAGATTCTAGGGTTAATTTCATCAAGTTGTTCAAAGGACAGGGCTGACTAGAGAGAGAAAGATGCCGCCTGTTGGCTTTTTGGCTTTGACAGAAGTAGATTTCCTACCTTAGCTATCACACAAGAAGATTTCATGCATTTATCATTTTTTATCGATTTCACTGTAAACCAGAGAGCTTAAGATAACAAACTTTATATGTGTAAAATACGAGAGATTTTAATATACTCCACCGAATGATTTGGCACAACTCTGGCACAAGTTTGGTGCTCAGATATGAAACAAAACAGCAAGATTTCATGTTGAATCATCTCAAATTTAATACACTTTCCTGTAATCTTTGGTTCGTTCTGACTATAGCCATTATCAACGTGCAACATTTTACCAAAGATAATCTGTTTTGGCTTATCTGTGCACGCTTGCATGAAATGATTTTTGACATGTTAGATTATCCACTTAAATACACAGAGTCTGTTTTGTCAGCACATCTAAATTAGCCTAACTATCAGTATAACATGTCGCACAACAGAAATAACAAGTAGAATTGAGTCTCCGCTATCTTGCTGCTGGGTTGTACTACCCACAATGTCATGATGTGTGAGAAGGTGTGCTTAAATCAACAGCTCAATCTCTAAACTTCCTCACTGATTTGTTTGTTTAAGGTACTCAGAAAATATCCACAGGTATTAACCTATTAACCTAGATCTTATCGTCAGTAATGAGCCATTATAGGCCCTTTAACAGAATACATTTTTTACCGGAAAATGGAAATTTAAGAAAAGCTGGCAATATAGAAGTCACACTTACGACCACTTAAAATGGAGAAAGGTTGACTCAACCTTTCTGTTGTGTCCTTGTGTACCACAATGAGCTCAATATTAAAGCTATGCCATTTGTTTATTTATTAAGTTTAGCTATCCTTAAAAGAACAGTTTAAAAACGCGAACATTTTATTTTGAAGGCGAACTGTATCTGTTTCCGGTTTTAGACGTTCTTGTTCAATCTTCATTGTACAAGTTGGATAATGGAACAAGCCAAATTACATTGCACGTCTTCATTCAATGCGACAATAACACAGCATAGTTCTAACATAGTTTAGGAAGCATTGGCTCTGGAAAAATGAACTCACATGGGTCAACATACTTTTGCATTAGCACAAGTAAGACAATGAAATTAGATAATACCCCCTAAACTGGCAACTGCAGATGAATTATTCTTTTACATGTTGTTAGCCGCTGTTAAGCTTACATTCATGAAATACCAGTGTTTTGTTCTGAGCTTGAGGTTATCCAACTTCAGTGTTAGCCCAGGACTTATAGTGCTGTGTGCAGTCACCAGGTCTAAGGTTAAGCTTGCTTGCTTGTCAAACCACAATTCTTGTTTTCTATTCCTCAATATGTTAAATACTGAAGGTGTGGAGGCTTTGGAGTTGTTTAAAGGCACTTTTGACAGAGCTGGTCAACCAGAACCTCAAAGTTGTAGCTGATGAATTATTTTGAAAGAAGAAATATGTAACCTCAGTAAAAAGGTTCTGCTCACTTGTTCTCAGACATCCAGGTCAGGAGAATTGAACATTATTATATGTACAGATAGCCTACATAGGCTGAACAGCATAAGCAGTTCAGAAAACGTATGCAATGTATATGTCACAATAATTTTCAGTAATCTATTATATATTTTAATTCAACACCAACAATCACTTTGGCAGAGCACTAGGTGCCATTTTTCAAATAGTTGGAATGAAATTCCTCATTTATTTTTTTTTCTGAAATAAAGTCATTACCCACATGCCCATAACTCTTCCTATTTGTCAAAGTGTGAATATCGATGGCCATAAAGTTATTCATGCCTGGATGGCACATCATTTTTATTTGAGAAAGAAATGAAATCCTATTCCCTCAGACTCCCAGGAGAGAAATAATATGTCATGCCTTCCTCCCATCCATTTCACCATATCAGCTGAATAAATTTGTAAGAGAGACTGGAATGGTGTATGTAGTGCAGTTGAAGAGGTCAGTTAAACTCATTGCAAGTAATATTGTCCTTTCCTGGTACAAAGTGTACTTTTGAATTTGTTCCGTTAGTAGCGTAGCCATCTTATAGGCTTGCACGCTGAGGATTTCTGGATGTAAATACAGACAGTTCACAAGGGACAGCTATTATGAGATTTAGCGGAGAATATTTAGGCATCGTCTTGTTAGCATTGAGTTGCATCTTTTTACAGTCCATGTCTTGGGTATTTATGCTATTCTTTAATGATTTCACATTGCCTTGATCTGGATGCCTGTGCTCACATAGTAACAACTTGTCCTCACTTACCAGTATGGATTTGAAAAGAAACAATTTCCCCAAAATCTCTTTCATTTAACTCGGTCTTTCAAACACAGTAATTGAACAACTATTAAATTCTTTTATTTCACTTAGCAGCTCTTTAAAGCACCTGAACCACCCCAACTCCTCACTGCCAGGAGGTACCAGATCCCACCATACTTGACAAATTCTGTTAATGAACAGACCATTCAAACGCTGCCAAAGTCATTGTAAGCCAGCAGCCTGAATCCTGTTCCCGTGGGAAAGAAGAAAAGCTAAAGTCATTAAGTTTTCTGTTTGTGAAATGAATGATAGGCTGCCAATCTAAGGTCATCTTAACACACATACATCTGTAACTGAATAGATTAAGCTGAATTAATTAAGGGAAACCTAAACTTACTTGAACTTTCATTTACTATTATTTAGCCTCTTGAGGGCAACAGAAACAGCTGTAAACACAACACTACCATATTATCATCTTTTAAGAGATGCTAACTTATTGGCAAACAGTTGACTATTTACACATCCAACAGATCCAGAGCAATATTAGCATTAAGTAGGGTCTCATTTGACAAATGTTAGTCCAATATTCACTCTACTTTTAGCTCTTTGGTCTCCATGAACTCCTGAGGGAAATATCTGGCCTGTCAACTTTTTCAACTAGCCACAATGTGTGTTACTGAAACAGCTGCCCGTTACATCTGGAAACAAGGCTGATAAGAGCGGTGAAAACAAAGAATTTGCAGTTTGTCAGTCCATCTAATCACTTTCACAGTAGCTTTGGTTTGTCAATGTATGTCTGTGTACATGTGAGAATGCATTATACAGACTAACTGTGCCAGCAAAAGAGCATCATGCTTTGTTATTGTGTAATGCAGTTGAGTAAAATATGAACTGATTCATCTCTGTCCAGCCCACAGCCATGCAGTCCAGGTTTGTGAAATAGTGGCTGTCCGCAAGACCAAAGATGATGACAAAGGCAACACAGAGACCAAGAGGAGTCAGAAAAAAGCAAAGCAGGACTCCCAGATGTATCCCCATGCATTCACAGGTATAAAATATATGCTGATATACATACTTTAAGGGACATTCCACTGATTTTGTTCACTTCAAAGTCAATTTACTCACGCTACTTGGCCTCTGATAACAGTTGTATGTCTTCTGTGGCTCTGAATGTTAAAGAATATAAAGACAGGATATCTCAGCTTCTACTGCAATGATTTTGCATCTTTATGGAAGTGCGATCCTTAATCGCTGAAGAGCTCCTTTTTTAAGAAGTAGTGTCTTTTGTTTTTTCTAACCACATTACTTGAAGCCAGTTTTCATCACTGTCCCTTTCATTTTTACTTTAGTAGGTTAATGCCACATCACAGTTACATTGTGGGCAAGTGTGCCAATAGCCTGTGTTCAGCTCCACCAATCACAAGTGTTCCGACACTGGAAAAAAGCCTGTAGACAGCTCTACAGTCTGAAAGTAATGCATTAAGAGAGCCCCACGCAGCTTAGCTGACTGGGTCTAAGATGGCAGCGTGCCGGTGACTTACTAATGCTTAATTTTGAGCCATTAGATTATATACAAACAAGATCGGATTTACATGATTTATCACAGAAAATGTGAAAAAACTTACCTCACTAATGTGAGCTTTTACTGGCATATAAGTGTGTTGAGTCTGATTTGACTGCATTCCCATGATCTGGGGAAACTTGGCTTCAAAGACACGTTCAATCACTTACATCCTGATTATGTAACTTATTAAAGGATGATTTTAGACCCAATCTGAACGTCGCACTGCCTACCCCACTGAAAGTACGAGGTACTATAAGGGATTTGGAATGAAGAACTTGCAAACTTGAAAAGTTAACTTTTCTATCTGATGAAAAGAATGCTTAGTGTGATAATTTGACTTTGAAATGCTTACCGAGTGAATCTGCTGTCAAAGTGCTTAGCGAGTGAATTTTTGGTCCTTAATGTAAATATTTCAGTAATGTTCCCCAGCAGGATATTATGCGACTCCATCTCTACTTTTTGTCTGACTATCAGCAGAGACCTGTTTTACTTAACTGACTTCTTTTTCATTTCCCACATGCCCTCATTTCTTACTCATTCACATATCTGATTGACTTGGCTGGTAAGGATAAAGCCAGGGTTCATTCTCAGGCCAAATCTGCACTGTAGCAAAGCCAGGTAGCACTGAATGTAGTCTGTGCAAAATGAATAGATGGGCAGTATGGAAGGTATGATACCTCTCTGCTGATGTAAAAAGACCTGCCCCAGAGCCCCAAAATACTCCCCAAATTATAGGTCACAAGCTATGATGGGTGTTTCACAGTGATTCCTATCTGGGAAGGTAAGGCTTTATTTAGCACATTTGGTGTTATCTCCTGAAATCAGAACAGCGGTTATCTTGTTTTGATGACACCATCTTTCTTCTGTTGATACTCCTTTTTCCATTCTATGAGGTGTCGGTTGGTAAGTGGTAGTGGTTAGAGTGTAACAGAAAGGTTGAAGGTTCAATCCGTGCAGACATTACTTAAAATGTCTGTGTGAAATGTAATATGTAAGCCATTGCCACTGAGAACCTATGACAAATATTTAAAACAAATCCTAGTATGGCAAGGCATATTCTTTTTTTTTATTTTTTTTTATTGTCTTTATCTCACACTCACTGTTCTTTCCTTCTGTTTTGTTTCTCTACAGTTTCCTATGTTAGAAGGACAAAACGGCACCAGTGGCGGTGTAGTGATGTCACCTTCCACTGCGCCAATCAGGGACTCTGCGACCAGTGGATCCAAGTTATCAATGAGCAACTATTATTGCTCAGTATGTTCTGTTTAATGATGTTGTGTTACAGCTGTGGTGATGTACTTTGGACTCCAGTCAGAACCTTAATCAGAATCAGTATATTGACATAGGCGCCTTAAAAGTGACACGTATGTAATCTGGATGAGTTGAGTACTAGGACAAATACATATAAAATTGCAAATACAGACAATTCATAGGACCAAAGGGCAAATGTCACTGTAGCACAAGTGTATTCAGTAGCACATTCTCGTGTGTAAGTAGCAAGCTTGATAAAGCTAATACTGTGAATTACATTATATACTTCCATAGGGAACTTTGGAGAATGATTAGTCCATGCCAAACATTTAGACTTGTTTTTTGTTGTTGTTGTTTTTTTTATAGAGACAGTAGTTTAGAAATATCAAATTTTTTGTTAGTCAGGCTAAGATTGGACGAGTAGGTGATGTGCTGTATAGTATATTCAGCATATTGGGGAATAAACGTTCTGTGAGGATCAGGCCTTTTTATATCTCAAGCAATTTTAATGGCAGACAGCAGTGAGAACATGGGATATACACTACAATTTTCTGAGTAGTTTATGGACTACTTCTTTAGGAACCACCGTACAAGCTACTGTTGTGCCCAAGGAAAACCTCAACTTATCTCTCTATCTTTACTCACTATACCTAAATGACACTGCCTCCAGTCAATCTGAAAATCTACACATACTGTGGGATACATCAATTGTGTTTGAGGCAAACAAAAAGGGAATTGATGGAAAATGTAAGTGAACACTTTACAGATGAAGATCACCAAGACCAAGAAACTGTAATAACAAAGAGCAGGTAATCATTCCTTAATCAGACTGTAAAGAAGTGTGCATTACTGTCCATAAAAATAAACATTTCATTCTCTTCAGTAGTATCAGTGCCAGAGAGACCAGAGGCAAACCTCCAATAGAGGTTGCCCCTCATGCATTTCTCTTCTAGACAGTACCTCACAAACACAGACATACAGAATGGAGCCAGCAACAGTCTGATAACATAGAAATGGAGGTGTTACAATAATAGAGTATAGTGTTTAAAAAAAATCTCTCTGGCTGGCTCAGACGTGAAGCATGAAAAGGATGTCTGTATTATTGCTTGAGTCCAGCTTACTGTCCTGATGAGCTCTTAGAAATCCGTCTCATACGTATTACGTATGCTTTTTAAACACAAAACATATTACTGTTTGCCAAACATCAACCTGAAGATGTAAGGAATTTAATGTTTTCCAATCATGTATTAACATATTACATGACCATAAAAATGTTATTACACTATAAGTCACACCATATTGAGCGTTATATTTTGACGTAGTTGAGTGCAAAATACAGTGTTTTACACTTAGAATGTGATTCCATGATTGAGTTCTACAGGATTTAATGTGTATCCAGCATGTCGACATTAGCGTGTAAGATGGGGTTTAACCCATTTGAAATGGTCTACTTGGCCCCATTTTGCCTGGCAGGATGAATCAATTCAAGAAAATTAACTGCACTCATTGTGAAGATGCCTTAGTGTGTTCAGTAGTGTTAGTCTCCACAGTACACCTTTATGTCACCCATTGACAATCCATTTATGTAATCTAATGGAACTTTTGTCTTATTGCCAAACAATACTGCACCCTATATTTCTCTGTTCTCATTTAACACTTGATCCCAATCCATTCATTTTCAATTTGAGCAGCTGCTGTATCTCAGTTTGTTGTCCACAGCAGCCATAAACAAGCCATTTAGCATTCTCCATCGCTGCACGTTGTTGGTTTATCACAGAATGATGCAGAACCTCTGAATTGCTTCACACGCCTCCTAAAGTCAGCAGACACACCATTTATTTCTTGAGCAGCGTGTGTTGGGCACAAGTCAGTTTGACTGAGCATTTTAAGAAAGGTCTCTGGTTAATGAAAACTTCATCAAGCTCCTGTCAGTTACAGATTAGTAAATAAAAAAAATAATAAAAAGGTAAACGCTGAGCCTTTTTAATGACTATCTCATACCCCTCCCTCACTTTGCAGCCAACCGACCGAAGAGCCTTCTGGTGTACATCAATCCCTACGGGGGAAAGCGGTGCGGGAAGCGTATTTACGAGCAGAAGGTGGCTCCACTGTTTCGCCGCGCCTGCATCTCAGCCGACGTGATTGGTGGGTTCCTATCAGTAGCGGGTTTTTTTTTTTTTAACATTTAAATAAAAAATGAGGCTCAGTGGCCAACATATAGATCTCCACTGCCACTGGGGCCTCTCGCAGGGACAGAAGAGGCTTGCAAGGATATGATTTGGCTTATAGTGCCATTAATCACGTCACTACCTTAATGGAAGCTGTGATAGTTGATAAGCCTGGGTATCCAAACACATCTATTATTCAATAAGTGTTTGCTACAGCTACACATACTCTAGTGTATTGATGGTCCATCAGGGTGAATACTATTCACTCGCTTCCTACAGCTGCTATGCAGGATTGTATTTGTGTTGATATTATATGCCTGGTAAACAGATTTACTGTTGAAATATTGTCTTTGTTTTTGTGGGCCCAGGGCTCATTTTGCGGGCTAATATACAATAGCTGAATTAGGTTGCTTTGTGCCACTGTGCCTTTCGCTTTTTCTGAACATTAATCTGCACAATGGGTTTCAGTGGATGTTTCAAAAGTGCAGTTTTTGTCTTGTATTTCAAATGGCAATAACAGCATGCTTGAGTCTAGTTATTTTGTCTGTACATTCCCTTTAATTGAACTTGTGCTAACACTTTTTAACGCCATTTGATTTGTATCCATAGTTACAGAGCGGGCCAATCATGCCAGGGACCACTTGAAAACTGAGGCCAATCTAGATAAATATGACGGGTGAGTTCTATTATACAAAGGGCTTCACAGACGACACAAAACCAAGATGTTTGTATCGTGCACTGAAATGTAAATAATTAAGAGACATTTACCAGATGAAATTTAAAGAACAAACAAAGTAAATATACAGAAAAACAAGATTAAGAGTCTCTGTGAGGCTGTACTTGCTGCTGCTTTGAGCTAAATGCTAATGTCAGTATGCTTACATGATGATGTTAAGCAGGTATGATGTTTACAATGTTCACCATTTTAGTTTAGCTTGTTAGCATGGTAACAGTTGCTAATTAGCACTTAACACAGCTAACACAAGTACAGCTGAGTTTGAAAGGATTGTCATTTTCGGTTGGTATTAAGTACCGGCCAAGTAAAAAATTTTACCTGATGACTATGCTGGAAAAAATCTAAGGGATCACCACAGTGATTCATCCTGAAGGGAAAATCTGTGTGTTCAAATGTCAACCTCATGGTGGCACTAGAGGACAAAGGAGGTGTCATAAACCAGAATCCATAGGATTCATCCTCTGGGGACCATGAATGTCAGTACTAGATTTTATTACAATGCATTTAATAGATGTTGAGATATTTCACAGAAGGAGTGAAAACTGCCCTTCAGGATTTCATGGCAATGAAAATTGTAGTACGCTTGTAATGAAATGACACGCAGAGATTTCTACAGTGAGGCCAGATTTTTAAAGACAAGGACCCTAAGTGTGAGCATGTGTGACTAATTGAAGAATCTGAGCCTATAATAATAACCTCCAGAGTCTAAGTGAAGGACGATAGCTAGTTTTTATCTTCTAAAGACAGACCTGTAGTGTGCTCAGGTGCATGATATCATTTGGATGGGAGAAGTAGAGCTATCTGCATAAAAATGGAAATGGAGACAATGCTAGTGAAATATTTGACCTAAAGGTAGCTTGTATAGGCTACAGGGAATGGTAAAGTACCCCGAACAGATCCCTTTGGGACTCATGGGTGAAATGGGTAGTGGAGGATTTATACTTTCTGTAGCCACAAACAGTCCTTTCAGAGATAGGAATAAAATCAGACTTTTACAGTACCAGCGTACTCTACCTGTAGCAAACAAGATATAAATAAGCAATTAAGCCGAAGGTATATTAGTACTTCCACATTTAGCGATCATTTCAGGCATGCAGCAGATTCTGTTATCTAGGGTCACTTATAATACATGTACAATAAATCTATAAATCACTCACGTAAGTCAAAGTTTTCAACACAAATTATACATGATGCTGCAGTACATGACTGAGTAAAGAGAGCATCTGAGTGTTAAATCCAGCTGATAGTTGAATATAAAGGGCCTGCCGAGTGCTCCGCGACCTCTATTCGTCTGATGTTCAGTCCAGCAGAGCAGGGTTAGAGTCCATTATGTTTTTACTTTGCAGTTCATATCATTTAGAGGTCCATTTCTGTAAAGTTTGGATATAGACTGTAATGGTGGGTGGCACAGCGTGATATTCATATGTATTGAAGGAGTTCGCTGTTACACCTGCTGCCCAGGGATTTTATTGTCAAGGTTTTCCATTTCTCTCATAAATCTATGTTTTACTGCAAACACTTACGTACGTGTAATTGAGCTCATTATGTGGCAATACTCCAAGGCTCACCTGTATGACCTGAAACTATCCTCATCAGTGTCAACAGTACAGAGATCATGTCAAACTCATGTGTGAATTGTCATTTGTCTGTCCAGGGTGGTGTGTGTGGGTGGAGATGGGATGTTCAGCGAGATCCTGCACGGGTTGGTCACCAGGACGCAAACGGACAACGGCCTGGACCAGAACCAACCAGATGCTGAGTTGGTACCGTGTTCTCTACACATAGGGATCATTCCTGCAGGTGAGCTTTGGCCATTATATCCCATAAAAACATATCCATAATAATAATATATAATGATAATAATCTCTGAATGTCAAATGAAAGGATTTTAATTTTAGTGGTCCGCTAATTTTTGCTTAAGCTTTAAAGGGAAGGTTTGTTTTTGGAAATGGAGAATAAGAATTGAAAAAGAGATTGATACTATTCCCATGTCTGTACAATTTAAAAATGAAGCCAAAGGTATTAGCTTAGCTTCTTATAAAGACTGGATAAAGGGAGAAACTGGGGCTCGGCAGGGTAACAAAATCTACTTAACAGCCCCTCTAAAACTCACTATTTACACGTGATATGTCTGTTTAATCTGTACAGAAACCAATGTGTAAAAACAGCATCTTATGATTTTACGAGGGTTATATGCTCTGCTATTTCTTGGCTGAGAGCTGTAACTTCTAAGCCAACAGGCTGCTGACCCACAGCTGAAAGAATTTGCATCGGGGGTCTGTCTGGGAAATTTAGGAAATCCCTTGCTACTGCATCATAGAGTAAATAATGCATTATCAAATTATGCCTGGAGTCACAAATCAAGCATACAGTGTCAGAGGCATACAGCAAATACACATGCACAGATACTAATATGTAGTGTTTGTGTTTTGTTAAGATAAGTGTTGCATGATGGGCAACAGTGGTCACGTGATTGGTTTTAATTGTGAAGAACTTCCAGTCTGCTGATCCGGGGTTGCTGAGTTGCACAAGAGAATCTCTATGGCAACAGGGCAGGGGGACCCAATAGGGGCCTGTGGAGGGTCAATTATTCCGAATGCCGTAAATGGAAACATGCTGTGTGACATTTTGAAATCACTGTAATTTTCATGAGGATAGCTATACAGTGCATGAGAATCAATATGAGGCCATTCAGCGCGCAGCTTGATGGTAATAGCAGAGAGGTTTATAAATCAGCTGGGGACACGGTAAATGATTTTTAGGCCAACAACAACCATGATTTGGATATGTTGTTGAAATGTTTGCTTTTTTATAATCACAGATGAATTAAAATGTTAAGCGTGTAATGTTTAATCTATTCATACAACTTCTGCTCAGATACTGTCAGTAAAAACTCGAAAGCTGGATGAAAAGTAGACATACAATAATATTTCCAATTATGGTTTTTAAATGTCATTGGTATACCATTTAATGCAAGAACTTTGCTGGAGTTGCCGATTGTAGATTTAAAAGTGCTTTGGTTTGCTTACATCAAGATATGAAATGAATGAACCCTCATATGACCATGGCCAACCTCTCCTCAGTGCTTTAAAACTCAAAGCCTGTTTTTGACAAATATACAGGCAGCGATGAGCTCAATTTAAAAAAAAGAAAAAACAGTTATGTAATAATAAGACATATTTATTTATTTAGTCCCGAGGCCATTTCAGCCAAAGAAGGCAGAGTGGCACTTCTGTTGGTGGCAGTCTGGATGCTGCGACATTCCAGTGCCTGAGTACCTAACATCACCATTCTAATTGAAATCCACAAACACACCTGAGAGTGAAAGTGTACCAGAGTCAGTTCCATTTCATGTAAAACACTTCCAAGTGTAAATTGAAACTGTAATTCACTTATTCGTAAAGGATATGGGTGGCAATATTCAATACTTTTCATTGATCAAATCTGTATAATTAAAGTCTTATTCCTCTGGGCCACAGAGCTCCATTGCTGTTAAATATTTATCAGTGAGCCACAGGGTTGCACTGGGTGACTTGTAGCTTCACTTCAAGTCAATACACTGTCCTAGTGCCATAAATACTAGAGCACCAAGTGTGTATTAATCGGCTGCCGAAAATAGTCCACAACAAATGCACAGTTTACTCCTGTTTGAGGAACATTTCCTATAACAGCTGGGCCCTGTAGTTTTTTAGCAAGTTATGTGAATATTTGTGACCAGATTTGCATCTTCAGTAGGACTGAATAGGCTAGGGACTGAGAGACAGACATGGTAGAGAAGCTGGAAAGAACTGACACTAAAGCTTTCTCAGTTTAAGTCCGGGCCAGGGACCTTTGTTGAACATAACTACCCTTTTCTGTCTCTCCTCCCTTTCTTTTCTGTCATCTTTCTGCTGTCAACTCTCTCATGAAGGCATAAAATGCTCCAAAATGACTTAAGAACAAAAGATCTCACCTTTGTCACTGATACATCTCCCTTGATTGTGAAACAGTTGGTAACTTTCTTTTTTAAAGTGCTAGTAATAGTTCAAATAATGGTGATAATGTAAAACGTATTTACTATGTTGGCACATAGACTTTTGCTTGAGGGGAACTATAGCAGGCAGTGATCTTATGCTACAAAAGCCACGATCTGCTACATGGCTATAAACTTTAATTTAAAAATTTTGCCACATGGGTGTGATTTATGATCTCATCAACATAACAATCAAATTCGCTGTCAAAGTTATGGTAATGTCTTAGTAAGGTATTAAAGTCCCCAATGCCAAGGTTCAGATTAAGAGTCATGAACTCATTTATGGCCTTGTCACCGAGCTGTCATGAGCACAAATGTTCTTTCTGTCAAATGTTTCCTCACTGCATGCTCCTGTTATACCTGTTTTAGCTATTATGGTCTGAAAAGGAACAGAAGTTAACGCTGAGACACTGAAAGTAGATAATTTTGTTGAAAAAACAACAATTATATTTTGTTAAAAGGTCCACTTGTCTGGTTTAAAGGGGTTCACTGCTGTTGTGATAAGATACTGTCATAAGTGCAGCTATAAATACATTCATGTACTGAGGATTCAAACGGCAAAAAAATCCTTTTCGGGTCAGCACTAAAAAGCATCTAGACTCCATTGTTGTCCCTGAGATGAAGATGATTTCACTGCCAAGATGATCTTACAGGCTTGACAGTTTTTGGGGAAAATACAGATTAAAAACTGGAGCTTCTCCACTGAGGATATGCCTTGTGACAGTTTATGCTCTCTCCACTGAATATGCCAACAGGCTACCGCGGTTGAGTAACTTAAAGGGGATAAAACAGTGAACATCTGAGGACTGCACATCATTGAACATCTGTGTGCGCCACTTAAATCCATTCAAAGTCAGTTGGCTTTTACTGGGTAGCTTTAGAAGAGTCAAACAGCATATGTCACAGTTTTTATGCTCAGCAAAATGGCAGGTAGTGCGGCGCTGTCAGGAGCAATTGGAAAGTGCTCGGATGTGATTATCAAGCTCGGAGGATGGATATTCAGAGAAAGTGCAGGAGCAAGTCCGAGAAAGCGAGAGGGGGAGCTCAGCTTCATACTCATCTGCTTGTCCACCGCTGAATGGCAGGCCTGATCTCGCTCTGTCACGCTTCCGCGAACCAACTTAAAACATCACTAGTTAGATTTCGCTCTCTTCTGTCGGTTCCTTTTATCTGTGGCAGTAGGTCCATTTTACCACTTGAAGATGATCAAAGTAGGGTAGATTGGTCTGAAATTACGCCATGTGGCACTGAAAGAGAGATAGAAGCTTATTACCTCTCAAGTTGAAAGATTTAATATCAAGCTCAACATTTCTCTCAAGGCAGGGGATGCCTCTTATCCTTCATTTGTTGGCTGAAGAGAGCTGATGATAGCCCACTTCCTACAGCTATTCCATAAGTTAACTTTATGATTAAGTCTCCTTACTTCCACCTAATAAAATCATTCAACTGAATTCTTCTTACTTGGTTGCAGCTTTGACAGACATGTAACTGTACCAAGGACCAAATCTTTTATGGCTGATTTCAACTATGAATAAACGATTTACACATCTGATTTCCATCTTCAGCGCTTATCCTGTCAACAGAGTCAACACGCCTAAATAGCAATGCATAAAACTTTGAAGACACATTGCCCATCATACTTATGATAATATAATAATATGAATGACACTATTCGTCCATTGTTTTGCTGAGTCCAGTAATAAAAACTAACTAGATAGATAGATAGACAGAAATGTGTACAAATTAAAAACGTTGAATCTGATTTGTTGTAGGTCACTTGTGGGGTTAAAATTTGTTTTATTTGCTGATGAAACTAGTTTATATTGCTCTGGGAAAAGTTTGGAACAGCTTTTTATCTACAGTTGAATAGGATATTAAGTCTTAAATATAAAACTGAGGTTTAATAATTATTTTGTATGAAACATTTTCTTAACTAGTGAAAGGGTTGCCTGTTAGAATATGTTAATTAAAAAAGGCTAGGTAAATAAGCTAAAGCTTCAGCCTACACCTTTTTGTTGGTAATAAATTATTACTACTGCTACCATGTCTCTGCTGCTAAGAGCTCACACTAGACATGTGCTTTGTGATAGTGCTAAAAAGCAAATATTATCATGCTAACACGCTAAACTAAGATGGTGAACATGTCAAACATTATACCTGCTAAACATCAGGATGTTAGGACTGTCACTGTGGGCATGTGCCAGAGTCTTTAACAGCTTATACTGGGGCTGCAATGGCTGATGACCTACCTGTGTGTCTCTTATAAAACAGGGTCCACTGATTGTATCTGCTTCGCCACAGTGGGAACCAATGATCCAATTACTTCTGCTTTACACATAATTGTGGGTGAGTAGAAGTTACAAGACTCACAGAGAACTTATAGCATGTGTCATGTATCAGTTTTTTTGAGATGTAATCTGTGTTGTGTGAGCGGGTTTTACAGCAACAGGTTTTAGTTTCATGGTCATGTTTATGTTGTGGTAATAAAGCAGGGAGTGGCTTTTTACATCTCTACTGGGTGTGTCCACACAGGTGATTCCCAGCCGATGGACGTGTGTTCAGTTTACCACAACGACATCTTTCTCAGATACTCTGTCTCCTTGCTTGGCTATGGTTTCTATGGTGATGTATTGACTGACAGCGAGAGGAAAAGATGGCTGGGTCCTGCTAGATATGACCTGTCAGGTATGAGGGCCATCATTTTCTTTCTACAAACCTGAGTGACTCTTCAGATTAAACCTACCTTACTGACCTCACACCGGCTTATTTTAATGTGAGGTAACCTGAGCCTGAACTTCAGGATAAAATATATGAATTTCACTGGGGCTACAGATAAATATGTGTTTATTGTACTTTAAGTTGCTTAAAAGTAATCCACTTTATGGTCCAAAACAGTAGCCAATTACACAAATGACAATAATTACTAACCAAAAACCTGGGACCTCATTTATTAAAGCAGAGAACAAGAATATGTACGTAAGAACTGACTGTACGAACAAGAAACCTTAAATAAATATATACATAAAAAGGCAACAGTAACTCTAATAACTACTCGTTAAAACCAAGGTATGCAGAATACCATCTCTGAACACACAACACATTGAACCTTGAAGCAGATGGGCTATAGCTGCAGTAGACCACACTGGGGGAAAGTCCTTTCAGCTAAGAACAAGAAACTGAGGCTTGATTTCAGCAGCAACATTCAGATGGTGGGTCAGAATTTGGTGTAAACAACATGAAAGCATGGATCCATGCTGCCTTGGATCAACAGTTCAGGCTGCAGTTGCTGGTGTAATGGTGTGGGGAATATTTTCTTGGCACACTTTGGGCCCCTTAGTACCGATTGAGCAGTATCTAGTATCCTTAATGTAGAATTACTTGTTGTAGACAGAAGTACCAACCAAGAATCAATGCTAGAAGCTTTGTGGGGCTGTATTTAGAAGACAATGTTAACACCATGATGCTAAACTGTTATAATGTTACCATTTTCACTGTCTTAGTTTTCACTAGCAAAAAAGCACAGCTGAGGCTGATAGGAACGTCACTGCCAAATCTTATACACCAGGCTGGCATCATAGCACAGAGGCCACACCCCCTTTTGGGGTTAAGAATCGCGCCTACACATAAGGAGAGAAACATGAAAATGCTGAAAAGCTGTTATGTAGCAGGTTGTAAAACAAATGGATATACAAATCTGATTTGAGGCACATAAGATAACTGAATATTTACCGTCAGTGTGGTCAGTAGCTAAAGGATACCTAATGAGAGCTAGCTTGAGTGGGAGGCTGCTGGAGTACAGTCATACAGTATATCAGCATCAGATTCATCTTCAACTCAATTTCAGCCTGACCAAGCTCAAACAATTGGCTTTTAACAGGGTGGTTATTTACAAACAACACTTAGCTTAAACATTCCTGATGATGTCCAGATAAGAAATATCTGCCACTGTGTTGGGTCATTGATCCGCTTGAGACATGTCGATAAAACAAAGGTTTGGTTAACACAAAATTAATATACACATTGCATTGAAATCTAATCTACAGTATAGGATCTTCGGTTCTAAATCCCCCAAAAAGGGGTTTGACAGTGGCATTTTACGAATGGTTGATAAATGAGGCCCTGGGCTGCAATCAGGTCTACCAAACACAACAAGAGTTTTAAATACAACTGTGTATTATCTGTACTATAACAATATCTCCTAACTGTGCTTAAAGTATTTTTTTTTACCTTGTTAAAGCTACGGCAGCCTCTAGAGGGAAAAAAATAGTGCTCTAATTAGTTATGTGTCGCTTTAAGAATTTTACTCTTAATTGTCTTGTCGGGTATGATTACAGTTCATTTAAACACAACAAAACAAAAAAATTGACACGCATTCTGTGGCCCACGCCGTCTTTTTGTTCCAGGGGTAAAAACGTTTCTGAGTCACAACTACTATGAAGGCACCGTCTCTTTCCTCCCTGCTGAAAACAACATGGGCACCCCCAGGGACAAGCTGCAGTGTCGATCCGGGTAAATAAAACATCAGAGATTTCCATTTCTACAGCTTCTCAGCAGTACCTTACAATGTGCTAACTTATCTGATAGAGTTCAATAGTAGCAGTGCACCTGCCAGAGCTTAAATGGGGTAGTTTATGTTGTCAGGAAGCCCATCTGATTTATAGTGGACTTGGAGCCCATTCCGTCTTTTCCAAAAACCTCTTGACTAAGTGCTTTGGTTTTTGAGATGTTGGGCGCAGACATTGTTTCCATTTGTTATGGGGATTGAAAGGAGCTGAAAACCATTCATCTGTAAAATGCTGTGTTTCCTGACAACTTGTTCACCCATAAAAAGTGATATGACTATGCTACAAAAGGCTTTCGTGGCAGTAGCCTTTTTTATCTTTTTTTTTAAAGCACTGAACAAAAACTACTAATGTTCAAACAGTACAAGTCATTTTAAGATGGACTGCATTTATCTGCACCTGATGAATCATTTAAGCTTGTTAAAAAACCTTGAATGTCACAGCATGTCAAGCATCAACACTGATGGTCTGATGATTGTAAAACAAGGTTGCACTGATATTTCAGGTGCTGCGTCTGTCAACACAAGCCCTCATCAAAGGACAAGCAGTGGGAGGTGTCAGAGGAGAAGGAAAAGTCTGATGAAGGTACGAGTTTGGGGTTATTACTCTAAATATATCAAATTAACCGCCCTGCAAATGTCTAATTTCTCTGCCTCGTTATCTGCTTGTTTGTCTTATTTTGAAGCCATTTCTAGACTTCTGTGGTGTGTGTGAATAAGTATTTTTAAAGGGTTGTTGGAGTTGGAGAGGAAAGACAAAAAACTAGAGGAGATGAGACAATCCCATACTGGCTCTCTTTTCCCTTGAAGTCACAAACATGCACACACACACATGCAAATCGGTGGAGATTTACATACTGAAGCACCTGAGTGTAAATAAAAACATCATCTTCTCCTTCGCAAATTTCGCTTTATCTCCATTTTCTGTTGGGGTTGTTTTTCTCCCGCTGCATGGCAAAATTCTTGATGAGATTCTTGATGAGTTATTGACGAGAAGATATAAACTGATTTTAGTGACACTGCACAACTCCCCATCGTGCCCCGCCGGAGCCTCTTTTGCCTATCGATTTCCAAATCTTCAGCATCCACCCATGCCGCTTAATGAGATTACATGTCCCCCAGCGAGGCCGGTGTCTGTCCACTCAGCTTCGAGTAGGACAACGTCGCCTCCTTTTTCTCCCCTCGTCTTTCCCCCTGACTGTGGTGCACACACACTCACACTTCATTATCTACTGTCCTCTCAACCCACAGACACAGCAACAAACCTCTGGTGGCAGATGAAACACTGACTCATGTGTATGTGTGTGTGTGTGTGTGTGTGTGTGTGTGTGTGTGTGTGTGTGTGTGTGTGTGCGTGTGTACTCTTGAGCTGCAGATGAGCTGTGTTTCCCCTCTAATTAGTGTCGTGATATTAAATTCACGATTTTCTGTCTTGGCTATCTGGGACTGTAGCTTCCCATAGAGAGTGTGTGTGTGTGTGTGTGTGTATTTTTTTTCGCCTGTGTAAATATGAAAGCGAGCGTAACCTGTTTGTGTGTGCGTATGATGTGTGACAGACTCTCACTAATCAGGGAGAATTTTGGCTCTGCCAGCTCTGACAGGGGGTTTGCCTCACACCAGTGCTGCCGTTTGTTTTGCAATTTTTTTTCCCCTTCCTGGCGAGGGAAATCTCAGACAACTGCTAAATCAATGAGGCACGACACACACTCTCTGCAAATGAGCCAGCCTCTCCTCCGATAAGCAAATACTCATTTGGAAACATTCTCCTAAACCAGAGCCTACAGTCCACAGTTGGATCTTTTTGTTTTTTACATTTTTATTTTGATTTAGCTTTAATCACTGCTTCCCAATTAGAATATTGTTGTTTTTATGTAGCCCCAGCAGGCTTGTTATCATTGGTTTGTGTTATCACCTCTAAGTTTGTTTTGCAAAATGAGGGGGAAAAGGTAATGAATCGTTTTGCTTTCCGAGATCACATAACTTTCCCTCTGAGGTTTGGACGCCTGTGATCACTTTTTGCAGCTTACTCCTATGACTATCACCCTGGTGATAGGCGCTGGCAGTCCCGTGGGTGATACTGTGTCTTTGATACACCATCACTTGTAAACAGTCGCTAATCTCAGAGGAAAAGAGTGGTGATTTGTGAAGTACAACCATCGCGTCTGTGATTTGAGATTTGGAGGCCACGTGTGCATTTAATCATAGCACACAGACCTGAGGTTAATCCAATCAGTCTTCTATCTATATGAGTTCTTCTTTAGATATTGTGAACCCTTCCTTGGCCAAACTTAATTGCATTTTCAAACATAAGACATCCGGCTTTCCTACAAGGGTAACACGCATTACTTTCAGCATCAGAGTTTCAATCACCAGGGTAAAGCTGCTGTGAGAATTCCTGCCAAGACATCTGGATCTTAATGGACCCTCATCAGCATGACTGCTGTCGCGTAACAAGCTGGGAACTTCACCTTAAGCATTCATAAAGCACTTGCAAAATACCCAGTATAATTTCAAAAACAAAATTCCTGACTTGTTTCAGTCTAACATCAGCACTTTTGGAAAAGCTATAGCTTATACCTATCTCTTCTCAAACTTGCACATAAGTAGCTTAAAGCTGGCAGGATACTCCAGACAAAATCAAATGTGGCACTTTTGCTGCTGAATACAGCACTGCAATTAAAGTACAAAACATTCACTACAGCTCAAGGTCTGTTCATTTAAAAGTATCAACATCAGATGTAGGGGATACATCATTGTAGTGAAAAGAGAAGAGTTAAGGAAACCAGAAACAGTCCAAAAGGTACATGGAAAAAGCACAGCCAGTTGCGTTACAGTTTTTGAACAATTGCAGGTGACTATGTGTAACCAAGGTTCTGCAGCACTTGATTTTGGGTGCAAACTCAACATTCTCCCCTCCGTGAACATGGCAAATAGAATTTTATTTTGATTACACTTGAATAGAAGTGACTTAAGTTATTTGGAATACACTGCCAGCTTTGAGCCCCCACACAATATGTTTAAAGTATATAAACTTTTAGTGTGTTTCACTTGTGCAGTGGAGAACAATGCAATTCAAGTTTGGCAACCAGTTGCGACACTGATATTGCTAAATAAAACGTACTGTACATAATCACCTTACAACTATTGACCTTGGAATAGTAGTTTCATTTACAGGCAAATCAGCCTTACACATAGTATTTTATTTAAATGTTCTTTTATTTGGCCTGGCATTAAATGAAAAATTTATTAGATAGATAAATGAATAAATAAAATGTCATTGTTGCCACAGGATGGTAAAAAAACATTTGGTTGAAGGTTACTTTTTGTGCTCAGCATACAAAACAGATTTGTTTTCTCACAAAATGTCTAGAGCTTCCTATTGATCTGAAACTGAACTGGTCAGAAAAAGTTAGGTTTGTCCTTCGAGGTCAGTAGAAAGGTTTTAAATGAGTTTTGTGGACAGTGCCTATTTGTTTTTTTAGGATTAACAAGTTTATTAAAAAGGCTGTTTCTATAAATGGTTTGACCCCTTTTTAGTAGTCGAAAAAGTACGTTGTGTGGCCCAATGCAAATGTCAAAGTACTCCAAAGAGCAATTTAGAAGGTGCTTTGTGCCCGCAGCTGTGAAACACGCGAATGGTATGCGATACTTTCTGTTTTCCTGAAAGACTTGTTTTTAACATCATTTCAAAGATTTTGTATTGCTTTTACTTAAGTTTCTTTTTCCTCTCCAACCTATTAAACTGTATGTGTGGTCATACTCCTACTCTTGACTTGTCTGTTTCAGATGGCAGCGGTGTTTGGAGTGCAATCCGTGGAAAGTTTATTGCCATCAATGCGGCCAGTATGAGCTGCGCATGCCCCCGCAGTCCAAAAGGCCTGTCGCCCTCTGCTCACCTCGCTGACGGCACCACAGACCTCATCCTTGTCAGGAAGTGTTCCCGTCTGGACTTCCTTAAACACCTTCTTCGACACACCAACAAAGAAGACCAGGTAAGAGTGAAGGAGTTGGTGTTTAAGAATGTCTTCTTCTGTATTATTTAACTTCAGAGCTCTTTCTAAGGTAGTTTACTGCTTTTTTTTTCTTCTTATACTTAATTTATGCATAAACAGTGTATGAATCATGCTGTACTGAACATTTCAGAATTGACGTGACGCAGGAAAATGTGATTTGGATCCATCAGAGATAAAAAACACCCCCCTCAAAGAGTGAAAACGCAACACCTTTAAGGCAGTTCTCCTTCCCAAAAGGCCTCCCGTCAATCACTTTGCTGTAGAATTCAGTTTCCAACATCAGGAGTTACTAGATCTGTGCCCAGATAAATTGAGAGTGTGTTAAGTGTGTAAACGAGCGAGCAGAAGGCAGAGTTTGCCCACTTGCTGTGCTAGCACCTCCGTTTGCTGACTCGGCTCAATTTCCCAACTATGGTTCACTTTAGTTCAAATGCCTCAGCCCTTGTGCCTTCCCACGTACCATAAATAACCTCCACCTGGGTCCGGAGAGGCACTGATAATCGCTGCATCAGGGATGTGCTGTATGGATGATACCAGACGAATGCCCTCTCCGGATAGCACAAGTATTACCAGGGGAAGCCTGGTGATTAGTAATTATTACCTCAGGAAGAACCTCGGGAAGTTCATCCCATTTAAATGGATCTTGTAAGTAATTTCATCTACAGTAGCCTCCTTTTGTAAAAGTGTTTTGAACTAACACTGACATCCTGAGGTGAGTTTTAACATCAACATTTTGACCCGTGCACCCAGTAATTGAATTACAAGGACCAATATTAATACTTATTGTAATAAAATTTGATTAGATTATGATGTTTTTTATTGGCAGCTTTAACATTTACAGGCTTCAGCAGCACCAGAGCTGCTGCTATTGCTGTGAAATCTGGCAACTTGAGCAAAGATCTTGCTGCTCTTTGTGACATGAAGTGTGTCTCTGGAATGCCCAATAAAGTAATTTTTCATCCAGATGACTGTGATGAAAAATAACTGATGTGTGTAGGCAAAATTATATTACCCACTTGCTAATGCAGAGAGGCCTAAAAAATTATTGTATGACAGAATTGTATCTACTGTAAGACATAATGTGAATTTCAGAGATCACAGTGTTGGTTGGTCCACCACTTTGACAGACTAAATTATATCTCAACAAGTACTGGATAGATTCCCATGAAATCTTGTACAGACATTCGTGAATTCCAGTTGATGTATCTCAATGACTTTTCGTTCACTTTTTTTGGTTCTTGCCATGAAATTTGGTACTGACATTCATGTTGCCCTCAGGATCAGTTGTAATAACTTTGGTGATTCCTTGACATTTCATCTAGCGCCATCATCAGGTCAAAATTTCTGAATTTTAATGTGTCTGAATTAATGATCTCATACCTGCAAAGCTAAAGAAATTCCCATCATGCTGAATGTGTCAAAGTTAAGCTTCGGCTTGCCCAAGTTAAACATCTTCTGCGTCGCCGGTCAGTCCTGTGTTCCCTGAAATCTCACAGTACCTTGCACAGCAATTCGCCCATGTTCCATAGAAAATGAACGGAGTGAACCTTGCATTGCGACGCCTTCAGTGGGTCTTGTCTTTTGTCATTCAGTGTGCACTCTCTCTAAAAACAAATGATATCTCATTAACCGTTATCTAATGACAATGGATCTCAGCGCCCATAGTGTGGTGTCAGCAGTGAAATGGCATGATGTGGTGCGTCTCTAGCTTGAGGCTGTCTTTACTGCTTTACTTGCAACACAGAAAGGTAGACAAGTAGTCATATGAGTAGGTTGAGTGGGACTTTGCATCAGAGTTCACTTAATATCAGCATCACTGTCCAGCCGAGCAGAGAGAAACAAGGAGTGAGAAGGCGCTAAGCGTATTCATGGCCTTGTCAGAAAGTCTTTTAGGCAGACCGTCCAGCATGAATGCAAAGTGACTGCAGTCATAAAGTGGGGCTGATGGGAAATAAATGGCTGTCACTAGGCTTTCGGGATGAGAGAGGGCTAGAAAGGGAGAGAAGGAAAGGGGGGGAAAGAAGAAAAGAGAAGAGAATGGAGAGAAAGTGGCACCCCGTGAAGTCGAAGAAAGTGGCGCACAGGACAGAGCTGAACCTTTCTGCGGCGCTGAGTGAGATGAAAGAGGATTTTGACAATATAATTTCTTTTCATCTCTCTTTCTTCTTCTCCTCACTCCTCTGCCGTTTACATAGTTTTTATGCACCTCCATGTTATCGAACCTCTCCCTCCCTCTATTTTGCATTTGATCTCCTGTTTGCAATTTTTATTTTTTTTATTGTAAATGGAAAGGAAGAAGAATAACCCTACATGTAGTTTTGCTTTTCATTATGAAATCACCACGAGTCCATAATAAGACAATGGAGAAGAAATTAACTTTTTATTTAACCCACTGGGAGCCTGTAAACTAAAAAATAATTACATGCCAAAAATCGTTTTACCAGCAAATATAATCATATTTTCAGTACTATTTTTGTGTACAAATTTTAGTTTGTTCAATTTGAGACATTTAAATGTTCCAAAAATTCATGTTATTCCTACAAGACAAGTTTTGAATGAACTGTAGTTGAACCCTTATTGATTCATCCACCAAAGACTTATTTTGGTGAAAGTTAATACTTATGCATTCTTATGTTTACAATTTTTTAGCCACACTAGAGGTATATTGGATGGTCAGTACCTCAATTGTTGTAATAATGTTGGTGATTCCCTGGCTTTATTTGGCACCATGATCAGGTCAAACACCTGCAAAACTGATGAAGTTCCCATTCAACTGTACTTTGTGTTTGGTGCTAATTAGCAAGTGCTAACAAGACAAGACAAGTAAAATTATGAACATGGTAAACATTTTTCTTGCTAAACATGTTAGCA
Source organism: Micropterus dolomieu (assembly GCF_021292245.1). NCBI lineage: Eukaryota > Metazoa > Chordata > Actinopteri > Centrarchiformes > Centrarchidae > Micropterus > Micropterus dolomieu. Next base: position 8,542,685 of record NC_060165.1, on the reverse strand, counting down.
TTGTAATTGTGCACTTAGCTCAAAGCACCACTGTGCGTAAGTAGGCCTACAGTCTCATAGAGATTCTAGCATATTTGCAGTCTCCTTTTATTTTTCTCATAGTACTTATAAAATGTGTGGCATACATTTACTAGCTTAGACACAACATGTGTCAAAGTTACTTGTTATTCATGTTATATTGGAGCCAGAATGGAGAGGAAGAGGAAATAATTTTTGCAAGAGGACTGTATTACTCAGTATGAACACACCATTTAGAAATTATTAGTTGCTGTAACACATTCACTTGTTAATTTTCTTTACAAAAAACCAAATACATTTTAATTAAAATTTTATTTGGTGAAGCATAAAACGAAGATATACTCTCGTGTTCCCTCTCATCCTGCTGTACTGCTCATTTTGAAATGAAACTCCTTCTGAGTGGCAGTCTTAACCTCTGCACCATCTGTGGTCACATCTGTTCCTTCATCCATCCATCTATCCATCCATCCATCCATCCGGGCTAACCCTCCTCCTCTTCCTCCACTCTTTCATCTATTTCTCATCCATCTCTGCATCCCTTCCCAGTTTGACCACTCATTTGTGGAGGTCCACCGGGTAAGGAAGTTTCGTTTCCAGCCGCAGCACCGTGAGCTGCTTTCACTAGAAGACCTGAACAACAGTCAAAAGAAGACAGGCTTCAGTCCCATATGCTCCGCCCAAACAACCTGCAACTACAGCACCGCCCACAGCAGCTGGAACTGCGACGGGGAGATTCTGCCTCACGCTGCCATCCAAGTCAGGTAATCATTGTGAATCTAGAACTCTAAACTTAAAGTAGTAGATATTTCCATGCTTTCCTATGTTATGTTTGAAATAAAGAAGTTGTTAAAAAAATGAAGGTCAAACTGATTATTTGGACTCAGCAAAAACAATAAAATGCAATATTTACCAGTAATGATGAATGTTTTGCCCATATATATGGCTTTTTAATATTGTAAAACTGAAACAATCATTTTGACTGCTGAAGACAGGCCATGCTTCATTCATTTTTCCACTGTGCCTGCTTATTTTGCTTTTTATGAAGCCTGTGACGAAAAATTAACTTTTTGAGGCAGGATCACTCACTGCATAGATGAGGACTGGCAAATGGCTTTGAATCAGTGTTCATAATATTGTAGAAGTGGTATAATGGAAAAAGCACTGAAATACTTGCAGGGCTCATATCTATTGCATCCATGGTTTATTGATATTCACAGTAAAGACTGCTCTTTTTCTGGGTATTTCAGACGTACTCTCCAGTGTAAATAGCCCTAAAATGTTCCTGAATATCATGACTTAAAGCCTACGTAGAAATAGATTCTGTTCTGTGTGCTCGACAGCTCTGTGTTCACAGTGCACTGAACTAAAACTCACACATAGGCTACTATTTTTAGCCACGCTAGCAATGTGGCTCTATAGATGGCAAGTTGGTAGCTGTACTGTGTGTTTAGTGCTAATTAGGAAATGCTAGCATTCTAACACACTAAACTAATATGTTGAACATAGTAAATATAATACCTGCTACTGTAAACATCACCTTAGTAGCATTGCCATTGTCAACATTTTAGCATGCTGACGTTAGCATTAAGCTCGAAGCACCACTGTGCTACAGTCTTGCAGAGCATGGTTGCAGTCTCCTAGTTTTTTTCTCATAGTACTTATAAAATATGTGGCATTCATTTAATAGCTAAGACACACATTGTGAACTTAATTTGTGCTTGTTATATTGGAACAAAACAAACTACATAAAAATTAAAAAATACTTCTGTAAGGGAATACAACTACAACCATGTTAGCAGCCCCGCGAGACAAACTATTTGGAAACAGGCAAAGGAAGACAAAGAAAGATACAACAAGATTTTAAAGTCTGTAGTTCTATATAATAATAATAATATAGGTCTAAAGGTCAGAATGTACACTGTCAATATCAAGAAAAAGGAAAGTTGTCCTGATGCTTAGTTGTAGCTAAATAAATCGAGTTCTTCTACTTGGCTAGACAGAAATTAGAGCAGCAGTGCCATTAGCGCTGTTAGAGTCCAGCAGTCTCTGGTCAGGAGACTTTCACTGTTCCCTGCCGGAAGATCTTGGCAACTCCATGGAATTAGCCCCCCTCATTATTCTGGCCCTGTCCACACTTCAGCTTTCCCCACTATCAGATCTCTATACAGCCGGTGTGGCACTGCTTGACGCATCATTTATTTCATGCTCCATTGTACTTTGCCAATGATGCATGGCGCTGTAATGTTGCTAATTTAACGGCCCTCCCCATGTTAAAAGGCTACTCCCCTTTAATTAAAGCAGAAGTCCATCCTTTTATTGCCTCTTCCTTGCCGCTAATCGTTCTTGGAGTGAGCCAGCCACAGTGCTGCTCGGATAATTAATGGTAATAGCCCGGGCGAAATGGAAAGGAAGTAGGAAAAGAAAGAAAGGAGGAGTGAAGAGTTTTGCTTCAGAAGTGAGAAACAGACATTTGGAAAGAGTGAAACTAGGGTGCGAAACAATTGAAACTAAGGTCCTTATGTAATTATGACCCAAACATAGTGCTACCTTGATTTTGGAGCCATTTTATGTATTGTATTGAACTTTTGGTATTTTAGTGTAATGTATGAATAGTATTCATTCATTTACACAGGATTGAAAATGATAAATTTGTAAGTAAAGTTCATTTACTTACTTAGTTCACAGAGCGAGGTTACAAAGAGCTTCACAAGAGTAAAATTCTTAGAAATGAAAGAATCAAAGAATAATACATAATAGCATAAGTTACTTTGCTATTCCATTATATTAACTACCGGTGAAGCCTTCAAGTAAATAACAGGTGTTTCAGTGAAAATACAGCAGACAAAAGGCACAGGCAGTAATTGAGGCTATAGAACTGTACCATAATAGGCACCTTGCCTGTTCACTGCTTCTTTTTCTGGCCGTATACTTTTACCTTGTATTCATCGAGATCTGTTTTGTGTGTCATTAAAGTGAGTCAGCCCAATGTGTAATGATGATGATGTTATAGGTGTCACTTTAAAGGTCTTTATACTTCACACACCACAAGGTGGTGTCACTTTCAAGTTTGTGTGTCAGGTCTGCGCACAGGGGTGCTCTTCCATTTCTTTTACATCTGCCACATGGACAGTAAAGTCACACAGTCATTAAGTTGATGGTTTGTTATTCGGGCTAAATGATGCGTTGTGTGTGTGTCTCTTTGTGTCTGGGTTTGTGTGTGTGTGTGTGTGTGTGTGTGTGTGCGCGCTCTCTTCCTCTCTGCAGTGTCCAGTGCCAGCTGATCAGGCTGTTTGCCCGCGGTATCGAGGAGTAGCCACAGCAGTGTGTGTTTGAAGACCCTTGTACACTGTGGGACCTGGAGCCAAGCACACACTAGTCAGCGGACTGAGCTGGACCGGACATCTAGCTGCTGGACAACAAAAACTGAGTTGCACTTGGCGAGACTTTTTGGAGAAAAATACATGCATGCATCACATCACTTTAAATGCCAAATGCTGGTGTCCCATCTCTCCTTCAGTGTATTTGCTTCAATAAAACTAGCAGAAAGACCTATATCAACAGGAAGTGATGGACTGAAACTTGGGCTGTGGTTGACAAAAAAACTCCAAAAAGAAGGCCAAAAGCCACCCATCACCAGCCATTAAGAGAAAAAAACTGCAGAGAAGTTACATTGCATTATTTGTTGTTACTGTGAAATTCAGTTATCACCTTGCTGCCATTGGGGGCTGGTATTTTATGTAAAATACTTCATGCAGCTTCAACTAACCTACAATATGATATGCTACAGCTGCTAGTGCTGCCATTTTCAAAGCCTTTTTTATCTGTACTTTTTGGAAAATGAAGATGTCGAAGCTCACACAGCCAGATGAAACAGAGCTGAACTGGACTGAGATGGACTGAAGGTTTTCATACTGCCGTGAAGGACAGCACTAATAGGATTTCTCCCTATATAGCAAAGAGAGACCGCCAAGGAGATACTGCTTTGTAAGAAGGATGAAGGGAAGAAATGCCTCTCAAGTACAGTGATAAACTGAAAAGACGTAGAATGCCACGGCTACATCAGGGGAAAAAGTACATGCAATCTGATCTTCCTTTTTTTGGGGGGGAGGGAAACAAATCTTAATCTTTGACACAGGTGAAAGCAGATATGATCCAGGGGCACTAATGAAAAGAACTGAATACCCTGCTAATACACTAACAGGACCCCGGTGGCTTCTGGGTAATAAGGCAAAGTGGTTGCTAAGTGATTTGGTGTATCTCAGCACTGCTGCTCCGCACCTGTGGCTCTGAGCTCTGCTTCTCTCTTGCTAAAAACTACCAACAGTTCAATCATCACCTGGGATTAGCCGGAATTATACATTGTTAATTTAATTAGAGATAATCTATTTCACGGCTCTGAAATTGGCCTGATTAGCTCCTTTTAGTCTTAGGTCAAGGTGGACCCTCCGAGAAGAAACACAGCACCTTCTATTTCTGCTACTAGCCTTTTCTGCTATTCGATAAAACTCTATTAAACTGCATACATAATAATAAAACGTTAGGGTAAATTGTCTGGGTGTGTATAGGGTTAAGTGTGTTTTCCAAAAGCCCTTTAGGGATGTGCAATCATTGGAGTGTGTGTGTTAATGTGTTTGTCAAGGTGCCAATGTGATGAGCTGGCTCTTTCACAATTAGCCTCATGACTGCCATTTTGCAGATGCTCTCTCACTGCAGCCAACACACTGCTAGCACAAGCACCTACATTTTCGATCTTTCTGTAACGCTATTTCTGATATACAATGCCTTTTTGTCTCACTCATCCTCCCACACACACACACACACACACACACACACACACACACACACACACACACTCCTTAACTTTCAACACCATAAAAGCCTGCTCCCCGCTTTGAATCCTCTCCAACTCTGGTAATACGGACTCTGAATGTCTATAATGTTTAACCTTCACTGCTCTCTTTTGTCGACTTAGTCGGATGCTTTTAAATCCTTTTAAATACACATGGGCGTGCGTGCGCGCGCGCACACACACACACACACACACACACACACACACACACACACACGGAAAAGTAGATGCAGACACAGAAACTGTTGAAGTGAGGATTGTTCAGATATCAACTGAAATTTGAATTCCCCTCACACTTGTCTAAGGAAATACAAAATATAATGATTTTGCTGCTACTGGAAGATGGCAAGTTAGGAAAACTAGCTTCCACTTGAAAAGCTAAAGCTAGTTGGTTTATGCTATTTCAATAATTACAGCCCCCTCACACTCAGTATTCACCAATGTTGGTTCACTAAAATTGTTTAATTTAAGTTCATCTTTAAGTTTTTATTCGATCTTGTTAAGTGCTCTCCATGTTTGAGTAAACTCATAAATTTGCTGTGATGTGGATAGATGCGTGATTTATTTTATGAAAATGCTCAATAAAGTGCTTTTGAATTGTGGTTCTTTTTTATGTCATTTGCTTGATCTTCATGGTCTTCTTGAAGCCAGTGATGTGTCATTCTCTCACGAATGCACACAAAGGTCAGCGCTCTGGTTTTCTCAATCTCACTCTTTTGCTCTTTTCCTCCCTATACAGTGGAATTTAATAGGATGCTCTGATGTGAGCGAGATGTTTCATTAAAGAACATCAGACATCAAAAGGTCTACGCTGAGATGGAGTGGTATTTCATGCTGTGCTCATTCTGCACACAGTCTGGATCGTGCTTCTTTGATAGGGCAAGGGCAAGTCCAAAGTTTTGAAAAGAGTCTGTTAATCTGAATTTGGTGACTCATTTAAAATTCCAAACCACAGTGACGGCAAAGAAAATGTAGGTCGTGGTGGAATTGCCATTTTTTTTGTGCCATTTCACACCCCTCACATAACTCTTCAATCATTGTAGACCTATTTCAATACCATTTAAAGATGTATCTCCTTTGAACACAACAAAAACAATAACAAAAACACCAAACCAAATATAATTAGAAGTGACAAAAGAAGAAATACTATATCATAATCCAAATTACACAAGTTAATCAAAATATTACTTGGGAAGTATAAAGGTCTACTTCACCAATTTAGTATTGCACATCCACAAACTTGAAGGATTCACAAGAGATATCGTTTATAAAAAAAATAGTTACTTGTCAAGTCCATTTTTATTTGTATAACCTTATATCGGTTACCTTTTAAAGCAACAAATCCTACACTTTGTATCTTTAAAATGTCCCTTGCCCATATTTTATAATGCAATGTTTATAATCACGTGACATGTGCGGTGACCTGGAGGGCAGAGTAACAGATAGGATGGCGGCTCACACCAGACACCCCACAGAGATGCAGCAAAAGCTGTTAAATTTCCATTCCCACGATGATTTGGATCACCTCTCAAATCAAGAAAAACAAAGATATGGACTCAAACTGCAAGTTTTGGGCACTTACAGTCCGTATACAGCACCTGCTGCCGGATTTCTGCCGTTAAAAACCGCCAGGTCCCTGCCGGAGCTTGACTGCAGTGATTTTTATGATTACCTTGTGGGAAATCCTACACCTAACACAGCCCATACTTGTCTCCTCATCGTTAGTGCATCCGATAGCACAACAACCACCGGGAACACAAAAGTAACAAACTCAAAGTAACAGTGTATCATTTGCTTCCTAGTTTGCGGGTAGTGGAAAATAACATCTCCCTCCAAGGGAGCGTTCCCTTTTGACGTGACGTCACGTGAAAGCTATGAATAATAAGAAAGAACCCTGATGACATCAACAGGGTTATTTGTCAGACTTGACAAAGCTTGAAAAAGATACGAAATGACTAGATATGTGTCCTTTTTTTATTCTAGGCAAAGTCCTGCTTTTTCAAAATTCTAATCTAATCGTAAGGTCTGACATTTTTGTGCTAGTTTGTGGCCTGTAATTTATAGCGTTACTAAAACTCCTCGGTTCTGTCAGTAAAGAGCAGGTCAATATTAAAGACCAGACCAATCCAATCCAATCCACTTTATTTATATAGCACAATTTAAAAAACAACAAGGTTACCAAAGTGCTTTACAGAGATGATATAGAATATGCTCATGATAAATAAAAACAAAACAAATAACACCAACACTGACAGCGACAACGAAGACCACAGCAGCTCTCATGGTGAATTAAAAGCCAGGGAATAAAAGTATGTTTTTAAACGAGATTTAAAGGTGTGGAGGTTAGGCACCACTTTAATGTGAGGAGGTAAATCATTCCACAGTTTGGGGGCAACTGCTGAAAAAGAACGATCGCCCCTGGTCTTCAGCCTGGTCCTGGGCACGTTCAGCCGCAGCTGATCAGCAGACCTCAGTGACCTTGGCGGGGTGTAAGTGTGCAGGAGCTCAGAGATGTACTGAGGTGCCAACCCATTAAGTTACTTAAAAACAAACATTAAAATCTTAAAATGTATTCTAAAATGTACAGGGAGCCAGTGGAGCGAGGCCAGAATGGGGGTAATGTGTTCGTGTTTCCGGGTTCCTGTTAAAAGACGAGCAGCTGCATTTTGGACTAACTGCAGGCGTGAGAGGGAGGTTTGGTTCACACCGATGTAAAGTGCATTACAGTAGTCCAAACGGGTCGAGATAAAAGCATGAATCACATGCTCAAGAAGATCAAAAGATAAAACAGGTTTAATTTTAGATAAAAGCCACAGTGTTTATCTGCTTGTCAAGTTTAAAATCACTGTCAATTTTGATGCCTAAATTGGTGACTACTGGCTTTACGTATTGCTGCAGGGAACCAAGATTTATGGGAGTGGAGTCACAAACCCGGCTGGGTCCAAATACAATGAACTCAGTTTTGTCTTCGTTTAAATAAAAAAAATTAAAAGACATCCAGGCCTTAATATCCTTGAGACATTCAAGTATGTCTCAAGGATATTAATTAATTCAAGACATATGTATAAGGTATAGTACTTGAATATTTGAGTGAGTGTCCTGGCAGTACTTTCCAAAGGGGGAACATTGAAAAAAAGAACACCTGTGTTCCTTGAATCCATGGAGATTTAAATAAGTATCTGCTGCTACCACTTGTTGCTGCCATATTGAGTCATCTGTAAAGCGACTGACTTTCCTCAAAATGGCTGCACATTACTCTGCATACTTTAATATGAGGTCTAGTATGACCGCAAAGACAAGAGAGATTTTCTGGCCACAGCAAAATTGCTTCTCCTCTCTCTTTTTTCCCCCCACTCATTTTCTTGCTTTTCTACTTCCTTATTGATTTATTCTCCATCTGCTTGTCTGTAGGCCCCCACCTCCCCCGAGAGCCGCTATCTCATTCCCACATCCCACCTGAGACACAACGTGAGACAAAACAGCAGCAAACATCCTCTACCACACACACACAGTGTGGCAGCTGTCCTCAATTCACCAGTGTCTTTACCCAAAGAAAGGGCTCCTAACAAGAGATGACAGTGCTGTTGCGTCCCCTGGACACTCCCATTCACTCTCTGTCCCTCTCTCACCTTCACACACACACACACACACACACACACACTTTCACACTTGCATCTACATGTCTCTTCTCTCACATAAAGATTCACACTTAGAATAAACAGAAAAATGCACGCTCTTGTCCTTTTTTATTTTGTCACACACACTCTCAGGAGATCTAGTGGCTGCATGAGGTGTATTATGGACCTACTTTAGTACTATACCCATTATTATTGGCCTTTTAAACCTGTTCCTCCGATCAGGAGCTAAGTATGAACTGTGTTCTTCAAACCTTTGTCTTGTTTCTGTTTCACGCAAACAAACTGTTCTGCAGTGGCGACAAGTGGAAAAGGGGAGGTCAGGTAAAAGGTGTTGCGCTGGCAGGTAGCGTTACACCCGCCATGGTTGTATGACACCAGTGATTACAGCGGCCAAAGCTGGAAAATTACTGTTTTTCTACAGCAGGTCAACTAACAAGCGGCAAACAAAAAGTATTTGCTTGGGTGACAGACTGTGTGGAAAAGGTGTAAGTAAGAAACAGAGATAGAGAGACAAAGAGAGCAGATATTACAGGGGTGGTGGTCCAAACACATGCTGTGCTGTTGCCTACTTCTCTCTGTATTGATTGGAATGGGCTCCCTGTGAGAGATGTAGATCAATGAGGCCATAACAGTCCATCTTCTCACTCAGGAGCCACTACGGGCCTCTTATCTCTCACTCTCTTTCTCTCACCCACACACACTGAAAATACTTACTAATGTGTTCACACATGCTAGAAGTCAGACCTTAAAGCTGAACCCAGTTGGAAGTTTTTTAATAAATATATCATTATCATAAGTACTGAAAACAGTGCATTGTCTGAGCATTGTTGGTGCTCTCCATACTCATTACTTCATTAGAGGTTAAGGAACGTCCAATGTTTTTGTTTTCGTCAATATTCAGAATTATTATTATTATTATTATTATTATGAAGCTCAACTTTAAGGCCAACATGGATTAGAAGCCATACAAATGCTAAGATATTCTTTAAATGTCTACACTACCACAGTGATACAATCAAACAATCTGGAACAAGCAAGTAAGTGGACCTCGAGTTCAATGTTGACAACATTGGAGAGAAGTCTTCAAAGATATTTACATTGCCATGGCAGCTGAGCAAACGGCATCCGCTGATGAAGACCATGCAATATTGTGTTTCATAAACTGCTGCTTAAACTGTTGTGACTTTTTTTCGGGGCGTTATCATCCTCCACAGCTGATTTTTCATTTTAGCTAGCTCTTTAGTTCATCAGGAACTTAATGCAAACCGAATAGAGACGCATGTTGCCAAAGGTTATTCAATCATTATTCCTGAAGTGTATCTTACAAACACCAGTGAGCAATTTTTGGGTTGGCCTCAGGTATTATTTAGGCACTTATCACTAATTTATCATGACTATTATCCATTAGCAATTTCAGCAGCAGCCTGTGAAAGCTCATTGTGAAGTATTTTGGGGTTCTTTTTTTTACCTTTACCAAAAAAACATTTTTCCTTATTATTGCAATTTAAAGTAAATGCCAACACTCAATTTTGATTCAAGGGCCTCTCCCATTAATACAGCAATTAGAAAAGGCTGTACGCCTAGCATCTCCTTAATGTCAGCAAATCGTAATAATTGTCTTGAAGCAATGCTGTGATATGTAATTTTCTCCACAATGCACTCATTTCAGAGGAAGTGTGCACTGGGGGTGAAAACGTATTGCCTCTTCGGCTATCAATTTGAATGAGTTGAGGTTGCACTTCTCACTGGCTTCAGTTGCATGAGTTGTGCATCGAAAGACACACATTGCTACAGTTGCTATATTTTGTTACAGCAACAACACTGTGCTGTAAAATCGACTAATGTCGGCCCACATCATGATATTGAGGAGTGTTCCCACTCACTGGAGGCCTGTCAGGATGTCTGTAAAGGGACCAACATAGGCACATCAACATGCTGAGGGTGGACGAGTGACAACACAATTAAAACACCACCACGTTACAGTGGTCTTCTCTCTGATAAAGCACAGAAACAGGTTGTTTTCTGACTTGTATTGAGTGTTGCATTTATACAGAAAATTATGGAAAATTTCTGAAAGATTCTATATGAAAACGAGCAGCCCATTGCACAGAAATGATACATTTACTAAGGTGTGGAACAATGTCAGAATAGGCTTATCTTCTACAGTACTATAGTATTTCATCTTTAGCCATAAGCAACCAATGACGATATAGTTGTTGGACTTAAGATGTTTCATTTTAAATAGTAACTAAACTGGAAAATTAAATCTGACAATTCTGTGTCATTTCTTTTGACCTAAAGATTTTAAAAGTTGGTTCATAATTATTAGCATTGAAGTGATTCATCAAAAGACAATGAAAATCAGGCATTTACAAGCTATTGACTAATTGACTTTGCAATCATTGGACAACTCTCTCGAGTCGATCATTTAAAGTGCAACAATACAAAAATTAACACATTAAATGTGTTAATTTGGAATAACACATAAATGATAAGGTTTCAATATGCCATTATGTACAGATGATCAAAATAAAACCAAGCTGGAAGCAAGGAGGTTTGCTAATAACATAATCATAACATAAAAGTCTCTGAATTGCTACCGTCAGTGTGACTTTTGGAATCAGATAAATTTAATCAATAAGAAAGACCGTGTTTGATTTAACATAAATATTTCAATGTGAATGTGTCCCCATGTCCAACCCATGGAAAACGACAAAATGAAGTACACTTAAACCACACAGTGTGCATACTAAATGCCGTCACTTTTTGAGTGTGCAGTCAGTGTATTCAACTCCCACAATGCAATGCACAAGGGAATATATAAAACGGTAAAGTATGTTGATGTGTTTTGATGATTGTGGGGTTTTTGTGTGTAATAAAGGCTAAAACAGTATCTTAATATCTTGGCAATTAAAACCAAAAATTCTCTTCATGTCTCGAAACCACCAGCAGTGCAACAGTTAAATTAGGTAAACTAGGATATTTATTTATTACTTCCCCCAGGACTGGCCAAGACACCCAATCTCAATATCATCTCTGTGAAGTTGTGTTAGGAACCAAAGTGCTGCTGAAGTTGAACCTGCTGAATTCATAGCGGCACTTTGGCCTCTGCCAGCATGCCACTGCAGAGTGCTTTGTAGTGACATGTCATTACCTCAGCTGCCGCGTTGTTAGCACACAGGGAATCTGTTGCTGGAGCAATCTACTCATTACTTGCTAATCACTTGAGTAGGAGGACCTGTTTGTGCAGGCACACAGAAATGGAGTCGCACATGCACAAACACATTCAGCGAGCATGCTGGACTTTGTTTTCTGCTAAGCACAGATGTTATTGTGTTCCTAATGGTGCTTGAAGTAATTACACCCTGTAATGTTACTCGTCGCCTAGACCTCTCCAGCAAACCTCAGCATGGTAGCTCAGAAGTACCATACACACACCATTCACCCTATAAATGACTCCATTAGCCAGAATGCATCTGCAATCGTTTCTTCTCGTGCGAGAATATGAGCCATGCTTCGCCAATGGCCTAACTGGCTGCTTACAGGGGGTAGTTGGTCAGTGGGAGAAAATACACAAATTAATGACATCCATCCATTCAAACACAGACAGAAAGTTCACTCTATGGATGGTAATGTTGGTCAGTTGGTCCAACACTTTGGTCCAGACTGAAATGTCTCAACCATTGGATGGATGGTCATATTTAGTACAGACATTTATGTTCACTTCACGATAAATTTTAATAATTTTGGTTCCTCTGACTTCAGGGTCTCATCAGTACATCAAAATGTTAATTTATCCAGTATTCATTATTTACCAAATAACTGCAAATCTAATGGCATTCCTATCAGTATTTTGTATTTGGTCCTAATCAGTGTTGGGCAAGTAACTCAGAAATTGTAATAAGTTACTAGTTACTTATTACTAAGTAATAATTTTACTTTACTTGACAAGAGTAACTAGTTACGTTACTCGTTAGTATATTACTTTCACTACCACCACCCCCGAACCTCCCCAAACAAAAAACTTTTTTACTAATATCATATTTATAACAGCAGCAGGAGTATGGTTTTTACAAAACATATAACGTGTCTTAACGCGACCGGCTGAAATAAAAATAAAGCAAGTAAATCCCAGCTTTTGAACTACTATTTTTCTGCACATCTACTTATAAGAGCAGTATTGAGTATTTTTACAAAACGTAAAACGAGTCCAAGTATCAGTGGCAGCAGCGGCCGGAGTTTCTTTCTATAAGTTTCATGTTGTTGTGGTTGAAAGCTTTTTGCTGGTCGCACAAAGTTTACAAAGGATGAAAATGCACTGGTCCTAATAAGTGAATGTTTGCATGCTAGGGGTGGCAAACATTGAAAAGATTATACCTGCTAAATATCACCATATTGGCATTGTCACTGTGAGCATGCTTACTTTAGCATTTAGCACTGCTGTGCCATGACTGATGGTTAGCAAGTAAAAACACAAGCATTTACACTACTGTATTCAGAAGGAACTAAAAATTAATAAGCACCACAGTACCAGGTGTACCAAGCTCATTAGTGGTTCTATTTTAAATTTTCAAAATAAGCAGAAAAATATCTTAAAAGATTCATTGATAAAATTATGGTAAAATTTTATGTCCCTGAACACATTTTTTAGATCAGCTTCTTACCAGGAATGATTTGGTTGTTCAATAACACACGTTTTAGGTACAGACAAAACAAAGAATGTTTTGTCTGTGCTATTCTCACTATAGTTTGATAGGCTCAGTTAATGGTGATGTCTCCTAGTTCTGTGCATCAGAGTTTAGCAACATTTGAGTTGAAAATGTGATGACTTGTGGGGCTGTTTATGTTTCCAGCACAGTCAATCAAATATGATAAAACCACCCCCGCACAGTCCTGATGAAGCAGATTAGCTGAGCTTGCACTGTAATACTCTTAATAAATAACAACTAATGATGATTTTCCCAAACATTGACGTTGACTGTTATTTTATTACAAACATTCAGTGGTATAGCAGGATATACAGGATATGTAACCGGGTTTTTAGGGGTTTTAAGTAAACTGGAAGACTGAAGTCAACTTTAATGGCATCTTTTTAATGCTTTCTGTACGACCTTCAACCTTGCCTTCAACAAGGCACATATTAGCTTCTTGCAGCACAGGATAGAAATGCTCCTTTTTGTCTGTTTCTCAGTCTGTGTCGAGGCGAGATGCAGCACAATCCAATATTAATGCACCTCAGCCAGTGTGACTGAAATGAATGCCGCTGTAAGGCAGTTTGCCCTCCAGAAAATTCTAACTGATACCTCCTCTCTCCAGTCTCCGATCACCCTTACGACCCAAGTCTCCAACCCCCCCGAGGGATATTTGGTTTAAGTCTATGCCTCTTCTCCTTCCTCACTGCCTCTTCTCCCTTATCCATTTGATGTCACAGACTTGTTTTCTGTTTATGACTGTGGATGATTGAGACGCGTTGCTCCAGTGTCAGCCCTGCTCCAGGGGAGAACGCAGCAGGACATGGACAAACAAAAACTGTCACCCTCTAAGAGGGGTTCAGCTGACATTGAGGGATGAGTGTGAATGTCTGAGTGTGCGTTTCTGTGTGGGTGTGTGCATAGCCTTCTCCCTGGGGGTAGACATTTTATCTCTGCGGTGTCGGGGAAAGAAACAGGCCAATATGTCGGCGCAAAGATGTGCCGTGGGTAAGAACGGATACGAGACCTTCTGATTTTCCTGCAGTGACAGGACCACAGGGCGTCCTACTTTACTGTGCAACCAGCCATCACTGTCCAACTCTGGGAGACATGGAGAAAGAGAGGAGACGGAGGAGAAGGGAATGATGGGGGAAGGAAAGACATTCTGTAGTACAATCATCCATATTCTAGCATGTTGTGTTTATCTGCTAGCTGTCATAGCTGGACAAATAGAAAATGTGTGTTCAAGCCTAAGCAAAAGATGTGGAAAGGTTGTGAGAGCCAGCATCTCTAACCAAGAGTTCGGGTTGCAAGCAGCGCAAAGAACAAGTTCATTCATTTCACTCCTAACTTCTACATCAAAAATGTTCAATCCAACATCCTAAGTGAGTGTTGTACATGAACTGGCTGTCTCACTTCCCTGCCTGAGGAAATAAAGTGCTGAAATCAATACTGGAAAAAAAAAAACAACAACAAAAAAAACATACTATCCACTCAATGTGCAAGTTTGTGCTCAGCCAGTCATGGTGAGTCCATTCAAGCATTACAAGGGAGACCATCTCTATAAGACCATTTCTTTTCTATAGGACACAAGTCAATCACTTCTGATGCGGGGTTGTCCAACAGGCAGAAATGGTGTTACACGATCCCGGTGAGCCTTCACTGTAAAAAGTGCCCCGTTAATGATGTGTTTAGACAAGACATACCTATTGGTCGGGGTGGAGGTGTGTTATTTTCTGTCAAGGACAATATAAGTTGTAAGCAAATCCAATGGTCTTAGAATGTATTGGTCTTAAATTAAAACTCTCCCAAATGTCATTCACTGTGATTGTAATATAACCACCATCTGCAAAAAAGGTGTCCTATGATAAGTTGAATATCCTTCTTAAAGAGTGTGATACTAACAATGAGATCATTTTATCAGGAGATTTTAACATAAACTGGAATGATGAAGCAAAAAGGAAAGAACGTGTAACGATTAATTTTGATTTTCAACAGGTTTTTAAAGGACTGACTAGGATTACCAGTTCCTCAGAAACACTCATTGATCTGGTCTTTACTAACAGGCCAGAAAGAATAAAGAAATCTTTACATCTGGTTACAGGTTTATTTGACCATAATGTGATTTTGATTTTAAGAAAACTCACAAAAAGGAGATTTAATTCAGCAAACATTAATCTAGAACATCTAGAAAGTTCTAAATGGACAATTAACCAATCTTGAAAATGCAATTAAAGAAATAAATTGGAATGGCACCTTGTAAAAAGAAATGTAGATGATAACTGTAATAAATTGATGTGTGAACCTCAAACAACTATACACAGATTTATGAGGAAAACTAAGGTCACTTATGAAACAAAGGGACCAGGCTCTTAAGGTGGCTCTCAGGAGCAAAGTGGAACATGAGAAGCGTCTGTTTACCACACTGAGAAATAAGGTCGTATAAGAGCGACATTCTTCATTGATGCTACAAGAGAAACAAAGTGGAACACTAAAGAAATCTGGCAGAATTTTAAGAAATAACCGGGAAATCTAATACCATTAATAAAAAAATCGAATTAAATATAGAGGGAAACGTGATCCATGATCCAAGTAAAGTGGCAACAGCATTTAATACTTTAATATCATTGATTCTATAAAAACTTTGACTCAGAATTCGCCTGCACCTCTAAATACTAAAGCTCACATTTTGACTTTTAGTGAAGTGACCAATAGCAAAATGTGCACGATTATTTCTTTTTTAAATTGTTAAAGGGCAAAGGATATATTTGGGATGGACAGAGTATTTATTAAAACTCATAAGGAGGCACTCATTCCTCCTATTGTAAAAGAAAGAGCTTGGAAAACCGCTATAAATCACACCAATGTACAAATCGGGTGACAATATGGCTATTAGCAATTACAGACCCATCAGTATCCTTACATCAGTATCAAAAACTGCAGAAAAATGGATCTCCAAACAGATAATATCTCATTTAAATGCTAGCTCCTTCTCATTACATCCTATGCTATTTGGCTTTCAAAAACATCATTCCACTGAAACAACCAATTGTTTTCTTTTGGAAAACATTAAAGGTTCAGTGTGTAATATTTCTGAGGATCTTTCGACAGAAATGCAATATAATATCCATAACTATGTTTTCAGTGGTGTGTAAAGACCTTACATAATAAACCATTATGTTTTTATTACCTTTGACTGACATTTATATCTACATAACCGCGGGCACCCCCTTCCATGGACGTCGCCACGTTGCATCATCATGTTACTACAGTAGCTGAAAACGGACAAACAGCGCTACAGAGCATGTTTCGTCACTACGTTTTTTTGCCACTAATTGAGGCAGTGTAGACACTCATCACTATGTTGAAAACGTACTTTAGAAGAAGTAGTAGTAGTAGTAATAATATAATGCAGGGGTCTGCAGTGTTGCATCGGAGCAAAATTTTCAACCATTAGATGGTGGATGAGAATATAAAATATAATATTGCCTTGAATCAGTGGGTTGTTTGGTTAGCTCAGTCAGTTTTGCACAGGACTCTCAACCTGAGAGTTGAGTGTTCAATCCCACCTCAGGACAACTTCCCCAGTATCTCCAGGCAGACCACATTTAGGGGATTCATGTTTTCTGACGGCTCTTTAAGAGGTGCGTCAAGCAGGCAGCATTCTGTCTAATGTTGTTCAGAATTTCATTTCAAAGTAAAAGCTCAGTTCAACTCCATATACAGCATTACAGTAAACCAGCTTCTCGTGCTTTTGTTTTGTAGGCAAAACCACTAAAGAGGAAGTGATTAAGTGAGTAACTGTTGCTGTCATGACTTGGATCTATTTCAGCACTGCTATCAAAGTATTTATTTATTTATATTTTTTGCTGCTAATAAAGCACCATAATCTGACCGCGGGCCAGATATTATTGCTGGCTGGCAGTTTTGGCGAGGGTCCGTAATCACAGAGAGAATTAATGTCTTTCCCTTGTCAGTGTTTGTATAAACTTTATTTAATGTTTGGTTTATAATGAGCTGTGGTGCAGAAACACTGACAGTGTTTCACACTCTTGGCTTACATTTTCCATGTTATCTGTCAGTGGCCAAGTCAAAATAACAGTTTCACTGAATAATAAAGAAAATATAATTTCTTAATATATCTACCTAAAGAAATCTTATTTCTTGACTAGCCACTCTCTGCTTTCTCAGAAGAGACACGTTTTGTGCTGTGTCAGCCACCTTAGTTGTCCTACGCCCTTTGAAAGGTTAGGGGGCAGTGGTAGACTGGACAGATGGTTGCAATTCACAATCCTCTCCACTAGATGCCACTAAATCTTACACACTGAACCTTTAAGGCTAAATTGGACCAAGGCGGTGTAGTTGGGGCTGTCTGCCTTGATTTGAAGAAAGCCTTTGATACGATTAATCATGAGGTTCTAATTACAAAGTTATCATAGTTTAATTTTTCACCCAGTGTCATCAAATGGATACAATCGTACCTTACAGGTAGAAAACAATGTGTTCACATAGACCATAAAACTTCACAAACAACTGATAATTACGTAGGTGTACCTCTAGGTTCAACTTTGGGTCCTCTGTTTTTAGTCTGTATATTAATGACCTACCTGAAGTTTGACCATCTGCATTAACTTCAGATGTATGCTGATAATAAGGTCATATATTTAGATGCAAAAAGCTTCTATGGTCACTATCTCTAATTTGCTAACAAACTCATGTTTACATCTTAATACCAGCAAAACTGTATACATTTCTTCTCTCAACACCTTTTCCAAGCTATAAAACGGTGGTTACTGGACAATCAAATGTCGTCATAATTTGCAATAGTGCTTCTGTCATTGTTTTCACACATTCCTGTTCTCAGATGCTGATGTATTTTACATTTCATTATTTGTGCTTGTCTGATTTTGTCTGTACTTGTAATTCGTGCTTTAATGTTTTATCCATGCTCCTGTGTTGTATGCTTATGATTATAGGTATATGTTTTTAATGTTTTAATGTATGCCATGTTTAAATGTTTCCTTCTTATAACATCAACCTGCCAGGGACTCCAGCTGAAAATTAGTCAGTACGGCCAAATCTGGCTCATTTACATTTTGGACATTGTCCTTATGTTTATTAATGTGCACTGTCCCTTTTAAATAAATAAACAAACAAAAGGCTTGAAACAAACTAGCTTGTATGATGTGTTTGCTCTAACACGTGAAAAGACAGCAAAAGTCTAATTCAGAACTGCTACACTCAAGGGCGAGGTGAGATCTCTCTGGAAAACATCATAGAGAGGGATGATAGGATAATAGAGCCCAATTTCGGACAGTCTGCACTTGATTGTACGCGCCATAAGTGACAGAAGAGGCTGTGTGAAGAATGAAAGAGGAGAGCTTGAGAGAGCTGTTCAAATCCTGCTTGTTGAGGTTGCCATTTTTGGAAAGTTACAAATATTGTCAGATGTCCCCCAGTTTCAATGTCAGTAAGGTGTGGAGTGAGTGGGTTTCAGGCGCTTCGACAAGCGCTTAGTTTGAAGCGCACTGACAACTTAATTTTTCAGTCCCATGAGAGGAATGTGTGCTTGACGTCGCCAGCTGTGTTACTAGAACTACGATTGCAATTTCGTAGAGGCTTCATCCCCTAATGTATATCGTAGTTAGTGGGTGACCTGCACAGTGATGGTCACTCCAACCATCCATCTGGCTAAGAAGAGGGCAGTGAGCAACATATGCAGGTCTGGCATATAAGAATCATTGCCAGGTTATACACATTAATCATAAATACACATTAAAACATCTGGTCATTCTGGGCAGAACTACTTCTTCTACTTTACATAAAATACAGCAAATTCTGTTTATGCAATCATTTAGATGAAATATGTGAATCTCTGCGCAGTCTGTGCGTATCTAGTAGCCTACATTTTCGTGTAACTGTCTATAGGAGCCACTGCATTTTCTTGGTAAACATTCCTTTTGCTCATTTCATGCAAACTGCACACTGATTTGTCCATGATCAAACCTATGCTGTGACAAAACGGATGCTACTTGAGCATTCAGTCTTATCTACTGAGCTGTTTCGGAGCTTTACATCCTTAATAACCTCCTTGAGGATGTTATTCATACAAGTGGTCATTTCTTCTGACAGCAAAATTGTACATCGCATGCAGGAGTGATCTACACCAAGCATCACAAGCCCCTCACACTCCTAGTGACCGCTTAATATGTGTTTATAAGACTGACATATGCAGACTGTAAGGCAACACGTATCAGACTTCATTTGTATTTCCCATAATATCGCATATTCCAAACTCACTCATCCCATGGTGCTTTCACAAATAGATCTTTTGAGAATGTGAGATGGAGCCACGTCCCTGAGTCCACTGCTTCCAAAAGATGAGTGAAAATCAAGTGATAGCAGGTCCTCGAGTGCCCCCATCAGGTTCTTATCGGCACCTCCAGTACACCTCTCTTCATCCCTTTCATCTTCACTATCTTATGCTCGTCTCATTTGTTTCCTCCTCCTCCACCGCAACAACATTGTTCTTTTTCTTCTCTCTACCTCTCTTTGTTGTGCGACTCAGCAAAGCCTGGAGCGTTGCCGTTGGGGGGAAGCCATTAAGAAACGGCAAACAGACATGTCGGGTCTGCAAACTCTGGCGTGCGTACAGGTGGTGCAGAGCTAACAGACAGGAATCATTACACTGTTCCACTCAGATCGCTGCTGTTCCACTGGGACTGAGCCTCCACACGCTCGGAATGCGTACAGATGGGGGCGCGCACACACACACACACACACACACACACACACACACACACACACAAATACGCATATGTGCACAGGTACATGAAAAACATTAACATGTCAATGCATCCATACAGGTACACACAGGAGTATCTGTCAGTAAGGATTATTATTGCCTT
This sequence comes from Micropterus dolomieu, assembly GCF_021292245.1. Classification (NCBI taxonomy): domain Eukaryota; kingdom Metazoa; phylum Chordata; class Actinopteri; order Centrarchiformes; family Centrarchidae; genus Micropterus; species Micropterus dolomieu. Next base: position 8,522,581 of record NC_060165.1, on the reverse strand, counting down.
GTTGTGCAACTGTAGTTCATGAAGTGAGAGTGGAAAAAATGGAGGAAGAAAAGGGGGGATGACACAAGTGTGGGGGGGAGCAAAGATAGCAAGCTGAGAGAAAGTCAGTGACGAACCTAAATCTCCACTTGTTTTTGTACCTGAGGCCGGAGAGTCGGCGCGCTCTGCAGCCTGGCTAATGGTGCGACATTCACCAGCATATTTCACTGGACACATTTACATTTGCTGCCGCTCTGACCTAGTCATAGCACATTTCTCCCTCATTTGTCCTTTACATGCGCGTGTGTGTGTGTGTTGGTGTGTGTGTGTATTGGTGTGTGTGTGTATGTGCAAGAATAATGACTGCATTGATCAGAGATGTCCCCAATGGGTGGTCTTGTTCCGTCAAGGCTGAGAGAAAACGAGAGGGAGAGAGGAAAGAGAGAAAGAGAGCGGGGCCAGAACGGGATGCCCTCTGTTGCTATCCGCCTCATCGCATAAGCCAATCAAATATCCATCTTGGCTGTCGCCTTCCTGCTCCATGCAGACTATCAAAAACGAATCTGCTGCAGTGTTTTTATCGCCTGTCATGTCTCTGTTGCTTCCTTCCTTCATCATCCCTCGCTCCCGCTCAAAAGTATCGTCTTTGGCTCACACGTGTCAGATCTGTGGCTGATTTACAAACCTGGGGGAAAAAAGTGCATTGACATACTCAGAGTGGCTCAAGTAGGGTGTTAAACCCTCCGGTGTCTGTTCCATGTGCTGATAGAGGACAATCAAAGGGTTGCTGAATGAAAACCCCTGCATTAAACCAAAGTCTGAGACTGTGGGCCTCCCCTCAGACAAAGCTTGGGAAAAGGCGCCGCCTCATTCCCCCTCGTTTACTTGTTTAGTTTTGCCAATTCCTGGAGGCCTACAGGATCATAACTGTGTTATTTGATTACATAGACAGTCAACAATTGAGCCAAGATAGCCTAATATTGCTATGTGACACTTCAGACTACAGCAAATACATAAAAAAGGTCTGTCCTAAGGCATGTTTTAATTCCCGACTCTGATAAAGTGGGAAAAAAGTACAAAAACTACTCTATCGCTGAACTCTCTCTTTAACCAAATCATACACGTAGGCTCTTCTATGTGATCTCCTTTTGATAAATAATGTAATAACTAATGTAATACTTTTTCACTTCCATTCACTGAGCCTCCCCTGAAACTTTTCCCCTCTGGAGAGGCCCGCCTCACACTTTGAAAACCTCTGGTTTAATAAAAATGATGTGAATCATATGTGATGGCCTCCACAGTCACCAGATCTCTACCCAACTGAACATCTATGGGGATTGTCCAGTGACAGAAGGAAAGGGAGAGTCGAAGGTTATTAATGCAGTGGCAGGCCAGGAAGTTTTGTCCTTATCTTATCATTATTGGATTTTTGTGAATTCCTCTTTTGAAAGATGCTTCGCTACAAGATTATAGTCAGAAGTAAAGTGTGTCTCAGCTCAAAGTCGTATAAATTTCTGGAGAAATTTACAGGTTGCTGACCAATATGCCACTTGCTATCTTGCACTTACACGCTCAGAGAAGTGACGGAAATTATGTTTGCAAGACATGATTTGATCACCCCCCGTGAGCCAGAATAAGCTTGAAACAAACCAGTTTGTAAGATGTGTTTGCTCTAGCACGTGAAAACACGGCAAACGTGTTTTCACCTCGCTTTTGAGCCATTTTGAACAGCTACAGAAAGGGACAATGAGGATTATGGAGCACACTTTCACAGCTTCCTCAAAGGCATTCGTGCTGTTAAAACTTCATTGCACACATGAAAGTGACTGTGAAGAATGAAAGAAGAGAGCTTGAGAGGGAGGTTCAAATCCGGCTTTCTCACTTTTGCAAACCTGGCCATTCAATGTGTGGAGTGGGCGCACCTGTTGGGTTGCCATTTTGGGAAAGCTACAAGCATTGTCCCCCCCTCCAAAAAAAGAAGAAAGGTGTGGAGTGAGGGGGTTTCAGGCGCTTCGACAAGCCTTTTGACAAGAACTGACTGCTTAAGTCTTCAGTCCTGTTGAGCAGAATGACAGGGTGATATGTTCTGCGTCTCCAGCTGTGTTCCTAGAACTATGGTTGCAATTTCGCAAAGGCTTCAATCCCTGACAGTACTATGTTGGCTTTACATTGCTGTACTGGTATTTTTACTCTTCCGCCACTGCTACTGAGAGATGAAATCCAGCGCTGAGCTACAGCTGTAGTTAACCCCTTGCTTCAAGCATAAATCCAGCTTAATGCAGCAGGGCTCGACAATGACGGTGGTCCGATGTCCCAGGGCCAGTAAAAAGTAAAAAGTATATCTGCCCGGATCAGATATACAGGGATTTCCATCAGTAGTAGGCTACATTTTATAAAGTCGCCGGGGTAAAAAAATTTTTGACAGGCGCTTCCGTTCACAGCAGCAGCTGCGCCGCATGTTGAGGAGGCGAGTTAATGACGTAGCCTATCAAAACAAAACCAACATGGTAGCTAACAAACGATATCTGATTGGTCCGCTCTTAAAATATCCACCCTGTCGTGACTTGCAATGTAATAACTCTGTGTTTCTCTGATAAATGCTACAATGTGTCGCCAAATAAACCTGGGGAGCCGTTAATATACCTGGGCGGCCCGTCGAAGTAAAGTGTACGTGTGGGAAACACTGACTGAACGATTGTTTTTCTTTTTACAAACCAACAGCCTGTACTACGAAGGGAGTTCAGTCTACTCAGAGTTAACTCGGGGTTATCAGGCAAACTCAGGGTTGACAAACTTTGAACACCTACACTGGAATTAAACGGTACTACGACGGTGGATAAGATGTTGGATAGTTGAGTCCGTGTTAACCCGGTGTTAACTTAATTGGAGTTGGTGCGCGTTCGCATAAAAGGGGTGTGTTTGGCCGTGCAGGCAGAGATTTTTTCACAACGGCGCATTCGCCATATGTCTCCAGAGGAATGCACGTTGGTAGTGTCAGGAAATTATGAATATAAAGACATGGTAACGGCTAAATCTAATATTGTGGTGGACAACAAAGCCAGGGCGGCTTGTTGGTATCATATTGAGTAAATTTGAAACCTAATTATCTTCAGTGTTCTAATTGTAGTTCAAATCTCTATTATGTATTTTATGGGCTCTGCTTTTATGTGTAATATGATTAAGATGTAAAGGTACAACTGCACGTAAGGTCCATTGTAGCCTAATAGAAAAAAAAGGAGCCAGCGGAGAGGGGTGGGCTATTAATCTGAGACAGAATTTAATTTCTAAGATTAATCTACAAGTAAAAAACTTGAATATTCTCTGACATTATAGTCACACATTTATGAGAGAAACTTCACTTTGCAAGGCTGCAACATCACACACGTCTGCCGTGTAGGTCTATTATGCATGCACTGGAAAGTTATATTAAACTTTGCAATCGGACACAGCAGTGAGGAAATACTCCTGAGTTTAGCCCACAATCACTATCATTCACCTTAGAGACTTTGCCTTGGATTGGCCGTTTTCAGACGGCTCCCTATTTTTTGGACATGTAAAGTAAGTCTATCTAAATATGTGAAAACACTTGGTGGTGTGTATTAATATCCTACTTCTCATCATTAACACTGAGTACAGATGTGGTGTATAGTCCTCGAGTTAACCACGAACAAAACCTGCTCAGAGCAGTTTAGAGATGCGGCGTAAATTGCCATGGCAACAGACCTTCGTAGTACGGGTTAACCGGGAAGTTACACCCGAGGTCACAAAGTTACTCCTGACATTACCTGGATACGCCAGTTACCCCGCTTCGTAGTACAGGCCACAGGTCTTCAGCAGTGTCCCTCCATGTTGTTAGAGAGTTTGTGAGAAGACAGTTGCGTGCAGACGCAGAGGGAGGTGAGGGAGAGAGAGGGGAGCAAACACTGTCAGAACTTTACAGAAACATATTAATTAACTCAACATCAAACTATATTGGTATAAATGGTATTGTCTAATTTTATATCTCTTTTGAAATTATATCGGTATACCTCATTATACCGATATAGTCTTTGGTTTTGTTGTAACACTGATAAATAACTTTTGGAGGGAGGGACAGAAAAAAATGTCTTTGGGCCAGTAAGTTTCAAACCCACAGGCCCGGTGGGGCCAGTTGCAAAAACTTTAACATTGAGCCTTGGGCAGGAACCTGCTTTCCTTCTTTCACTAATTAAAAAAAAAAACACCTTAAAATGAGCAAATTTCTGTTGGAAGTTTGAAACGTCGAGATGAGAAGGCATTCGTGAGTAAAAATTTTTCAACTTGAGCGAGAAAGTCGCATGAAGATGTATCACGATTCCCTATCAGCGTTTAGATTGTCCAGACAGACATCACCAACGGCTTCAGAACGTTGTTTGGAGAGTACCAGGCAGAGTGGGGGAATGAAAGTCTGCTGGCCGACGGAGAGCTTTTAAACAAATAAAACACCCATAGTCGGACTGAATAATGCTCTGACAACTACGCAGATTACCCGAGGGAGGAGCTCAGAATTGACTTCTTTAATTAAGTTATCTTTTAACTTTATTTTTTGGAATTAAAATGTTAATTTATCTTCACTCGCGCTTCTCAGCAGCGAGATGCCGTGTGTTTCCGGTTCAATCTTTGTTGTTAGCATCAAAACTGGACCTTGCTTGGAGAAAAAAAAAAAGCAAAGAAGTTGAACTACCTGGTGAGTTCAGAAAATTAGTCTGTTACTTGATTCCAGCTATCGTTGTACTTTACTGTGACAAGTTAGCATAGCATAGCCCTGATCGATCCAAACTCCATTCAGAAAATAAACATTTTAAAAAACGTTGGTCTGCTATCTTGCAGACAGACCTAACAAATTCATTTGTTTAACAAATCAGCATCATTTTGATCCGTTTATTGCAATTAAAAAATGTTTACTTTGGGTTCATACAGCTGTAGTAATTGCTGGTTGTGTTTATTCGCATTATTGCGTTGTGTGTTAACACTTGGCAGTAGTCCAGCAATAAAACCCCTGCGAGGATTTAATTTGTGTTTGGTCTGAATGCACAATAAGAGCACTGCGTTGTGTCTCACACCACGTATGTGCGGGACATGCCATTCCTTCCCATGACACTTAAAATGAAGTTGTATATGGAGGATTACGCAATCGTACAAAAATATAAGGCGTAACACTTTGAGGTCTGACAGCTCTTGTGTTCCATTAAGAATACTTCTAAATTTACAGTGAGAGCAAACTGCCACAGCTTGCTGCCCACAGAAACAAGGCAATCACTCACCTTAGCCCCTCTACACAGCCAGACAGCATTTACACACATTCATTCAAAGACAAATGTTCGTACACACACACACACACACACACACACACACACACACACACACACACACACCGAGGGGAGAGTGCAGATGATAGTGCTGATGATTTCTTGTTGCTGACAGTTGGCTTCTCCTCTAAGTCCCGTGTGTGTAGCCTATGCATGTGTGTGTATATGCATTTCTGAGAGTGTGTGTGTGGGTGGATGAGGATCCTTCATGGAAAAGGTTACGTCTGGTGCCAGTGCAAACAAGAGGTGCAGGATCTGGCCACAAACCACCAGCCAATCTAGAATACACTTCACCTTTGAGACACATGCATATTAAGGAGAAATACACACATATGGCTTTTTTTCCTACCCACACAAACACGAAAGTGCCAACACCTTGATACACATTCCTTCCTTCAAATCATGAATTCACAGCAGCATGTGTTGGGGTTGACATACTACATTCCTTTTGGGGCGCTTAAAGGACTTTGCTATTTAGTGCTGATGACATTCAGAAATATTGGATGTTCTTTGGTTTCTAATCTCTTCCTCTGCGCTCCCTGAAGGAGCGTGCGGGTCATTAAAAGTCAGGGCATATGGCACGGCGCCTGCAGGAGATCTGAGAAGGACCCCCATCTCATCAACAGAGATACATTGCTGTATCTGTGACTCGGGGAAGCTTTAAGAAACTGGAAGTGGAAAAAAAGGAACCTGAAAGGTAGAAAAAGATGAAAGCGAAGAGAGAGAACAACAATGAGATAATTGAGATGCGAAAGACGACACCTTCAGAATGAGTTGAAACAAGTTGCGGTTTCGCTATTTGATCGCAAATAGACACAAACCAGAAAAGCACACAAAGCCAATAAATCTCCAGCTGTCTCCGGAGTGTTTGGCTGATGTCTCCCAGGCACGCATGAATATTAAATGGCCTCTTGTAAATCAAACAGTAGTGTGTTAGTGAGCGCTGAAACAGAATTAGGTGGGAAAGGGCAGATAATAAATTTACTCTATTTTCATGGACGATGCCAAAAAGCTTCTCCGCATGCGAAAAGATACAGCCAGAGCACTACACGGTGAAGTGTTGGCGAGACCTAATGGCTTCGACTTTTCTCCTTTCTCCTCTTCCTACACACATATAAACGAACATACACTGTCAATAAGGGCGGTCAAATAGGGTGGTGATGGTGCAATGGATGAGACGCCTGCCTTAAGTGTGAGAGACCCGGGTTCAATCCCCTACTGTGACCCATCCACCATTGTGTCCCTGAGCAAGACACTTAACCCCTAGTTGCTCCAGAGGCATGCAACCTCTGACATGTATAGCAATTGTAAGTCACTTTGGATAAAAGCGTCAGCTAAATAAATAAATAAATGATAACAAGGACAATTAAAGTGCTGGTTTGATCTCCTCCTTTCACACACATTCCTTCAGTCCAAGATGAAGGATACACGTGAGTTTGCATGTGCCATGCGTTGACATTCACTACAGAAAAAGATGGACACAAGGTATGTTTTTTGTGCATTTCGGCACGATTGTGTGGTTCTCCTTTCTTCCCTAAGATGTAGCCTTGGATTGTAATGCAATGGGGAGGCAGAGAAGAGAAAGCAACAGTGATGTTGGGAGAGAGAGAGAGAGAGAGAGAGAGAAAAAAAAAATCAACCAGCTCTCACACTGAGACAATCAATAAGCTCTCTTCTCAGTCTATTTCCTATGGGCTGGCCTGGATAATAGCATTGTGCCAGAGCCGCCTGTGTGTAGCCTGGGAATAGGTTCAGGGTGATGTGATAGTAAAGTATAAAGCCAGCACTGCTATGGGACTCACACTAATTGTTACTTTTGTCATAAAGAGGGCAGAGGAGTCTCTGGGAGAGGTGTTGTGGAGACACAGGAACAATGTCAGGTGGGTTTAGGTACGGGCAGAAAAAAAAGTTGGGATTACTCATGCAGTTTGTTTTTCTATGGTTGAAAAGAATCTATTTGTGATGTGTATGTAGTTTGTTCATTTAGGCTCACACAGCCTGATTAGAAACAAACCAGAGATTTTACAGATGTTAGAACATCTGACAAGAATCTAATGAGGGAAGAGCCAGAGCACAGTGCACGTTAACAATCACACAGTCGCTAGTATGAAAAGTCTAAAAACCTTATTCAACATCATTTTTAATCATTTGAAATTATAAAAATGAGTAAACTAAAGTTGCACTAATCGATATTTTTTCATATTAGGAATGGGTCAGAATGATTATGTATGTGAACGGCGTCATTAATAGTGACAAACCCACTGAGATTTATGCTGCATTCCAGTCACAGTCAGACGTCAGAATTCAAGTGAATACACAGTTGAACCCTTAGCAGTGCCGTTGGTGTTAATTAAAAAGATGTTAATGATAACAAGTGACATAAATATACATAAAGTTACTCTTTACCTGTGTTTTTTTGTTGTGTGTTAATTCGGTTTTGGGCTGTGATTCCCGGTGCTCTTTCACCAGAGAAGAGCTCAGGAACATCAGGGGAACAACTTCCCCTCTAGCGGATTTAGTTCCCATTTTTCGAGCGTCATCAGTGGAATTATTGGACATTTTGGTGAAGGGCTCTCTCGTGCGTCTTCGCTGTAGGGGACTCCGCACACCACTACCGGCAATATTTCTCTCCAACGTGCGCTTGCTGTGCAGCAAACTGGACCAACTTCAGCTTCTGGTGGGGAAAAACAGAGACTTTTATTCATCTTCTGTTCTGTGCTTCACGGAGACGTGGCTGTGTGAGCTGATACCGGACTCCGCGCTGCAGCTGGCAGGCTTCCAACTGTACAGAGCGGACCGTGACACAGACCTCTCTGGCAAAACAAAAGGTGGAGGTGTCTGTTTTTATATTAACAATGGCTTGTGTACCGACGTGACAGTGATTCACTGTCACAGCACTGTTCTCCTAATCTGGAATATTTTATTATTAACTGCAAACCGTTTTACTCCCCCGTGAGTTTGCTTCATTCACTCTGGTCGGTGTTTACATTCCACCCGAGGCCAGAGTTCAGGACGCACAGAGCATGCTGGCTGACCAGAGTTCAGGACGCACAAAGCATGCTGGCTGACCAGATACTGTGTGTGGAGCAGACAAACCCCGACTCCCTTGTTATTGTTCTTGGTGACTTTAAAAAGGAAACCTCTGCCAAGAACTCCCCAAATACAGACAGTTTATAAAGTGCAAAATCCATCACAGACCCACTCCTGGACCCCCTGCAGTTCGCCTACAAAGCCAACAGGTCTATAGATGATGCAGTAAAAATGGCCCTTCACTACATCCTCCAGCACCTGGACTCCCCAGGAACCTACGCCAGGATCCTGTTTGTGGATTTCAGCTCTGCTTTCAACACCATCATCGCTGCTGCAGGACAAGCTCTCTCAGCCATATGTGCCTGACTCCACCTGCAGGTGGATCACTGACTTCCTGACGGACAGGAAGCAGCATGTTAAGCTGAGAAAACATGTCTCTGACTCCAGGACCATCAGCACCGGTTCCCCTCAAGGCTAAATTCTTTACCCTCTTCTCTTCTCCCTGTACACAAACAGCTGCACCTCCAGTCACCAGTCCATCAAGCTACTGAAGTTTGCAGACGACACCACCCTCATTGGGCTCATCTCTGGTGGGGATGGGTCCGCCTACAGGTGGGAGATCAACCATCTGGTGACCTGGTGCAGCCAGAACAGACTTGAGCGCAACGCTCTGAAGACAGTGGAGATGGTCGTGGACTTCAGAAAGAGCCCAGCCCCACCCTCCCCCATCATCCTGTGTGACTCCCCCATCACCACTGTGGACTCCTTCCGCTTCCTGGGCACCATCATCTCCCAGGACCTCAAGTGGGAGCTGAACTTCACCTCCCTCACCAAGAAGGCCCAGCAGAGGATGTACTTCCTGCGGCAGCTGAAGAAGTTCAGCCTGCCAACTTCTACACCGCCATCATTGAGTCCATCCTCACCTCCTCCATCACCATCTGGTACGCTGCTGCCACTGCCAGGGACAAGGGCAGGCTGCAGTGCATCATTCGCTCTGCAGAGAAGGTGATTGGTTGCAATCTTCTTTCTCTTCAGAACCTGTATGCCTCCAGGACTCTGAGGCGAGCAGGAAAGATTGTGGCTGACCCCTCCCACCCCGGACACAAACTGTTTCAGACTCTCCCCTCTGGCAGGAGGCTGCGGTCCATCAGGACCAAAACCTCTCGCCACAAAAACAGCTTCTTCCCGTCTGCAACTAGTCTCATCAACAAGGCCGGGATCCCCCACTGACACTCCCCCCCTTGCAAATAATACATATGTCTTTGCACATGTAAGCACTATTTCATTTCATATCATACACAAAGCTGGCATATTGTACATATTTGTTGTTAATTGTTAATCTTTGTTGTTGTATAATTTTATATTGTCAATTTATATATTTCGTTGCAATACGTCTGCACAACACAAACCCAGAATAATGCACATGTTCTGCAAATAGTTGTATTTTTCTCTATTCTTTTTAATATTCTTATGCAACTTTCATTGTCTATTCCATATTTATATATTTCTACATTTATTTATGTCAGCTGTATGTTTGTCTACGTGTAGCACCTTATCACCAAAACAAATTCCTCGTATGTGTTAAACACTACTTGGCAATAAAGCTCCTTCTGATTCTGATTTATTCTTATGTACTTTATGTTGCCTTTTAGTTGATGGTAGGGCTGCACATAACAATTATTTTTCAAATCTATTAATCTAACGATTATTTTTTCGATTAGGATTAATCTAACGACTAATTTTTGTGTATTCTAAAGAATAAAATGTAGCCTAATGCTTGATTAATATAACAATTTATCCAAAATAAATATCAAAAACTAATTAATAAATCAACATATTTTCAATCACCCTTAGAATAATGATAATAGCATCAAATCTTAAAATGAATCCAATTTCCATGTCACTGCTGTGTTTTGATAATAATAACAATAACACATTAATTAGGCTACTTTACTTAAAATTTTAAATGTTTCTGACTTTTTTTCACTAATAAGTAATATGTAGTAAAATAATTTTGATGGCAAATGTATTTCTCTATCAGAGTGGGGTAAAGAAAACAATTGAAACGATTCACAGACTGTGCAGACAGTCACACATTGTCTGTAATGTTATATTCAGCTGTTTTATCACTCATACGTGGCCGTAAAATAAACAAAAAAACGTTCTGTTTGCTCTGTTTCTTAGAATATGCACACAGTATATGTAGGCATGTGGACTTTGGCTCTCCATACAGCTCTCTTTCATGGTACAGATTTTTAAAATGTTTTAAACTCTTTTTTTCACCTCTGGTACTATTTGTAAATGCAGCTGCCCCTTTTCAGCCAGGGAATGATTAAAATCTCATCTTATAGTTTCCATGCATCATGCGCCTGCCTGTCCCTCTGAATCTCCACCAGGAGCAGGAAATAAAACCCAGTATGACACATGGGGGATGACGAGGGTGGAATTTCCACTCCGGTGCAGGTGAACCCAACGATTCATTAAAAAGAACGAGCAAGTCAGCAGGAGCGCAATGGCGAAGAGGGATACTTGGGCAGGTGGGGTGGGGAGGGGAGAGGAAAAGACTGGTGGGGGCGCAAAAGAGAAGTGATGGAGCGCAAAGTAGGATTTAGGTTTCCATCCATATGGTCAGCCAGTTGGTTGGTGGGCCAGTAGTCAGGTCTCACTGATCCTGAGCTTCCTCACGCATGACCGCCAAATCATCACACTCACAACCTGAACATACAGTCTCTGAAAAGGGAGATGCAAATGTTGTCTGCGTGTGTATGTATGTGTATGGTGTTGGACAGGTGCACCAGATGTCCACTTTCCACTTCTGTGGCCATTGTCGCTAACATGCTCCGGTATCACGGGAAGGAATGGAGGCCAAATGGCATGACAGCGTGTCTGGGGCTGGCCGTGGAGACTGAGAGGGGGCCGGCTGCATCCGCCTGGCAAGTGACCCAGGTAAACACCTCACAGCGCAGCAACCCCGAAATATTTCACAACATTTGAAAAGGCCAAACGAGTCAAACTCAATTGCTTGCTTCATATTTACAGTACAGATATGAGTGGTATCAATCTTCTCATCCATCTGCAACAAAGCAAATAAATAAATTCCCCAAGAGGTTGAACTGTTGCTTTAATCTCAGAGTAAGGTTTTACAGTCTGCAAAGATGCAGCAATAGGCAAGTGATTTGTTGTTGAAAACTTAGTCTCCTGATAAATGAGGGTCATTACTGGATTATTCAAATAAATGGTTATCATTGTACTGTAACTGATTTCTCAGAAGCCCTAATTGTCTTTTAGTCCCAGAAGAAACTCCCACACAATGTTTATTAAAATAATGATCATAAAATAATGTTGCCCAGCAACAAATAAACTTTAGACATTAAGATGGCCTTTTGTTTATATTGCTTTTGGCAAAAATCTGTGAAATCTTAATCACTGCATGACTTCAAAAAGGGCCAAGACTTCTCATTCTTATGAGACTATACAGTATAACAGAAAAATAATAAGAAAGAGAAGAACGCCGCATTGTTTTCTGCTCTGAAATGCACATGTTCTCGCTTCCTTGATTGTGACTAATAGTATTTTGACAGTGCACCCAGCTGGTGTATAGGCAATATGGGGTAGTGCATCTGCTACCCTTCTCAACTTCAGCCTGACCTCTCTGAGGGAAGCTGACACACAATAACACACACACACACACACACACACACACACACACACACACACACACATCGCAGGAGGCCGCCATCCCACGCAGGGCAGCTGAGTGAGCGAGCTAACAGCCTGTGACCACGCTGTAATTATGAGCCGTTTTCTAATTATGAAGCACTTCGGTGGTTCTGCCTCAACCACTGAAACTTTCATCTTATTTTTTATTTTATTTTATAGCCTGAGGTACTGATGACAAAAACAAGGGATGAATGGGAAGGAATAAAGTCAAACAGTCAAACTACTGGAGAAGTTCAGAGATTGGAGAAAGAAAAGGACAAAAGAAAGAAAAGTACAAGTACAAGTAAAGAGAGTTAACAAAAGACTGTGGGACAGAGAGAACAGACATCCCTCAGCGGCAGTCTCCCCAGCAGGATTTTCGCAGAGAAAAGTGGCAGCGAGCTGCCTGTAAAACAGAATCATTTCACCGTTAACCCCCAATCCATCTTCATTTAACCATGCTGTAAGAAAGTATATCAGTAAAGAAGCCATGGAGCTCCTTGAAGTTGACTGTGGAAATGGGGTGGAGCGAAGGATAGGACCACTAAACATGCCCCAACCCACAAGTCCGAGTCTGGGCATGGCGAACAGTGAAGGCAACGTCTCTCTCCTACCCTCTCTCTCTCCCATCTGTGGATCTGTGGTTGGGTGCAGCAATGAGAGGTGACTTGTGGCCGATTGTGATTTATGTGCTGGTGGGTTCGGGTGTGCGGGACGTGGACCGGTGGAGGAGAGAAGATGGATCCGAGGTGTGACCGAAGGAGACAATCTGATTACAGCCTTCTACCTCCTTTCATCTTCATCTTCAACACTCGCCGGTTCACTCGCTCTTCCGCCCACGTCATGTCGCTATGGTAACCTGAGACCTGCTAAGAAGCCAAGTACAGAATGACCTGATGGCGTGAAGGACACATGCTGAGGGTTTGTCTTCACCACAAGGACACAAGAAAAAACAAATAGTAACAGATGAATACAGAAGATAGAGCAGAGAAGGACGTTAAAACACACTTCAACTGACATCTTTTTTTGAGTTTATGCACTTGAAGCGGCATTATGTTCTTTCAGGACCTCTGCTTCAACTGACCTTTTCAGCTCAATTTATCACTTACACTTCAAGTGACATTTCAACTTCACTCAGCACTTCTACTTGACACTTAAACTTCTTTCAGTTTTATGTAGAATCCTGTCCTCACAAGGAAATGACCATTTAGAGAGAAACAAATGAAAGACAGATGGGTAGCGATGAAGAAAATAGAGACTTGGAAAAAATTTGTTGTGATTGGAGTTACAGTTGGATCACAACGGTGCCACGTCCCTAGTCCAATCTGTTAACACTTCCCAAAAGAAGAGTCAGCAAATATTTTGTCTTTTCAGTCTTTTCTTTACAATCCCTCTTACTCTTTGTACTATGGGTACTTTTGAGTTATTCTGCTTCCAGTAGTTTCATTTCAACAGACATCTCAACCCCTTTTCCATGCTACACTTTCAGGTCACACATCTTCAGCTCTGAATATAAAATAACTTTCAGCTCTTCTCAGTTTCACAGATTTTACTGATAACGCACAATTTACCAGGGTTCTTGCACCATTTTAAAAGTCAAATTTAATGCTTTTTAAGACCTTTTAAGACCTCAAGAAATATAAATTTAAGACCTCAAATTTTGAAACAATTTCTTTGATAGAAAAAAGACGCGTGTTTGATCTCTGAACGATGCAATGCCATATTTGGCAGTTTTATTTTCACCACAAAACTGTGCATATTCCGAATTGAGGAAGATAGAGGGAGTTTACACCTGGCATTAAAATGTATTTTGGGTGATCAGATTGTGATCAGGTAGCACTTGAACACATGAAAGTACATGTATAAATGCCCCCGAGACGCATTGAGGACAGATTGTGATCTGATCAGCAAAACAATCTCTGGACGTGGTCAGAGGCAACATGACCACATGGATGCAAATGTGTTGTCTATCGACATACAACAACTACTTGGGTGGAAATATTTACCGCTCGCAGTCTTCTGCAAATAAAATCCAAAAGCCTGGACAGTGTCTCCATTCAGTGTTGTGCACAAAAGTGCTCAAACATTGTAGATTATTGATCTTGCTCATGTTTTTGGTGAACCGATCGTTTCCGTTTATGAATGTGAACTACAGGGGCAATATAACAATGTTAATTATCGTGAAACAATCTTCCTCAATAACAATATACAAATGTTCAATAAATATTTGATTTAATTCATTTGAATCACAAACAAGTTAGCACTTTATTTTCTATTAAGATATTTATTTTGTTGAGGAAAAGGGACTGAAAAAAGATGTTACTTAATTTTTCTCATGCATATTTGTTGTTCTGAATGTTCTACCTCAGCTCTGTGAAGTGATCCACTGTTTGATACCAGGCTGCTTTTTGGCATCAAGTGCTTGTCATGTTCTGACCATAAAGAAAAGTTTAAAAGCACAATTAACCATCTTGTTTCTTCAGGAGCAAAAATCAGCCTTTAAACTTATAATAATAAAAATAATGATTTTACTATTTTTGTCCATATTGCCCAGTCCTTACGCATACACTGCTGTGTTAAACTCAAAACCACTAAAATAACAGAAAAGAGTAACTTACACATTATAACGATAGGTAGCAAGAAAACGATGTCGGACCGAACTTAAGTTTCACTTTCACTTTACGGCCGAGCTAATACACAAGCACCGCTAAAGAGAGGTAAATATGCAGGAAAACAAATCACGGTGAAAGACATACTTTAGAAAGTTATTTTAACCTGTAGTTATAGATTGAGAGGAGGACGTGATGTAGGCTACAATTGTTTGAACTAGACAGAACGATCAGATCTTCCTCCAACCACTTTAACTTGGGTCTCCCAATCTGGCAGCCACGACTGACGATAATATGACAGGCAGCCAGAGGTCAACGTCTGCAGCTAACGTAAACGTAACATGAGTTATATTAATGGCGGGGTCTCGCATTGTCAATTACTAAAAGAAAATCATACAAATACACGCTATGCGTTTTAGGCGACTGTGCGTGTCAATTTCCGCACCTGCCTTAAACGCACCATCGGCAAATTTAATACCTACAGCAAACTTACAGTAAATTTAAGACAATTTAAGACCTTAATTTCCCTGATTTCAATTTAAGACCTTTTAAGGAGCCGCGGAAACCCTGTTTACTGCTTATAGTGCACACTTCAACTGACATAATTTTTCTGTATAGACACTTGAACTGACATTCAGTTCCTTTAAGACTTCCACTTCAACTGACCCTTCCAGCTCATTTATCACATACACTTCAAGTTGCATTTCAACTCCTTTCAGTGCTTGAACTTCAACTGAATCTTCAGCTGCGTGTCGCACTGTTACTTTAACTTCACTCAATGCTCACACTTAAAATGAACATTTCAAGTCCTTTCAGTGTATCAACTATTTAAGATGATTCTACTGCTAATTTTCATTAGATAGACATAAATTAGCTTTCAAATTCACTTCATTTTCAGAAGGTAGTCAGGCCAAGGTGAATCATTTGACAGTAGTCCAGACTTGATTACAGTTTTTTCATATTTTGGTCCAAGTACATTTTAAAACAACTCTGTGATGTATTTGGAATATCTAGTTTTAAAGAAGAAACTAAGTGTAAGCTGCAAACAAAGTACATGGTTACAAATGACCTATTAGTTTTCTAATTCCTCCTTTTATTCAGATAAATGTATAAATCCATGAACCAGTCGACAGATCTCATTGATCACTGCCACTGCAAGAAATTTTAAGGAGTATAAATGCACACATACATGTCTGCACATGATCCTAAACTGACCAAGCCCTATTGGTGTTCTAAGACTGCCACCAAGTGGTGAGATAATGCACTGCACTGATGTTTGAATTAAAGAAGCAGATTTTAATTTAAAGTAATGAAAATGATACTGTACAAGTAACAACTATTTTCATGCCAAGCCCTGTCCTGCATTTTGTTCTGCATAATCATCTCAGGTGATGTAAGAGTAGGAGGAGGGGTGAGTGGGAGAGAAGGATGGATTTAGCAGAAGAAAAACAGGAACTGCACTGGAAAGTTAAGGTACATAGTTTAAAACTCAAACGCTAGCAGTGAATTATGTTAACTAATATACATGCTCACGTTGGCACAGACAAACGCTGACTACCTAACACAGCAATAATGATAAAGGTAAGCAGTTCTAACTGAGCAGCCTGCTCTTCACTAAATCACAGTACAGACATAAATGAAGAGTTGATTGTCTCATCTGCCTGATCTGCTGCCCAGAGGAGTAGTGAAATGTTTGTCTTCTCTGGATTAGATGATTTATCACCATCACCAGTGCAGTGTGTATTACATTGCTGCCGAGAGATGTGAAAATAGCTGACCACAGTGTACAATCTACTCCTGACTAAGGCTTTGTAGAGACACAAAAGAGAAAAACCTACTTTTTTATTTATTTATTATTTTTTTTTTAAAAAGGCGCTGGATGTAGCAGTTTTAACTTCAATAAATCATCATGAGTGTAATTTGAGACATTATTGGAACTTTTAAAATGAAAACTACAAATGATTCCCATTCAAGGTAGGTGAAAGACTGACAAAGGTGAGAGTTAAACAGAAGGAATGAAACATAATGAGCTGCAAGGTAAAGAAATTTGTGGATTTTTTAATCCACAAAATACTGAAGAAATTGAAATGAAAATGACAACCCTGCACAAGGATATGAAGCTCATCTTAAGTG
The DNA here is from genome assembly GCF_021292245.1 of Micropterus dolomieu. Taxonomy (NCBI): domain Eukaryota; kingdom Metazoa; phylum Chordata; class Actinopteri; order Centrarchiformes; family Centrarchidae; genus Micropterus; species Micropterus dolomieu. The sequence goes on along the minus strand of NC_060165.1, from coordinate 8,505,804 downwards.
AAATGCAAGATAGTCCAGGGCCGCATAAAGCGCCTTTGATTTTACAAATGGGGGGAGGGGCTTCCTATTAGGTGGAGGTGCACGACTAGAAAAGTTGTTTATTGATGATAAAAAAAATTGAGGCATAGTGCCAAAAGGAACATTTGCACTTGCACAAACAGGTGCAGACATCAAAATTACATGTTATTGTGTTATGCCATGTTACCATTCCATATAGGATGCATGTACACGCATGTGTGGGAAGTAAAAAGATCCGACGCTGTAATTCTTTATTGTTAAAATGCTTGAAGAAATGCTGTGTTAAGGATCCAGGGACTTACTGACAAGACAGAGCTACTGAAACTGTTCAAAAACTTAAGTTGGTGTGAAAATAAAAGCTACTACGAAGCTGATAAAAAATTACATTCAACTTTATTGCAATTAACAACAAAATACAGTAAAGTCTTATGGAGAATGGGGAAGAAATCTCACATATTTCAGAAAGTAGATCAAAAAAATCCTGACCTGACTATTTACTGCATCTTTTAAGTATTTTCTTCAGCTTTTGAGAACATGGACACCTCAGGGAGCAGGACTGAAATTAATTATTGGTTAGTAATTATGAATAAAATTTCCAGAACTTCTCTGCTTTTTATATAATTTAACAAAAGTTTCTTTCACAGCTCTGACACAATTTTCAGGCTCATTTATTTAAATATAAATGTATAATACAGTGATAATGTATTCAATAGTAAACTATATACACTTGTACAGAAAAGTTTAGACAGAGTAGAGTCCAGTGGTCCAACTTCTTATTGTTATTCTTCCTTCCTCCTGCTTCCTTTCTTCTTCCTTCCTTCCTTCCTTCTTATTCTTCCTTCCCCCTGCTTCCTTCCTTCTTCCCCCCTACCTTCTTAATGTTCCTTCTTCATTCTTCTTCCCTCCTACCTTCTTATTGTTCCTTCTTCCTTCTTATTCTTCCTTCTTCCTTCCCCCTGCTTCCTTCCTTCTTCCCCCCTCCCTTCTTATTGTTCCTTCTTCTTCCCTCCTTCTTCCCTCCTTCTACCTTCTTCCTTCCTTCTACCTTATGCAGCATTCAGACTAAATATGAATTTAATCCTCGCAACTCTTTCCTTGCAGGGATTTTATCGCTGGACAACTACCAAGTGTTCACATACAATGCGATAACGTAAATAAACACAACTCGCCAGCTGTATGAACCCAAAGTAAAAATTATGCAGTGATACAACTGCAATAAACTGATGCAGAAATAACTACAATATAATGCAGATTTTTTAAATATATGAATTCATGCTTTGTCAGGTCTGTCAGCAAGACAGACCGAATGACAACAACAATTTCTAAAATGTTTGTTTTCTGAATGGATAGATCAGGGCAATGCTATGCTAACTTGTTCACAGTAAAGTACAACGATAGTTGGAATAACGTTACAGACACAGGTAGTTCAAGGTCCTCACTTCCTTTTCTCTGAATGCCAACCGACGCTAACACTGGAACCGGATGTGCACGGAAGCTAGCTGCTGAGAAGCTCGAGTGAAGATAAATCAACGTTGTAATCCCAAAAACTAAAGTAAAAAGCTAATTTATTAAAAGCAGTTTACTCCGAGCTCCTCCCGCGAGTAAACGACGTAGTTGTTAGAGCATAATCCAGACCGACTATGGGTGTTTATTTGTCCAAAAGCTGCAGCGCTCCTCCCGGTTCTGTTTCGAATTCTCCCCCAAGATTAGCAGCTCCTATCCTTCCTTCCTTCTCATCCATCTACTTCTTCTTCGTACATATTCAACGTAGTGACGAACCGCACTTAGTAGAGGTGTTTGTCTGTTCAGGCAACTGTAGAAACATGGTAGCGCAACATGGCACCTTCCATGTAATGGAACCAGCGCTGTATGTACATAGAAATGTCTCATTCTAAGGTAATAAAAACATAACGGATCATTATGTAAGGTCTATTCACCACTGAAAACATAGTTATGTATATTATATTGCATTTCTGTCACTAGATCCTCCTAAATGTTACACACTGAACCTTTAACTTGAAATCCAGCTTTAATACATACTGTACAGCTTTTTAATCAACATGTTTAATGTTGACACTTAACTTACTATTATGAAACCAGCAGCTATGGCCAAGTTCGTAATTAGAAGAAAAGATAGCATAGCTGCTAACAGTAGCTTGTGATAAAATGTAAAAATGTTAACACACAGGATGCAAAGGCGGAAATGTCAAACTTATCTCATGCCTGAGGCTCAAGAAAAGCTAGAGGAGGGTTCTTATTGATGTTAATGAGATATAGAGTTAGGTCTGTTGAAATCAACTAGTGAATAGGACTGTACCATTTATCTTATTTTAGAGCTCAGAGCAAGTTCTATGTTACTGAAGTTGTAGCTATCAAAATTAAGTTGCCAAAGATTTATAGAACGTCCAACACACTGCACCTGTCCTCCCCTAACATTGATAGACAAGTACACAGACAAACATGTGGACAGACTGACTGATTAACACCCAGACAAACACGCCATAGCACTTCTGCTCATTACCCTCTGGCCTCAGCAGAGGAGCGTGGATCTGCCGTGGACTCAATTACTTTCACCTTCCTTCCTTCCCTTGGATGTGACATGAATAACCACATTATGATTACCTACAGCTCTGTGAGGCAAGCGCAGCACACCCACTCAAAAGACTTTCTGTAATTAAAATCAAGACAGCAAAAAGCCTGGGAAATAACTTGGAGTGTCAGGACGGAAGAAAGAAAATGAGAAAGATGGAAGAAGATGAAGCGAGGCAGCGCTGTGAGGTGCCTCCGTTATCTGGTTTGATCATTGTGAGGGAAGAGAGAGAACCAAGATGGACAGCGTGGGATGGACACTTGAACATGCACTGTGCCTTTTATCCTAAATGACAGCAAATAACTGAAAAATAACTTTAAAACTGGCGCTTGAATAGTAAAAAATCATGTTATGAAGAGTCAGTGAAATGCACAAAGCTAGCTTAGGTTTACCAGCTGGCAGAGTTTCTTTCAAAAACCTTTATTGCTATTTAGGACTTGTTCAACTTTCTGACCTTACCAGTTTAGTTTTTCCCAGTACCATGCAATCTACACACAATTCTTTCGTCTGACTGAAATGGATAAATATGTGTGGAGATTCATGTAATATGTGCTAGTTTTGCCTTTGTGGAGCCCCCCTGAAATGTATTTGATGCATCACCTGGTGTGCACACAGTGGATTTTCTGCCTGTGGTCATAATAGTCATTTCGGCCCGTTAGAGTCACCTGAGGCCAAGTCTGAACAACCACCATTGGCATTGTTACTTGAGGCCAAGTGTGAGTGTTTGTTCAATCTCTGGATGAAAGGACAGCATTGTAGGTGGGGAATAAGTGAGGCATAAAGGCCCATTTATACTCCTGCGTAGGGTCTACGCATTTATTCTTGTGCGTAGGTGTGTCCGTCATTCTGCAATTACACCCTCAAACGCTAGTCGGCAGTAGCGCTACAGCGTCCACTGTGTTGACATTTGCCGGCCGAGCAGATTAACTTGCAGTTTAGCGTTCCGCTAATGTAAATGGGGGTAAAATTGTATACATGCGGCTAATGTAGCCTTTTCAAATGTTACCGACCAAATGGATCACATTCTGATAGCGAAACGAGTCATTTCGCCTGGGGTGCGACAATCAAATATATTGATTCGCTGTGTTACAGCCGCCGTTTTGGCCTCTAGTAAATATTACTTCAAAGCGCGGGGTACTTCCGGTCGAGGCTACCCAGCCGACCAATCAGAGCTTACGGTCTGCGTCGACTCGACGTGTAGTTACATTTTAGAGGAGGTGCACGTCAGGCGACAGCGTAGCCTCTGCGTAGCCCCGAAGCCTACGTCGTCAATTTGACGCAGAAGTACAAATTGTACTTAAGTGGTGTCTCAGCCCTCCTCCTCTGTTGAGGGATGGTTTCTCTAGTCTGGTGTAAATGGCTTCTTTCACTTCTCTTTGAAACCATCAGTCCTCCCTGTCTAGAATATGAACATTGTTGTCCTCCAAATATATCCTGCTGTGTCTTGAGAAGTTGGCCCTTCTGAGCAACATACGTGTGAAAGTAGGTCGCATCATAGGACACCATGGCTTCCTCTGGGTCCAGTTTCAGTTCTCAGATTTTGTTCACAAAGTCTGGAGTTATGGATATTGTGAGGTGTGTTGCCAACCAAGGGGGCTAGAACAGTAGGGGTGTGGAAAATAATTGATTTTTATATGCATCGCGATGCGAACTTGGATGATTATGAATCGATTCACAAATGTCAATAATTGATTATCTAGAGGTTAACTGATAACGTAATGTTGAAAAAACGAGCGGAGCAGAGGAAAACATGAGTGCTACGTTTCAGTCGGGCTGTAAATGTACAGTGTAGGTCACAGTGTGTCTGTTTATTAAAGTCTGTCTGTTGTTTTCCAACAACTAGAAAGGCAGTTAGCGCTAGCAAACATCTCTTCAGACTGCGGTCTGGAAGCTGAGCAGGACGTTATTTGGCTGCTGTAAATTTGGTTTGTTGTCATTCATCCACATATCAAGTACACAAATGAAATGCTGTTTCTCAAGGCCCATGGTGTTCAATACATTTACAATACAACTTACAGGTCAAGACACAAACATATTAATACACAAGACAAAAAAGGAACAGATATATTAAAGGTGGAATGAACGTGGTTTGGCTGGAGCGTTGTAAAGTGTATAGTTCAACACATATCTGACTCTATACTAATAACAGCAGCCTTAGAAATAAAAATAGCAGCAGCGGTCAGTAATAATGTTGTAATAATATAATAATGCTATGCAATGTTAGCTACATTTATATGAAGTATATTAAATAGCTGCATTTCATTACTACCTACTACTTTGGATTGTTACAAATACTTTGCTTTAAAAAGGTACCAAATAGTCAAACAGTGAGAAAAATACATCTTTATCCTATTCGTTTTACAATCGCATCGTAGACCTCATAATCATAATGAGGTACCTAGAAATTCCCACCCTTGAGATGATGCATCATGATGCAGAGGAATCGAATTGAATCGTGAGACCAGTGAAAATGCACACCCCTATAGGACAGTATACACAGTATATGTTTGGCAATGTTGTATGTCGCCAAATAGAATAGAGAAACCATCTCTCAACGAGGGAGGAGGTTTGCGACACCACTTCCCCCCCACATACAATGCTGTCCTTCCCAGAAGATTGAACGCTCACACTTGACCTCAGGTGACTCTAACGACCATATTGACTGCCGTTAAAAGAGCCACGAGCACTAATGAACCAGGTGGAATCCATCAACTTGATGATGACCCCACAGAGGTTTAATGGCTGTGACTCCCTGCCAGTCATGTAGAACTGAAGAAGTTTCTTGGATGAGAGGCAAAACGTCTTTAATATCTTCAACTAAGTCCAGTTTCCCTTGATTTAACCTTCCAACTATGACCTGAATGACTGTCTGGATGATATGTCATCTGACCCATTGTTCAGAAAAATCTGAATTAGTGCAGCTTTAAATAGATTAAAGCATGCACGTTATTTCACAATCATGACCAGTGGTTTCTCAACATCACAGGATGGGTGAGACACACACACATCCTCCCTCCTGTGTTGTCCCTCTGGAGGACAGCAGGAATAGATGCCAACAACCGGCAGCTTTCAGCAGCCTTTCCCAAGAAGAGGCGCACACACACACACACACACACACATACATAGTTTCCCTGTCAGATAACCATGACCTTAGAGATCCTAATGCGCAGACAGATGCTGTTCTCTTCATTTGTTCTCTCCAAAGCAATTGCTGCTTCTTTAGAAAGACTAGAAATGTGAAAGCAACTGCTGTTTGTTGGCAGGTGTTGACGATATGTGTGTTTGCTTCAAAAACTGTTGACATCAACCGAAAATTCCTGGAACGTTTCTCCTCCTGGACTGGAGAAACCCTTTTGAGCCGTTACATTCAAAATAAAATACTGGCCCTCGTCTTTGCCAAGGACACACTGGTCGTTAGCGATCAGGACAGTCCACACTCCAAACAACCTGCCAGTCTCTTACATTCAAACACAACTCCTTTGTTATTCATTGAACAGATTTATTCATGCCTCAGAAATCCAGGCTGCGCTGCTAATTATCTTCAGGGTTGGTTTTTCTTTTCAGCGCTCAGCTCACAGAAACATTAATGCGAGTTGAAGTCCGCCCTCTGATGGCCTGACAAATCTGCCTCTGTTCAAAAGAGGCAAACATGCTTCTACAGTCAGAAGGACAAGAGTATAACAATTAGAACATACTATTTCATAACTCTAACAGCAGAGGTACAAAGCGCCGGTTGTGTTACCTCATTCGGCGAACACTGGTTCATGACACTCTCAGTTATCTGCGGGAGTTATCTGCTTGATGCTTTCCCTCCCTCATCTTAAACATCTGCCAGTCACACACACACACGCACACACACACACCATACCCAACTCACTCCTCAGACGTGTGCCAAATAAACATCATTAAAAGCAGGCGGTGGTTGCCCCCATGCGACACCCACCATGCGTGTCGGGTAAACACCACAACAGCTCATTAGCATCCCGAGTCATCAAATTACAGTGTGTGTGTGTGTGTGTGTGTGTGTGTGTGTGTCTATCTGTATAAGTGAGAGTGTTGCGTAGGCATGTGTACTTGTACTTACAGTGCAGGAGCACAGCAAGAAGAAATATGTGCGTGTGTGTATACCATAGGGTGTATACTCACTCAACTTCATGCATGAGCGCCTGCATGTATGTTGCTTCAAGCAAAGGGGGGAAACTGTTCATTGTGCAATAAGCAAAATTCTGTTCAAATATTCATGAGTGGCCTCCTCAGTGTGCTGCAGCAGGTTGAGTCAGGTCGAGCTCATTTAAAACAGCAGAGTGAGCTAAAATGGGAGCAGAAGCTGTGGTGAGTGGCGGTTAGATGAGGTCAGTGGTTTGAAACCTTTGCAGCGGTAACACAGATTCAGAAATAACAACATTTGAAGGTTTGCTTGATTGAAAAACTTCCAAAAAGCCTTAAAAGCCTTGGATATGTCTTGTAGAGCATATTTAATTTGCCTCTAAAGAGATTTGTTAAATCATTTTCTTATTGGCAGCAACTCCCTTTAAAAGACCAAACCCAACAATGTGTTAGTCCTTATTTTGATACTCTCCAACTTCCCTACCCTGTCCGCAGCCTCTTGCCCATTCGATTTTAATATAAAAAATGTGAATTTAAATAATGGTGCTATATAACTGTATAATAAAGAGTTGACAGTGTGTGGTGTGTCCTTTTAGTGTCTGCTACTAGTTGTATGGTGTGTTATAAACAAAGGCTGGCATCTGCTGGCGCAGCCTGTTGTATTATGTGACGAATATGTAACGACATGACACGACAGTACGGACTTGTCATTCTATTCACTCAAGCGAGGGGGCTGTAACCTACATACATGCAACACTTACTACTATAAAAGAGTCATAAGTCAGCAAAATGAGCCAGAAATGTCAGTTCCAAAGTAATATCTAAAGTTTTAAACATTGAGAGTAACATAGGGAGCGATGCAGAACGTAGTGTGTCAGCAGCTAGATGAGTGTGAAACAAGACTTACCAGACAAAAGCCAAACACTTTAATATTACAGCTGTGCAGAACAAACAAAAAGTGCCTCATTAGAGCTAATTTGGGGACGGGTTGCAGCATGAATTCAAAAGTGCCAACAAGCCACAGCATTATTTTTCCAAAATGACTTTGTCATTGACTGTGTGATAAATCAGTATGAGCTTGACTTATTTGAGACTAGATACATTTAAAAGGCATTTGTGCAGCATAAACTACAGTCCTACCACTGTTAGATCAAATACTTTACACCACCGCAGGGCTCCAGGTAGCAACAGCAGAGTAGCAGCACAGCGCACAGACTTTCCCTCCTCCACTTTCACAGTCTTCATTAGACAGCAAACAGCTGGAGGCCTCGGGGAAGGTTGTGAGTGTTTATGTGTGTGAGTGTGCGCATGTGTGTGTGGGTGTGTGTGTGTGCGTGCGTGCGTGTCCTGAGGGAAGGTTTTGGACCTAATTGGCACCGGCATGTCAAATGTTCCCGTGAACCAAGCTGGCACCCCTGTACGTCAAAACTCCCAACAAACGGAGCTGCGCATGAATGCGAATAAGTCTGCCGACCCCTGAGTGACTTTTAGCATCCCAGCGCTGTAGGCAATGAGGACGGAGACAGAAAGGCCCGAGGGATATAAAATCAGTTTATTAAAAATGGACACACAAAAAAAAAAATACTCTGACTGGTACAGAACCTAAAATGACTGCAAGGAGGTTGGCAAACTTCTACATCCCAATAAAGTGATAATTTTCTGGTGAAGGTGCAACCACATTTCTCTGTCTCTCAAAAATAAGCACACACGTCTGCCTCTTCATGATGCATCTATGTGTATACAAATTCTACAGGAAAACTACTACATGATCATGAGCCTCATCCCTGCACTACAGAGTCGATGATCTGATTAGACTTTGAAACACCTCGCTGGATAAATTTAGATATTAATGAAGAGAAAAATTATTTTCTTGAAACGACTGTAACTCCTTAATAAGTAAAGATGCAGAGATCTCATTAATACTGGCCGTTATGTGGAGACAAGTATGCTGACATAGAATTATTTGCTAATGAATGCGAATTAGCTTATTTAATGGCCTCATTAACATAACTACTTATGTCCAATATATCACTGAGATATGGGTTATGGACATTTGGCAGCTCAAGTGCCTCTCATTAATTATGGTTCCACCTAATCTGAAATGCATATTTTAATCATTTATAACATGTTCTACTGTCACATAATAAATTTATTTCACATTTTTAGGATGTTGTATCATACATATTCTGCACTTGTGGCTAATCTTCACAGGCTAATGTTAGTGTTTCTATTATTAAGGGCTGTATGAAAATTATGGTGAGGGGGGTCAGAAAAGGGGGAGGATGATGTCTTTTGTCTTTTTGCTGAGGGGAGGGTAGTCTGACTTTTTTTAAAAGAGCAGGGGAACTTCTTTTAATGTTTTCTCACCCTAAACTCTTTTGCTTGCAGATTATTTGTAAAAACTAAATAATGAATATTATTGTTATTATATATATATATATATATATATATATACGTCTAAATTACCATTTAAAATTAAAATTTTTAATAGCAAATAGAGTTGTACCAGT
>NC_060165.1:8493280-8496559 GCF_021292245.1 Micropterus dolomieu | reverse complement strand
ATATATATATATATATATATATATATATATATATATATATATATATATATATATATATATATATATATATATATACATATACATATATACACACACGTCTAAATTACCATTTAAAATTAAAATTTTTAATAGCAAATAGAGTTGTACCAGTGCCGTTATACTGAGATATTGGGGGGAGTGTCTTGCAGTTTTTTTCTAAGTCAAGGGCAAGGAACAAATAAATATTTCTAACCCTGTGGTGAGTGTTTGTGCGATCTCTTAGTGTTTGGCAGGACAAGACGACAGTTTCTCTAACATATTTTTAAAAGAAATCCATTAATTCCTTTTGTGGAATTCTAGGCTTTTTGTGTCCAAAAAATTGTAAGGACAAGGACATGTAAAGCAAATACATGAGCAAAGCCATAGCTTTGGGACCCAGGTAATTTTGTCTGGGAATTTGGGGTGTTTCTGGTGGGAGTTTATTAATCCATTTTACATATTGTTTTTATTATTTAGGCTGATTCCAATATATTTAGACCATTATTTTCAGATTCAGTATTTCTCCACCAGCATTTTACTCCTGACAGCACGGAGAGGGCTTTGCAACAGCATATAGACCTTCAAATTTGGAAATAAATGGAACACTTTATTTTTTTTACAGGTCTGACATTTCCTAATAATTTTGTGTGATTTCTGGAAAGAACTCTGTAATCTTATGGTAAATTGGGACACAGTTCTGAGACGGTTAATTTAGTTAGAGTTGTGTTTAGAGCTTGTTTAGAACTAGAGTTTGTTGTTGTTACATAAGCAGTACATGATTTTTAGACGATCCCCAAAGGGCAATTGTCCAATCATAGCTTAGCATTCTTAAGTATTTAAAGCAGGTCTTTCAAGCTTTTGCATTAGCATGCCAGGGTAACTAGCTCACTATTGCCAGGCACGGGGCATGTCACTAGCTAACTTATATTTTGTGGGGTTACTGATCACGCCCCTTAGCTGAGTTTTCAACCAAGCTCTGTCTGAATTTGGATACTTCCAATACACTAACATGTACACTGTGTACATTATGTATTTGCGTAATGCATGAATTTCGACAGTAAATTCACAAATCATACAAGGCCATTTTACCACTTCTTCTTTCTAATGACAAATATTAACAGGGCGGATCATTATTACCAACATTTGACCTCGATTGCGACCACCAGAATATCGGCCAGCTCTTTTGCATACTTGACTTCAATTAAATTTTGATTAAAAAGAATTAAAATTAACCTACTTTTACTTTTGCTTACTTGTGTGTTGAATCTTACTACTGGAGCTTCCTCTGCCACCATTTTCACATTGAAAATAGGCTGGTGGTCCCTCCCCTTCTGCTGAGGGGGAGAATTATCCAGTGTTTCAAACTCAACCTTTTGACCATAATGAGTTCATCATCCGGGTACTGACTGTGTACTGTATTTTGCCATAGTTGTCAATGTGAATGCATTTAAGCACTCACATTAAGGACTAGTCCACACCTACACGGGTATTTTTATAACCGGAGATTTTCCTACTTCGTTTAAAAAAAAATCTCTGTCTACATGAAAACGCAAAAACACGCTATAAAGCGCTGTCAAGAGCATACTAAATCACCAGGGGACGGTTACCCTAACCGTAAAACCATGTTGGCCAATCAGAGCCTAATAAAATCGTAAACAAAGTGACACACAATCTGACATCCAAAACAGCAGATAATGGTGCGCACGCCGACGTCGCAAGGCAAAAACTCTGGTTTTATTGTCTACACAAAAAGACTGCAACTGGCGTTAATGTCACGGTTTTGAAAATACCTGTTAATTCAGCCAGAGACTTTGAGAAGGAGAGGCCTTTTATGCGAGAGATAGATTTTTTGCAGTTATTTTAATACTAACAGTGTTTTTGTGGTATAAAGCGCATCAGATTATGCTGTAGACCTTCAAAAGACTTTTGGATAACACCTTCCTCCTCAGTTTGTTTAAGCAAGGCACCACTGCATCAGTGGCAAGCCTGAGCTGGAACACTTTAGTGATGGGAAAAGTCACTCTTTTGACAGGCTCGAGTCACCAAATCTTGTTCATTAAAATTAACTAAATCTTTTTTTGAGTCATTTCGTTCATTTTAACTATGCTGGTTATTACGGCGCTGCAGCCCTCTAGTGGGCAATTTTTAAAAAACAGCACAGTTCTTACACACAGAAGGCTGCCTGGCTTGCTCTAATAGACAAAGTATAATGCACAAATTCACCTCTGGAACTTTCTCTATCATGATTCTATAAAGCCCCATAGAGCCACAACCAAATTCAAACCACAGAAAAACCACAGAAATGTTGTCAATATTCAATGAAGCCACTACTCCGGCTAAATCCGTCTATTTTTTTGCAATCTTTCCTGAGTATACTAACAGACCAGCCATATATATGTATATAATTATAATTACTATCTTTATATCTCTAAAGTGCTCATTCATACAGTAGCCTATCGTCCCTATCTATGGGATCATCAGATTTGCGGGGAATATATTGAAGTAATAAGCTTGACACACTAAATGAATAAAACACACTTATTAAAATTTAACAAATTTAATAATCTCAAACATTGCAGGTTGTTCACCAGTCAAGAGCTGTGAAACAACAACACAGCTCTGTAATTACGTTATGTTTGTGACTGACTTGCCTCTCATTCCCCCGTACTGGCAGTTAATCAGCCTGCCGAGTGAAGACATACTCCGAGGAGGACCCATGTGAGTGGTGAACGATTAGTTCATTCTTGCTCCACAGTAGCCGAGATGTCACGTGAAAAATGAACGACTCAAACCTAGAGACCCACAGTTATAAGTCCTGAACTAATCAATTCTGCTTCCTGTGCTGCCTGCTAACCACAGCCCTGTACCCGTGCTGTCACATGACAAATGAATGACTCAAACCCAGAGACCCACAGTTGAGAGTCGTGAACTAATCAATACGGTTTCCTGTGCTGACGGAGCCCATGCAGCTGCTGTGTGACGAATGAACGTCAAGGCTCCAAAGAGTCCAAGGCTCAATCCCAATGTCCCTTCTAAGCCCTAAGCCCTGAACCCTCACAGACTTTACTGACGTCACTTGGAAAGTGATTTTTTTTTTTTTTTTTTTTAAACCTGTCCTGCCCAGCAGCCTGGTATAGAGTATAATGACCTGGATACCATATTGTGCCAGACAGATTTTACTTTAACAAGAGAGTATTAAAATACTCCTTTGTCTGTTTTATTATTTATTTAATTATGTATTGATTTGTCACCGGGCCGGAC
>NC_060165.1:8492113-8493180 GCF_021292245.1 Micropterus dolomieu | reverse complement strand
ACAGACCTCACCCACGGCTACACCGTGACCCACACTGCACGTTCACCACCGGACCGAAAACCACCACAAGCATCCCCCCAACCCCCACCGCCATGCCCGCCGCCCGCCCTGTCCCCCCAACCCGGACCCACACACAGGACACACAGAGAGGCAGCCAAGCACCGAGCGCCACCACATCCGAACAGCGCGCGAGTCAAAATCACCACCCGTGCACCAATACCAACAACCGCACGACACCCAAGCAGAGTGGCTACCCACCCCGCAGCAGCGGCACGCCGAATACAGGGCAAACACCGGTCCCCCCGCGCCCCAGGCATCCCGAGCGCCGCACCACCGCCCCCCCGCCAACACCACGTCATCAACCAACATTTAAAAAAAAATAGAAAAAGTCCCCCCCGCCCACACCGCAATGCATCTAAGAATCAACCCACCCCCAGACACACCTACCGGCCGTACGGGACCCTGACCAGCAAGGCAGTACACACCCACCCCCATTAAGTGATAAAGTTGATCAAGGGGGACCAGAGAGATTGGAATTGTGTCAATTTGTTTTTTTTTACAGCAGACATTTTCTCCATGCTAATGTGATCTATAAGGTGATTCCGATATTGGGTGATACTTTTTCTTTTTGGCCTTCCAGTTCATGAGGATAGTTTTCTTGGCGATGCATAAGGCAGTGAGAAGCATGTATGATGTGTCAACCTCTATACTAATGTCACTTATGTCCCCCAGTATGCAGAGTGATGGGGAAACTGGGACGGGGTAACTTAGCCATATCGATAGGTCTTCACATATCTTCTGCCAGAACTTTTGAACAGGTGTACATTGCCACATAGCATGCATGTAACTATCAGATATGTTACCTGAGCAGTTCCGGCAGATGTTTGACTGCATAAGACCCATTCTGAACATCCTTTGTCCAGTATAGTGTGTTCTATGGAGAGTTTTATACTGTATAAGTTGTAGATTGGGATTTGTAGTCATTCTAAAGGTATTTAAACATATCTGCATCCAAAAGTTTTGGTCTGGACTAATGGATAGATCTGTCTCCCACTTTAAGAATGGGA
>NC_060165.1:8409421-8492093 GCF_021292245.1 Micropterus dolomieu | reverse complement strand
GCTATGTAGGTACTGACAATAAAACACTTAACAAAAGGAGGTCAGTACCTACATGCTGTACAGGAATGTAGTGTAACCAAACAAACAATTTTCCCCCTTAAAGGGTGCCTCTCACATTCTGTAGCTCACAAAGGTTTTTACTGACAAGAGTCACTTAAGCCGGCAACCGACAGAAACAGGTAAATTTAACACTCAAGACATTCACAGGGGTAGACAACCAACAACAAGGCGAACTGATCACTGGCTCACAGTCGCCTCGAACTGCAGGAACACAAACTATTTGTAGGCCAGCTGGTGTTGATTGGTGAGTTCTGGTTGGCAGGTTCGGTAGGATCCTCGGCCACACCAATCAGACGCCAGCAAACAGCAACCAGGAAGTGGGTGGTTCCAGGTCCAGGGGAACCAATCCTCGACAGGTGCTTGCCGTGGGGATTTGCATACAGCTCAGAGAACTCCAAAACACAACTACTCTAAGGCAGCCAGCGGCGGCCGTAACAGTGATACTTATATTCTTTTTGGCCTTCCAGTTCATGAGGATAGTTTTCTTGGCGATGCATAAGGCAGTGAGAAGCATGTATGATGTGTCAACCTCTATACTAATGTCACTTAGGTCCCCCAGCATGCAGAGTGATGGGGAAACTGGGACGGGGTAACTTAGCCATATCGATAGGTCTTCACATATCTTCTGCCAGAACTTTTGAACAGGTGTACATTGCCACATAGCATGCATGTAACTATCAGATATGTTACCTGAGCAGTTCCGGAAAGTGATTTTTAAGTCCTGCAGGCTCTTGCCCTACAGAGTGTAGGAGGGGTAAATGTAAATATATATTTGTAATTAATCAATACACTATTGTTGGTCAAACAGCATCATTAAGCAAAAACTAAAATAAATAGTTGAATAAACTAAGTGCGTAATAAGGTGATTGCATTCCTCTGACTTCATGTGTTCTATGAACCATCTTAAGTTAAGAAAACTCAACAATTTTAACATCAGCGTAGGTGTTGATGCTTGTTTGTTTACTGTTTTCTTCTTCTCTTATAATGCGAATTTGCCATGATATTTCTCTTGCTTCCGGGCTTCCCCTGGTAACCCCCGTGTTTCACGTCATACTGCTATCAACTGTGGGCAATTCCCTCAGCCAAAGTCTGCAGAAATGCGGACTTACGAAAAGGGTCTATAAAGGGCTCAAAATGTCCGCCAGAGAGCCCTCACGCACTTGACGATTTGACAGTGGGACGGCCCTAAGCCCTCATGGACTTCCCGGGAACGCGCCTCAAAGTCTGTCAGGGTGGACATTGGGATTGGGACCAAGACTATTCATGCATGCGTAAAAAAATTAACAAATTATTCACTGAGACAACCTCCTGAGTCACATACAAGATTAGGTCAAATGAACTGTGTTGTGTTCTTGATAATTATGGACTGACCCAACATGTGATGGAGCCCACACACAATAAGGGGCACACTTTGGACATTTCCAAGGTTGTGGTGCCTGATGTTGCGCTCTCTGATCATTCCTGTGTTTTCTTTGAGAGTGTTATCTGTGTGACACAAATGTACAAACAGAGGTAATCACAAAAGGGCATATCACTGAAAACACTAGTGAAACATTTATTGAGGCTTTCTCCTCGACACCCGCCCTCTCACGGGTCTCAGTCAGTGAGCTTGTAGATAATTTCTAAAATTACAAATGTTATTGATGCCATTGCACCAGCCAGGGTGAAGGTGGTCTCTGGTAAGAGAAGATCTCCATGGAGAAATGACACGCTGGTTAGAACTCAAAAAAGAGAGTGTCGAAAAGCTGAATGCAGGTGGCGGAAAACAAATCTCTAGGTTCATTATGACATCTATAAAGAGAGACATCACATTTATAATTTTGCTTCCTTCTTCACAGACAAAATTCAAACAATTAGACAAGCAATCGGTGACTCCATATCAGGTACAGGATATGTCTTGTCCCTGTGTCCACTTAAAAAGAATTCATATAGCATGAGACAATTTGATTCTATTAACCATAAAAACCTGGAGGACATAATACAACATCTGAAATCCTCTTTATGTTGCCTTGATATTCTCCCTAAGAAATCCATCAGACAGCTGCAGCTGATTCAGAACGCTGCTGTTCGAGTCCTCACTAAGACAAAAAAGGTGGATCACATCACTCCAGTTCTGAGGTCTTTACATTGGCTTCCTGTATGTCAAAGAATTGATTTCAAAATCCTGCTGTTAGTTTATAAAGCACTAAATGGTTTAGGGCCAAAATACATTTCTGATCTTCTGCTTCGTTATGAACCATCCAGACCTCTCAGGTCGTCTGGGGCAGGTCTGCTTTCTGTCCCCAGAGTCAAAACTACACAAGGAGAAGCAGCTTTCAGTTATTATGCTCCGTATATCTGGAACAAACTCCCAGATAACTGCAGGTCTGCTGAAACTGTCAGTCGAGACTGAAGACTTTTCTTTTTACCATAGCTTTTAATTAAATATTTAAGATATTTCTTTTTACCACTGCCTTTAACTAGTAGATTGATAACTTACACTGCACTGTAACTTTTACTGTCCTGTTTTTCTTTGTTTTTAGCTTTTTACCATTACTTACTAATTAAATATTTACACGGTGAGAAATGAGTAGGTAATTGAGTGAAAAGATAATGAGAGTGAGATTGAACAGAGTGAAGGAAGTGCTCTTAAATCTCGCCCCTGAGTGATTTGCAGGAACCTCTGTCCACCTGTAAACGCACAAGTGGGTCCAGAGTATAACTGGATCAAAGTGGCCTGCGGACAGAAATGTCCTGGTTTCTCTGTAGTGTCCGAGGGTTTTTGGAGTTTCAGTGGACCCAAAGATTGCTATGGACCCGAGTACAGACTAGCTAGACAGAGTAGAGTAGTTTATTCTCTTTTCAAAATAATTGTAACTCAATTATTTGCTCAACCCCTCAGCCTGTTTTTATTTTCCATTTGACTCTTAACCCTGATTGTACACTGCACTGTAACTTTTATTATATTTTAATGTGTATTTTTTGAATTTCCCTATGTTGCTTTTAAACTTTTTTATATTTCCCTGTTGCTTTTATGTTTTATATAAAGCACTTTGAATTACCTTGTTGTTGAAATGTGCTATACAAATAAACTTGCCTTGCCTATGCATAATATGATTTCCTCCTGCCTATGCAAGAACAGAGGGTAGGAGGACACTATCTCATGACTTCAGTATTTCTACATTTGTGGCTACAGCATTGTGCCTGAGAAAGAGAGGTTGACTAACTTCTAATTAACAATAGTAATGGACAATGCCTCCATCTGCCATTATCACCACCCAGAGGCTTTTATGGTTCTTCTATGACTGGTGTGTTTGTCTCTCATGCTCTCTGGAAGGCATCATTTGGCTGCAGTAAAAACAGTGTGTGGTGTGTTTTGTGAATTAGCAGACAAAGTGGCCCTGCAGACAGAAATAGCTGCTTCCTCTCAGCGTGGGCGTTCCTCTCAATGCAGCTTTGTAGTCTTCATTGCGGAACAAGCAAAAGGTTCACTGGGAGGGTAAAGCTGACACTGGATCCGCATAAAAGACGTATCATCCGCGAAGACAAAGAGTTGTTGCTGTTGCTCCTCTGAGCTGTTTTGGGCGAGAATCCAATAACAGGAGCGTCACTGAACCACTAAACGTTGATTGGTGTTCCTTACCCAGATCAAATTTAACAGCCGATATCTAGTGGTTTGTGTGTGAGAGAAAGATGAAAATTACATTAGGAAGAGAAGACCACATTTTGCTGCGTCTTTATGTTGTGCATTCTGCTGACCAAAAGAATATCATTTTATATTATTGTTTTTCCATTGCTCTTCAGCAGTGGTAGATCTTTATTACACACATGCACTGTATGAGCTTTTATTTGGGCACATTTTAGAATAACCATCGAGTTAACATCCTCGATGAGTGCTCTGGTAAGACAAGCAAATGTATCACGGTAAAAGAGAGACTGCATGGGTGTGTGTGTGTGCGAGTCATTATGGTGGGTGCTGACAGCTGCTAGAGGTGAGAGCTATGGCCAAAATGGTCTGCTATCCTTCAGGGGAAGAGTCATTTCAACATTTAACTAATGACTGATGGCCGGGCAGCCAAATGCCTGTCCTACACTTCCACACACAAAGGTCACCTCAACCCACCACAGCTAGTAAGTGGCCACTTCATACACACACACACACACACACACACATATATGTGAGGACATGGTTTTAACTGTGGTAACACCTCCAGCTGTATGTGCAATCAAAAGTGGTAACAACTGACTGTAATTCCTTCAATTTGTCAAGCGGAAGCTTGTAAATAATTTGGATACAAGTCCCCCCCATTTCTTGAGATAAAGAAACGTCTGTATCTCCCTCTCCTCTCCATGTTTCAGACTCACTTAACTGCATGCACAGCTAAAGCATGCAGGTGATTTCAGTCCCTGCTCAGGCTTTAAGTTGGGTGGAATTAAGTGAAAAATATGGTACAGGTTTGACAGTGAAGTACAGTCTGCACACTTGCTCACAATCCCGAGGAGAGGTCTAATTAGGCCAGATAAGTGGAAACACCTGTGCACCATTGGTGTTTACTAATGGGAGATGGAAGCTTCTGGTGACCATGTGGAGTTAAAAAATAAAGGCTTTTTCCAGGTACTGAATATCTTTGTTCTTGGACATCTCCTTGTGGAGCATTGTAAGATGCAGAGGTGGGGGGGACTCGAGTCGCAAATTTTAAGACTTGAGACTTGCTTGACTAGAACAGATAAAATGCTCGACTTGACTTTAACTTGGTGTTCATGACTTGAGACGGATGACGTGAAAATGACTTGATTTTTTTTTTTTTTTTTTTAATGAATTACTTGAATTCGCTCATTCCAACGTTTGCGGCATAATCCCGCAACCATGTGTGCTTCACATGGCAGTCCGGGATCTCCGGAACCAGCGGCGATGAGAAAGACGGCTAACGTTATGCGAATGACATTCAAGGATTATGCTGTCTGTGACGGTAGGAAGAAAAGAACAGCGGTGTGCAAGGACTGCAGCTCAAATCAGTGTCACGACACCCAAAACATCCAACTTCATCCGTCAATATAGAAAGGAACAAAGAAAGGTTATGTGACTGCGGCTTTTTAGCTTACGTTAACTTAATTTATAAGCTGGTTGAACGCATAAAAAGCTAGCGTTAAATTTAAGCTGCACCCGGTTGTTCGGCTACAGTTTGTAACTTTATGTGAAAACCTCTTAACAATCCTGGCAGAAACAGGTCCTGATGACAGCTTTTCTGCCCACAACTGCATATGATGCAACGATTCAAGATACAATCACCACAGCGCCTCTGTCAGACCAACCACTAGCTACTTCAAAATTGAGCTACTCACCTTTGAAGCCTCGTAGTAAACAACAAAAATGGTCTTATGTTATCAAAGGTCCAGACGATCAAATCCAGTAAAAACATTTAGTCCAAAACACTATTCCATCAATAAATCCCCAGGGACTGCTGCGGTATAGTTTCATATTTGCCGGCAGACATGGCTATCATGTCTTTAAAACCGTAATAACTCCCCTTGGGATGTAAACTAATGCGATATCTTGTATTCAAATTATCCGCTGAACTGACCTTTCGACTGACACTTAATTCGACCCAATAGGAGCTCACATGTGACGTCCACAGCCAATGGCACACAGGATGAATCCTAATGACCTAATGAGGGTAATACCCTGACTTTTCATATAGCGCCAACCGGTGTTATGCCGAGTTTTGCCTGCCTGCCGAGAATTGCATGCACCTCCAAACAATGCTTTTAAACGCTAATAATATTCTTTGTGGGGTCCATCAATGGTGTTAAATGATTAAAAGTATATTTTATGAACGTTTAGAGTCTTATAATATTTTAATACACTTAGAAGTACCATTACTTGACATTCACTAAATGTGTGGTGACAACACCGTTTGATCAATAAGCACAGCAAAGTGTCTGAAAAGGACCTAAAGAGGTGGATGCATAATTCGGCATATCAAATTTTGTAGGCTACCTAGATTTGCATCCACCTCTTTTCTCAGCATAAATAACAGTTATCGCCCGCAAGGTGCATGCAATTCTCGGCAGGTAGAATTCAGCACAACACCGGTTAAGAACAGTGTTGCCAACTTTTCAGCCAGCTGGAGTGAAAATCAGGGTTGTTTTTTCACTAAACTAGCCCTTCAAAGGTTGCAGTGGATCTGTAAGACAAACAAAGATATGCTGACAATGATAGACAATATTTTCATTAGCTGAATTTATGATTTAGTTTGAGAACCACAGTTATTCCTGCCCATGCGTAATGATCCGCCTATCTGTGCAATGAGACAATAACTCTGCACAATTAGAGTAGATTCATTCAGTACCATAGACTGTGTGTATGTGCTCAATAATGCCAATACTGTCACCTCCAAAAGTATTGGAACGGTAAGGCAAATTCCTTTGTTTTTGTTGTTCACTGAAGACATTCGGGTTTAAGATCAAAAGATGAGTCTGAGACAAGAGTTCAGAATTTCAGCTCTCATTTCGAGGTATTCACATCTAGATATGTTAAACATCTTAGGACATATCACTGTTTGTCTTAGACCACAATTCTTAGATGAGCAAAAGTAAAAGGAACAAATAATCTTCTGAATTCATTCTGCTGCTACCATCATCAGTTACATCATCAATAAATATTAATGAGCCTGTTCCAGAAGCAGCCATGCACGCCCGAGCCATGACATCACCTCCACCATGCTTCACAGATGAGCTTGTATGCTTCGGATCATAAGCAGTTCCTTTCTTTCTTTCTCCACACTTTGGCCTTTCCATCACTTTGGTAGAGCTTAATCTTGGTCTCATCAGTTCATAAGATTGTGGTCCAGAACTTTTGCAGCTCATCTATCTAAGCAAATTTCAATCTGGTCTTCCAATTCTTCCTGCTGATGAGTGGTTTGCATCTTGTGCTGTGGCCTCTATATTTCTGCTCTGAGTATTTTTTCCTTCTTTTCTCAGCTTAACAGTGGTTTGCTTTTCTCCCATAGACAGCTCTCTGGTCTTCATGCTGGTTTATCCTCTTTAACAGGAAATGCAGTCTTTATTATTTCTTATATTTTCTAAGACTAGTCATGCAGAGCTATTTAATGTTTGGACAACCTAAAAGGCAACACCTGGGCAACAAGAAACATCTGTCAGTCACATGTTCCAATAGTTCTGCTCACTTGAAAAATGGGTGGGTTCAAACAAAGAGTGATATGTCCTGAGTTGTTTAACACATCTAGATGTGAATACCAGGAAATGAGAGCTGAAATTCTGAATTCTTGTCTCAGACTCTTTTGATCTTAAACCCAAATGTCTTCAGTGAACAACAAAAACAAAGGAATTTGCCTTACTGCTCCAATACTTTTGGAGGGGACTGTATTGGGCAATACTGCGTTTTAGAAAACCTTAAAACTTCTAAAATTTAAAATTAAAATGATCATGTTGACACAAAAAAACATTTTCATTTTAAGGGAATTTCACAGCTCACTAGCTTGACTGAACAATAAGTTAACAGTTTGGAGAAGTATTTGTACCAGCTGTCTCACAAACCATGTTGCATCTCTGTTGCGGATTACAAACCCTACTAAGTTTGGTTACATAAATTTTGATAGTTTGACACAGCTAATATGGTAAGTAGATGAATTTGGATGTTTGTAAACATTCTTCTCTTTAAGGTCAGCGCTGTCAAGAGTTTGCCACTGATCAGCTGCACAAATTCACATGTTAAAGTTCAGCAAAGTTATACACTTTGCGTTAGCACTGCACAAACTAACCTTGCTTTAGCAAGTAAATGGGCATTTACATTGAAATTATTTGATTTTGGTTACATATTTTGCTGTTTTAAATGTTGATAGAACAAAGTCCAGCAGGCTAAGCAGTTTCAACTTCAACACTGTGCAGATATACCATACCAATATGCAAAGGACAGCTAAGGTTTGATTAGGGGCTTCAGAGTGTGCGTGATATGTACAGTGTGCACACACAGACCCCACACATGGAAAGGAGATAGAGCTGACGTGTCAAACCATGTCACCATTTTGTCATGGTGTAGAAGTGGTAAATGGAGCCGTGTTTGTGCGATGTCTCTTTTGGGTTGACTAAAAATACACCAAATCCATCAAGCAAAGCAGCGGGGTGGACAGAATGAATGAACCCCTGAATGACTCCGAGGTGTCATTTACACAGTGTCTCTTCACACTGCCTTTAACTGTACCAAAGTTTGTGGCACTCTGTCTTGAAATAGAGCGTTTACGAACAAAGAGGAAAAAGTGAGAGCGCGTGTGTGTGTGGGGAATACGTTCAACATGGATCAGTAAATGGGGCGTCAGTGGAAAAAACATCACTTTGGGTCGAGGAACAGAATGCGTTTGAGATGCGACAGGTCGTCAGCAGGAAATCTGTTTTTTGTGCTTTTCTTGTATATGAGCTTATCTTTAAGACAAAACGAAAATGCCTTTTTAGCCCTTGGTGTGGCTCTATTTGTGGATTTCTCTGCCTGAGAAAGTGCTTTCATATGGATATGGATGCAATAATTTGATGCTTTAGTACTTGGAATAATCACATCTCAATCAAAATGTAACTGAAGTCAAGAGCTTCTTAACCCTCCCACAGCACTGACTGGTGACTCATTTACAAACATTTTCAAATTGCAATTGAAATAGATTAAAATGTCCTAACCTGTCCGTTTCAAATACTCTTAATATTTTTTATTAAACTGTTTTTTTTGTGGATAAACTGTATCTACAGAGGTACATCTCACAGGTTCCCCTGCTTTTTATGTGCAGCCATATCCTCTACCGGCAATGTTACCAATGTGTGTCACATGTCACTTTGCAATCAGGGCTCACAGACATTTTCACAGCTTGGATCCCGTATATGGACGTCATTTCTGCTGCTGAACAAAGGGAAACTGTCAGCCACTACCTGAAATTAGAGCTGAAGCGGAGCTATTTAGGCTGGCTGTAGATCTTTGTAAAAGGAAATCGTTTCATGTGTCCGCGCCAAGTCCTCAACGACACTTTGACAGTTGCGTTTGTCATTTAAGAGGTGCAAAAGATGAAGTGGTCTAAACAAATAACCTTAAAATGTTGTAGCCCAAACTTGCTTAGGTCACAAGACAGAGTGCAAACATAGTCATCTGCCACCTTATTGATTCTTTGGCCACCCGATCAACATAGACATAGCGTTAGATTGGGTAGGACTGGGTAAGACGTCAAACCATCCAATTTATTCTCTGTGCAGGAATAAGAAAGTAGTGAAATGTCCTTGAGCAGCTAAACCTGACCTCCCTGTTGAGAGGGGAAGCAAAAGGAGATTTCTTATCCAGCTGATTGGTCTTTGGTCACAAGGTATCATAGTGACCTCATGTGGCCGTGTAAAGACACTGCAATCTGGAGCCAACAAATAAATTGAATTAACAGTGGAACTTTCCTTAAACAAAAAGAAGACAGAGGCAAACGCAATATACCTTAAATTCATTTACTTAAATTAAAAAAAATTTACATCACATCATCCTTTACAATAAACATGTCTTTTAAAAAGTCAGTGGCTGTTGTTTTCTTCACTGTACATTTTAATCATTTGTATACAAATCACCTCTTCGACAAAAAAAAGTGGGGGAAAGAAAAGAGGAAGTCATCAAAGCTACTGCCACAGATGACAAATTCAATACTAAATGCAATTAACTGCAGTGTTTCCCAGTTACACTTGGGTTTTAATTTGCAATTCACTGACTGTACCATGTTTTAGTAGTACTGTCTCAGGACTGATTGTTTAGTTTTTTTAAAAATGTATTCAACCTTCTTATTTAATTTCATTCATAATGTCAGATTGAGGCTGTTTGCAGTAAATTGTCCAAAATTTGAGAGGAGCCCTGGTACAGTTGTACGCTCAGTGTGGGTCACTGGCATGTTGAAATGGTTTGGGAAAACCCTTAATTAACATTTACACAGTTAGAAACAACATATTTAATACAACAGCGAGGACACCAGCTTAAATGGAGGGGACCTTAAGAGGACACCACCACTGTTTTTGACAAGGCCCCTGTCAGTGCTAACCACAGTTCAAACCTCAAACTGTTCTGTGTTATTTGCCAGCAGTGAGATACACAGTATGGCAGTCATTGTGTGCAGCTTAGCGTCCTTAACATTAAAAGGAAGATTTTCAAATTATTGGGTAAATAGGTTTATTCGCGTTCTTGCTACGAGTTAGATGAGAGGATTGATACAACTTTTCTGTCTAATTTACCACTTTCATGATACATGGGATGGTAATATTTAAAGAACAATCTAATATTGTTTAATGAATACCGTATTTCATTTTTAAATGGCCTTTGATAAACACCATTTCCCATAAGCCCTAGACCATCGTAGGTTAAATGTCACGGACAGACAGTAGAGGAGAGTCCATGGCCGGCAATCTGTTACAGAAGGACAAAGAGGTTTTTAGTCAGTAGAAATTACAACTAAATATTATCAATATGGCCGAAACCAAGTTACTGTGATAATAGTATACATAGTAATTGTTGATAACCTATAAACCATGATGGTTTCAATTTCTAATAGCAAGTGCTGACTTATGTGCATGTGTTCAAGCACATTTAAACAGTAATACTATCGCTTAATTAGTTTAGGAAAAAAGTGAATGATCTACACTGTGACAAGAATACTTAGAAATCTACTAAGTGATTCATAACTTCCACCTCTACGGTAAATATCTAGCTTCAACTACCAGCAAATAAAAGACTACAAATGGGGTAATAGCTGGCCTGTCCAAAGGTAACCAAATCTGTGCTAAGCTAAGCGGCTGATGGCATTAGCATCACATTTAGCGTCACATTTAGCGTACACACGGGTGTGGTATCAAACTTCTCATCTAATTCTCAGCAAATGCCAAAACTATCAACTATTCCTTTAACATTTATCTAAAGTGCCTTACACATTTTATTCATTTAAGAAAACAATGCGAATGAAACTTTGTTTATTTCTGCCTTTCTCCACACCCCTTAAACAGTGCATCAAGTCACAACGGACAAACTAAATGTCAAAAACACTGATGTTGCCATTTCAGTCCACCATGACCATCTCTGCTCTGTATGAAGCCTGTGTTTTACTGCAAATTACACTACACTGTAACCAAGTACTGTGATGTTGGATATGACAATTTACATGCTGCATGAGGTTTGAAATACTGCTCTTGTTGTCACTATGATTGGAGTTTGCTGTTGATTAAAGGTGAGCAGAAATAGTCATGTGAGAGGTGCAGAGCCGATACAGCTGAGACATGAATTCAAGAACAGCAATCCAGTCTTCATAACTCCAGTCAAAGGAATTCAAACTGGGTTAAGGAAAAAAAAAATTTAAAAAATCATCCAACAAATTAATTTTCACAACCTTCTGTAAACATGAGCGTAGGCAGAATATGGCAGACAGAAAATTAAAGATTTGGCAAAAGGAAAAAAAACAAACAAAATCAGACATTTAGAACGTGATACATTCTGTGCTTTATCTGAGTGCAGCCGAGAGCTGATTTTCAGAGTCAACAGATTACACAAGGCTTCAGGTAAAAGCTTTAAGACTACGACGAGCCATCCAATCACACAGTGAGACAGCGTCAATTACTTTACTGATTTCACCTGCTCTAATATCCCACAGGTTTCCCCCATTCATGGATCCAATTTATTCCTAAACAAAAATAGAAAATCCATGTCCGGGAAGGCAGCCTATTAATAACAGGCCAAATCATACAAATGGATCAAATGGTCAAATAAAAATACCCATTCTTAATTAGTTTGAACTAATAATAATAATAATAATAATATGTTTTTTTGAACTGGTCCATTGCTTCTCTGGCAATTTCATATCCAGCTCAGTTGATTCTAACTGCCATGATAAGAGGACTTGTATAGACTTTAAGAGAAACCTTGACATTTTTAGATCTGAGGGCAGATCTGAAGGAAGAAAACAGAAACGAATCCTCTGGTTTACCTTAAAAGAAAAGTGCCGCAAGAGTGATTAAGGACGGTTAAACTAAAAAGATGTGTCCAGTGAGTACAGATTACCAGAATAAAAGTTAATAATCAAGCGTCAAGGCCTCCCTTTTGACAGTGTTTTGTAAGATTTACGAGGAAAATAAAGCTTGTCCTGCTGGGCGTACAGTAAATAGGAGATGGGAGTGTGGATTAGTTACTCCACTGTATCTCGTACTAAACTCTAAAGAGAAATCATGACCTCCAGTCCCGTATCCTGTCTCTATTCATGTCCCAAAACACGGTGAAGTGTCTGGTGTAGTTTGGCATTATATTTCTACATATCAAACCATTCTGCAAGCGTAAAGACCAGCTCTATTCTTGCGAGTGGTGTTAAAATAAAGTGACGCTGAAATATTTTGTTTAGTCTAGACCTTTATCCATATACTTCAGACTACTTTCTAAAAAAAGACCACATTTAGATGATCTAGAACAAGTGGAAGAGGATCTGGATGGCAGTCTCTACTCACTGTGGTTTTACAGAGAAGAAAAACAATAAGCAAACAAACAAAAGGAACTAATTAGGCATGTCTTTATAGCTCATAATCCTGGTTTTCTGACTTTAAAATCTAATAAATCCAGAATTTATATTACTGCTTATATTAACCTCATTTTACCCTATCAGAAGGAGTCTTGTAATAGATTTTCTTGCACTGGTCTTGGACTATCAGGTTTAGATTTCTAATTCAAAGACTGAAATACCACAAGTAATCTATCAGCGGTTTCATTTTCAAGTTAAAGTACCTTCTTCTTTTATGATCAGTTTGAAGGTTGTCTGGCTGGCTGCGGCAGACATCGATCTGGGATTAATACAATGTGCTCAGGTCGCCTTTGCACTGCACTGAGACCAACATGATATGACCTGTGCTGGCTGGAGCAGTCAGACAAAAGAGAAATACCACAGGACATATCTGGTAACTACTTGCGAATACTGACCATGGATTCCAGAAGACGTGAGTGAAGTCTATTCACTGCAATGTGAATGTCAGGAATTCCAGTTAACATTCAAATAAAGTGCAGGGAGAATACCATTGATGGAGGGAGAAAAAAAAAAGGAAATCTCTATATATGTACAGATTGTGCCTTGTAAGGAGAAGCTTAGACTCGGGAGGCTATGTTCTCCACTGTGACACGGCTCTAAATGGCAGTCAGTGTTTGAACCATCTAACAGTGGTTGTGCTCTCGTCTTGGACACAATCAGCCGCTCCAGGACCGCCAGTTACTCATCCCAAAGGCTGGTTGTTACAAAGACGAGGAGAAAAAGTAGACATTTTTCCAAAAGAAAGGCATTTTTGAAAAACACCAACAAAAAAACCCCACTTCACTACACGGTTCACATACGCACACTTACAAACACCGAAGCGGATGCTGAACGCAGCGTACATTTTCTGTTTGTTAGATCGACGAAGACCACTAAAACACACGGTAGCTGCTGAAATGTGTCTAGAAAGAAGACGGGGGGGGGGGGGTCAAGACATTTAGACAGCAGCAATGTAAACTAACAAAAAGGCTCTGAGTCAGTCAAATGGTGATCTGACGTTTTCACAGCTAATAAAAACAAAAAATCACTGACCATTCACACAGCTCCTATCATTTTGTTGGGCTATGCCAGGAGGCACCAATCAGCCAGTTAAATATCTAAATATTCAACATCAGTGGTTGCTTTAGCACAGATTTATTAAGCTAAAAGTTTGTTCCTACAGATGTCTGGCAGTTAAAAGAACCTCTTGTTTATCTTCTGGTGGTTTTCTGATTAAGAACAAGAAATCACTTAAAGCAATTTTAGGAGCTTATAATTTCTGCCCACACATCCGCTCACACATGCAAACACAGAAACAAGTAAGTCAGGAAACCAGTCAGCCAGTTGGTCAGTCAGGTGGGAGAGGAGAACCAGCCCCCTCGCACGCCTTCAGCAGATTGATAAAAACCACGGCAATCGTCACTCCTCCCAGAACTAGTTAGCGGATTTTGTTCATTATCCGACACCCACAGAAAGTGTGTGATGTAACTAAATCCCAAATACGAACATGTAGCCCACACACCCACGTATCCCCTCCATAGTGGCCTAAAGGGGAAATCCACCAATAAAAGCTGGCCGATGACAGTCGATGAGGAAGCCGATGGCCTTCACAAGGAGGAGGAGATTGTTGTTTTTTTTTTTTTAAATGATCTTCCAGTCCAGTTAAATCTGACAAAGCTCTCTGACCCATCAGTGTGTCGCTAGGATGCAGGCTGTCTAGAGCTCTGCGCTCGCCGGTGGTTTAGTGGTGGTCATGATCTTCATGTACTGGGTGAAGATGGCCTCGAAAGCCTCATCTCGGTGGATCATGGCACCAAACACCAATGGCTGGAGGGCACAGAAATTCTTGGTCATTAATAACTACACCTCATTTTGGCAGTGAGGAATATCTTATCTCCCGAAGTAATACACAATAGAAATATAGTACACATATTACCTCAAAACCAAGAAGATAACAAATCAAATCAAAGACCAGAGCCGCACGCCACACATAGCTTACTGCAGAGCAAATATTAGTTTCTTTGATGAAAGTTGTTCTGACTGAACTGATCATCTCATGTACTATTTATTTATAAATCTGAGGTTTTTTTATCTGGAATCCAGTGTTAAAAAACATTATTGCAAGCCTGAACACTACAGATTTGTCTGTTAATCACCATTATCCTACAAGTAAATAATGAAAAAAAACCTGTGATCACAAATGAGAACCCATTGAAGAGAACAGCAGTTCATAATTTTCCAGTATGTGAATAAGCAAGGTCAGACTGTTCTTGATTTTTCAATGAGGGAGGAGCAAATAAAAGTAGTAATATTAAGAATGTCTAACTAGGTAACTGGAAAACTACCTCAGACAGAAATTATTATTCCAAGCAGAGTATTTTATATTATATGTTTTAAAGCATGTCTAGAGGGGATCTTTAAGGTAAAGGAACAGCAGGAAAGTGCTTATTGCAAGGCCACAAACAAATATAGATACCTGCAAATTAAAGACGATACTTAACTTAAGAATCGATTTAAATCCAAAACCCACAATATGAATGAAAACAAGTAAAAAAAAAAAAAAAAAGTACCTTCTGAGTGGAAGGAGTGGCTATAGAGATGCCCATCCCACTTCCCGGTAGAACTGACAGCACTTTGTACTGGGGGGGTTCAGAAAAACAAGAGTTGTTTTTATTTTTGATTGCACATAGTTATAAAAATGAAAATAAATCAGCTGGTCTATAACCTAATACAAAATCACATATACATTTGTAATTCCTACATAACGGACAACAACGTGTTTCTCTAACACTTCCTCTTCTCTTTGTGAGTACCTTTTGTATGTCAGTGATGTCCACCAGCTTGATAACTTTATTCTTCTTAGAGGAGCTGGATCTGGAGCTGGAGCTCTCAAAGCACAGGTAACTGACAGAAAAGAGAAAAAGAGAGTAAACAGCTTGCTGAAAGGGGTCATAAAAATATATATGCAGGCAAGCAAAACAGATGACAAACTGAATGGACTTCTTGTCAGTTATATATCCAAAGAGATGTTCTCAGGAGGAGGGTTGTCCTACTTGATCCACTGATCGCTGTGTCACTGTCCACTGACACAGAGACATGGAGGGAGAACATTTTCAGGTACTTAATACCATAAACCCATTGGCTTAAATTGTTCCCTGCTTCTCCTCTCTGCTCCACCCTCAAGAGTAACTTCTTTTTCTCTAATGCAGTCAGAGATTTAATGCTAAAAGATGCTCTCCTGAGAGAAGATGTCCCACTTACTTCTCTGTGACGTAGAGCATTCCGTTCCTGATGTAGTCTGTGGGCATCTTCCTGTCTCTGTTAATGAGGCAGCACCTCCAGCCGTTCTCACACACTGAAATCACACAGGACAGAGAACCATGAAAACATCCTTTGCAGTACTAGTTATAAAAAGTCCCGTGTCAAAACTAAACATTTGAACTCCTGGCTTTAAAACAAAATGACTAACTCTTCTGAATGAGACATGGACTGTGGCAAATCAAGTCAGGTACATGATGTGTGTTTTTACTGCTGCAGTAAGTCCCCTCACCCGCCAGAGGGCGCTCTGACTCCTGCAGGTTGAAGATCTCGTGAAAGGCTCCCTTCTTGGTGCTATGGGAGCGACCTGTCTCCTCCTCTCTGCTAACCCCACATGGGACGGTGGCGAGGCTGCCCCGAGATACCACCGGCTGAACCTGGAGAGAGACAGAGGGGGAGGAAGAGGCAGGAAAGGAGGGGGGAGAGAGAAAGAGACAAGAGAAGAAAAACGAGACAGGATGACAGAAGTCAAAGAAAAATCACCAAGAAGGATACAAAAAAGGGCATGATGTGGGAGAGGATGAAGACATTCAGGAGGGAGATAAGACAGGATGATGAGGGAAAGGAGGAAGGAGAGGGAGAAATATTTAAAGTCTAGTACATCTACACATTGCCTGGTACCATCCAATAGGACTGCATGTTGCCAGAACTATTGAGAAAAGTGGCCAGAATTAAAACATTCTGTATTGCATTATGTGCTTCTCTGCATGTGCATCTTCTTTGCAGCAGGCTTTGCAGGTGTGACGTGCAAAGCAGAGAGTGAGGCCATCATTCACTCAACATTCAAACAGTTTCTAAGCAAAACCTACTAGTTAGTTTGTGGGAAAAATATAATTAGACTTAAAAGGTAAGTAATTAAATGTTAATGTGTGAGGGGTCCTTTTATTGTTCAGTCCTGTCTATGTAAGTGTCTCAGTAACTTTAGCTGGGATAATATGCTTATCTCCAGTTTCGATACTATCACTATACTTAGGTGACGATTCACTATGTATTACGA
The DNA here is from genome assembly GCF_021292245.1 of Micropterus dolomieu. Lineage (NCBI taxonomy): Eukaryota > Metazoa > Chordata > Actinopteri > Centrarchiformes > Centrarchidae > Micropterus > Micropterus dolomieu. The sequence continues at coordinate 8,475,185 of NC_060165.1, read as the reverse complement.
TTCTTATGTATTGTGATTATAGATAATTTATTTCAATTTTTGTTTGCCTTTTTTAACATTAGACCATGACTGTATATTATTATATTATATGAGTCATGTTTAAATTTCGCAGCATCATTTCTAACCGCATAGAAATGTGGTAAATAAAATAATTTATATCGAAAGTTAAGTCGACTGCTAAATTAGCTGTTCCGGTTTATCAAGCTAGTGGCATAAGAATTGAGGAATTAAAACAATTATATTACAATTATTATTATATTAATAATTATTAATAATAAATACATGAAATAATACCGTAAAACTCTGAATAATAGCCCGGGCTTTTATTTGCTAAAATCACTGAACTGACCCTGCCTATATTTGGGACAGGTGTTCATATGGGACAGGCCTTTAATTCCTTTTTCACAAACCTGAAACTACTATGAAACAGTTAATTTTTTTACAAGTATTATTCTGTTTGAAATAAATAATCAAATAATATCAAATACACGTCATTCATTCTTTCATTTGATCTAGCTCCGACAGATAGCTTATGACTTTTATTTTGAAGTAACATCACTACAACAACACGGTTCAGGATGAGAGAAATTAGCAGACACAGAGCGATGGACTTCACACGACAGGATTCACAACGCGGATTAACTTTTTTGAAAAGCTGTTTTGATTCTTTTGATGGGTGGACCCTTACAGGCTAAAGGAAGATAAATAATCAAGGAACGGACACATTCAGGCTTAACGAGCGCTTCAAAGGTAACGGGAGGCGGCTATTTTACTTTCCTCTCTTGTACCATGCAGGTTACACCGGTAAATCTATAAGATTTAGACTTTAAGCTCATTGTTCCCGTTAAATGAACTGAACGACTTAATTGTGGAGAATCTAACCGATCTAACGATGTTCAGCAAGTCCATACTGACATATTGATTATACATTTAAACACTAGTATTTGTATTAACGATCAGCTAAAGCAGCGACCTCGTGGGTTTAAGATGTTTTATACATCACCAGACCAGGCGTTTAACGGAGGCAGACGTTTATTTGTCAAAATGTGTTCCAGCACCAGGCCTGTAAAGGAGGTAGGCGGCTATTTGGGACTCGGCTATTAATTGAAGTTTTATGGTACATTCAATCAATTAAAATAAGTAATTATAATGTAACAATTATGATGATATTATGAAGAATAATTAATCATTAATTAATATTAGTAAAACATCGACTCTTTAAAAATTTAAATTTTGTGATTGAAAGTGATTTCGCCCCATCAGTAAGAGTAATCCGGTTCAAGGCAATTAACTGACAGTTTTTAAAAAGCTAATGGCAATAACATTTTAGGGTTAATAACTAAGTGTAATGGAGAATGGGAAGGGTTTAATGAGCTAATATGAAATTACAAGTCAAGGGGCTATTCTATGTGCATTTTAAAACTACTTCTCACAGAGCATCTATGTCCAGATCAATGGATTAAAAATGTCAACAATCTGGGTAGATATGGATGAAATAAATCAATGTAATGTTAAAAAAATACATGATGATTATTTAAAAACATCCATTATGAAATTTCAGACTAAAGGTTATTGTGACATTTTTATCCATTCTGTACAAACAGTGACGGCCAGTCCTGAAGGTGTCTCACACATCGCGCGCACACGCTCTCTCTCTCACACACACACACACACACACACACGCTTTCAGGTGAGCTAGCGGCACACCCAGGCGCAGTAGAGGAACCAAGGGGAGACACACCAGAGTCCCTACCTTCTCAGTGCCAGAGAGCTGAGAGAGAGAAACGACAGAGTACACCTGTGACTGATGCCACAGCAAAGGCACACACACACATGCTCGCACACTCATCGTCCTGCACATGAGAGAGATACATACAGTACACTTTGTGGTGTCCTCACAGAGAGGCCAGGTCATGAAAGTGAGTGGCTGCACTGTAATGTATTATTGACAGGAGTGATGATATTTCGATACTTTACTGATCTCTTTCCTCTCTTTGCTGACCACAGGGGGGGTCAGTGGTGGGAGGTAGACTGACACTTCAGTAGCTGGATTCTTGCCAACATGAAAGATTTAGCATGACCTATAGTTAAAGGATGCTCTCGGACTCTGTCTCCTAAAATAAATGTGTCAATGTTCTTTGGTCTTTACAGAAATGAATGATGTTATTTGACCTGACTTTCTACCTTGAATGGACATGAACACATTCCTTGGCATTTTTAACATGTTGTTAGGATTAGCTGCCTTGCTAAACTAGCTAATTATGTGAAAATAACTTCAATTCACAAAACTAGTTGGTATTTCTGTACACAAAGCTACTGTAATGTGACAATGCAGTTGCTGCTAAAAGACTTGTGACACAACTGTAAAACCTCTATATATAAGGTATACACTTGGTGAGCTTTTCAGGTTAGCAGCAGGGACGGCTTCAACAAAGACTTAGCAGAAATAATCCTCATACATTTTGAACATGTTTTGTCTCAAGACAGGTTTCAGACTAAGCTGTGTTGAATGGTCTGTGTGTGTTTGTTTATGTGCAAGTTGCAAAAGAAAGGAGGAGAAGGAGAGACAGCATAGAGCTGATACAGATGTGCATTTTATGCCCCCTTACCCGCCGGGACACAGTGGCGTTGGTCCTCTCTTTAAGCTGAGGGTCTGTGGGAAGGCTGTTCCACACGATGTAGGGTGTGTCGTACTTGTCCCGCAGCTTTGGACAGCTCTTAAACAGGAAGTCTATGATGAAGAACTTGATACCGGCGTACAGGCCTGGAGGAAGTGAGAGGTCAAGGAAGGAAGAAAGCAAACGCAGAATAAGGAAATGAGGAAAAAAAAAAGAAAGAAAAAAGTGTCAACAAAATCTGATATGGCAATCGTACTTTTCAAGGCCTTCCTTTTTTCAGTTTAAAGCCTTTTATCATTTTAAATGTATTCTTCATCATCCAAATTCATTCACGTGATCTCCCTTTTAATATCCTTCACATTTCAGTTTATTTTTATTCACATATTAAAACAGTTTTCAATGGCTATTCATACAGCTGGTTTGTGGGATTGACATTATTTAACTTAATTTATTATACATCTTTACTCAAAAAAAACGAGCCTTGAATTACGTTGTGCATATTGTAGCATATTTAAAAGGGACAAATGGAATCAGTAGTCTAAGCTAAATTCCAAAATGGCTAAATGTGGTAGTCATTAATGACTAATAGTTTTGATTCTTTTCATAATCGTTGAATAATATGCCGATTACTTGTTAGTTTATTTACAGGGACTATATATATATAAAAAAATTACAACACTCAGGACCACAAATGTTAACCTCATGGTGGCGCAAGAAGAAAAGTCACAGGATCACCAAAGTGAGTAGGATTCCTTCCCTGGGCAACAGGAATGCCTGTAAAATATTTCTTCGCAATCCATCCAACAGTTCTTGAGATATTTTCATACTGGACCAAAGTAGACCTAGCGACTGACAGACCAACATTGCTATCAACAGCGCCATGCTGCTGGCGTGGCAAAAAAAAATAAAATAATCACACTCAATTCTGGAAGTGACTATCTGCAAGTTTGGTTACAGAACATAATTTAATGTAGACACTGTGTCAACAATTATCTTAGCTCCAAGCATCTTCCAAGGATGTATGAGCCCACAGCACCTTGGCGACACTTTATTTACAAGAAATAGCAGCAACTAATCAGATGCCACTAGCCTGCAGCTGCCCCTCACAGGGAGAGCGAGAACAGTTACACTGCATGTATGAATACATTTGTTTGTGTGCGCTGGATTGAATATAAGTATTTGCATTCTTTCAGGGCCCAATGCAGTATGTAACAAAGATAAAGAAGCTTTGGTTTTGTGTGTATGTGTGTGTCTCACCCATCATAAAGCCCATTAGTTTATATGGCAGGACGCAGGAGGTGATGAAAGCCACCCACAGGCAGATGTAAAGTTTCCGTGTGCTCTCCGGCTGCACCCACATGAACAGGCTGAAAGATAAATGCACACAAACACATTATTATTATTATTATTATTATTATACACTATTTGCATACTTGACCCCCGTAACACACAATATATATTTTTAACTTACTTCTTTATCTTCTCCAAAACATCCGCCATCTTACCAAAGAGGTTCTGTAAGGAGAGTTAAAGCAATGTAAGAACCAGAACTGTTTCACTATCTGTGTAAACTGATAACACGACTGGTAACGTGTCGTACTCAAGCGGGAAGCTTCCGGTCTACAACATGAAGCCGATGTGGAAGACCCTGAAACCTGAATTCTATTGAAAATCCAGCAGGGGGCGACTCTTCTGGGTGCTAAAAGAAGTCCGGCTCCATTAGAAATAATGGGAAAATGACCTTCTCTACTTCTCAGCTGAATAATTACCCCAGTAAACACTTTCCTGATGAGTTTATGGTCTCAGTCGCTAGTTTCAAGTCTTCTTCAATACAAAATGATGTTCATTTAGTAAATTATGGTCCCATTTATTTTAAAATAGACCACAAAGCAGAGTATGTTTCAGGGCGGGGTTATCTATGATTGATAAGCTGTTACCATGGCGACCTGTCAATCAGGTTAGAGCCCACTCGTACCCTTGGCACTGTGTAAATTTAACCAGCACCGTTGAAAAAGCTTATCAGGAGTCGGCTGTTCACTTTCTCTGGTGAGTACATTAGTTATCAGCCCTGTTAAAACGACAGTTAACGTGAGTTACAGTTGCACCTAGCTAAGCAAGCTAGCTAGCTCCGAACACGGCTGTTAGCTCCACAGTATTGTCACTTCCGGGCACTTACTGGCTGCAAAAACTTAACATGGCGGCACCCTATAGGCCGAACTCAAGGCTTCAAAATGGCAGTCCACAAACCAATTGGTGACGTCACGATGACTACGTCCATTTCTTATATACATCTATGGTCGTACTGTACTGTGTCGTACCTGGGCTTTTTGTGCAACATCAAGTACAAGCTGGAACTTCTCAGATACAGTCAAGTCTTCCTTTGGAGGCTCCTGCGGAAAACAAAGAGAAAGGTTAAAAGGACCACATGTTTGCCTCCACTAATGCATGTTTTCCTCCTGACACACACAAACAGGAAGCGGTTAAACAGGAAGTGGGAAGGCATCTCACCATGGGTTCAGAGACCTCAGGCACAATGCTCCACTGGATCCTCCAACCTCTGAAAAAATGTGAATAGTGTACATTTTAATTAGGTGTTTTGTTTGGATGAAATTAGGCCACCAAACTATTATTCAAACTCTAAAGCTTGAGTCTCCAACATCTTTCCAAACTTAATCACTTTTAAGGTCACCAGGTGTCCCAGTTTGATAGTCCAAGTCCAGACAGATGTCTGACAAATACTAATGTGCCCTCATTTTATAATGATCACCAAAATGCCCCAGTTTAAATTAATTTGTTGATGTTTATATAACAACTTCATTTATATTTGGCTGTTTGCAACTGTGAGCACAGACAGGAGTTCACCTTGTCGGCGGTAATGTATTGTATTGTTTGTCATGTTTTAAAAATCTGCCCATTATCATCAACACACATTTGCTGTAGTAGATTTGTGTTTTTATGTGGCTCGCACAGAGATAAGAGGTGCACAATGTAAATCTGTTAACCAGTAGCACAGCTGTGGGCTCAGTGGTTAAGTTTAATAGGATTTTATTACACAAAGCACACAGTAAAACCAGAAATGAAAAAAACATATATATTCAAATTAGCAACAGCAGCAGTTTAATGACCATATAGTAAAAACAATCACAATGGATGCTTCCCTAATAGCCGACTAACCACTGAGGAGAACTGTTTTTACCTGGCGATGAGGTAATTTAACGACAAGCGCAGGATAGCCAGGAAGAGTAACATGGGAATGGCCCAGCCATGCCAAGCAGCATTCATGTAGATCTGCAGGTAAAAAGAAACAGCTCAACACAATTCCACATTTGGCTTATTGATCATTTTTTTCCCCCAGGGGTGATCACAGTTTACAGAGCAACATTTTAAAGCACTACACATTCAACTCAGTACTTTACAGGACTGAGGTCAGACTGATTAAAAAATGTGAATTCTTTCAGCCCACAATGCAGATGAATTGTCAGAAACAAACAGCTGATAACCTGACATTTTAAAATTTTAAAAGTTTTAGAACAAGTATTTCTTTAGCTATCACTTTTATAACAGATTGGTATATCTTTCATAACCACCCACAGTTATCTTTATTTGACAGACCAATACTTTTTATGTATGAGAGGAAGATAAATTGATGACAAGACATAAAGAAACCTAAAGATTCCCTTGACTGATAATTTCATTTCAGGCAGTATTATGCCTGTGAAAGATGCTATTAAAGTCACCTGTCAACACTAGAGAGAGACCATTTCTAGCCACTGAGATGGCCTTGGCATGTATAGACACAATCAATGGATTGAAGATGATTTAGCATAAATCACTGGCTGTGGACATTAATTAAGATCTGATTAGACCTCTGCTGCCCTTGGCAGAACCACTGCAATCTGTCACTGTAGAGTAAAAATGACTTTGTTCAATTCCGCAGTCATGTACAACCAAATGGGTTCATCAGTGAACTTTTAGATCTCACTTTTTTGTCTGTTAAAGCTTAGAACTTAATCAACATAGCTCTGTGTCACTCAGAAGTAATATTTTGTGTAATCTGTCAAATCTATCATGGTTCTACTGTATAATTTCCTAGAGACCGCTAACTTAATAGTGTTGATTTTATGAATTTAAAAAAAGTGCACACTCACAATGAAGGCAATAGCTGAGGTGTAGACGGAGTGCCAATTAGATAAGGCGGAGAGGTTCCTTAAGAAGTTGGTGACAGGTCTGGCTCCTCGCTCTAAAAAACAAGGATAGAGGAATATAGTCAGTGCAGTTTAGGACAAATACATAATGGCACTGTGTCAGTTTCTGATTATTTTCCTCCTACACTGATTTTAAGGCACTGGAAGTTTTTGTGTACTGGATAAAGGACATTCCCCTGTTTGTCCAGGGGGTCAAATACTTGTTTTTCCTCATCAGATGGTTATCAATTTTTATAAATTCATATGATGTGATTTTCTGGAATTTTCTTTGGGATTCTGTCTTTCACTGTTAGAATGTACATATGATTAAAATTATAGATCGTTGCATTCTTTGTAAGTGGGCAAACCTGCAAAATCAGCAAGGGGTCAAATACTTATTTCCCCCACTGTATATGTATATGTATTGTATTTTTTATCCTTAACGTTTCCTTCTTCTATACTCCTTCTGTAAGTCTGTCCACATTTACTAGGGTTTAGGTCAGAGCTGTGAGATTGTTTTGGTGTTTCCCCCTTCTTGTTGTTCCTTTCCTCTCCTTGAATGTTCATTCAATTCAGCTGTATATGTGTTTTAGTACTTTTCTGTTTATTCTCTTTCATTAATAAATTCTTCAAAGTCAATGTTTGGCTGTTACTCAATTATTTTTTATGAGCCAATATTCCAGCAGTTCCAGCCATGATTTGTGTATCAGGTAAATGACTTGCTCTCAGACATTCAGCTTACTTTCTAGTTCACCAAGACATACTGTTGTTGTGATGTTAGTTATTCATAGTTTTCACGTGACGTCACCTTCCAAGGAAAACGCTCCCTTGGAGGGCGAAAAAGACGTTATTTTCCGCTGCCTGCCAACAAATATGCAAGTGATACACTGTTACTTTGAGTTTGTTACTTTTTGCTTTGCCAAAATGCTGGATGTTTGTTGTGCTTTCGGATTTACTAATTGAGGAGGAGACAAGCCTGGGCTGCGTTAGGATTCCCCAGAAGGTAAGAGTAAATGGTAGAAATGCGGCAGCGGATGCTGTAACGTTATATGGATCGGATATGCCCAACACTTGCAGTTTGTGTTCATATCTTTCTTTTTCTTAAGTTGAAAGGTGATCCAAATAAAATTTGACTGCTTTTGCAGCCACTCTACGGGGAAGTCACGGTGTTGGTCTGTTGACCCTCCAGGTCACTGTGCAGGTCACGTGACTGAAAACTATGAATAGTAGCAGGAGAGTTGTGAGTAGCACGTATGCTGGCTCTGGGACCGTCTCGTCCTTTCATGTTAGCTTTGCAGCAAGTAACAACAGCTTGCTAATGTGTAGGGTTAGCAAGCTTGGAAATTCCAACAGTAATTTGTGATATTTCATTGAATTTACATAACTTTCTATATTGGCATATGAGATTTTGGTCATATCGCACGGCCCTAATTATCGGTGGTCACATTAAATTCAAAAGTGTTCAATGAAAAATCATGATCTGAAGCAAGAGGTACTGACACTTCTAGGTACTGACAATATATAGTCATTTTTGTAATGCTACAGCAGTTTGTACTGGCTACAAAAACAACTCATACAAAAATGTTGTACTGATAGCTAGAATTTTAATGGTGAGTGTGTGTTTTGAGTACTCACTGAGTCGCCTCATATTTTCTGTTAACCTGGATGAAAAACACAAAAAGGGAAGGTCAGAACATTACGCAGATGCTCACGTACAACAGCAAGAAAAAAAAGCTGCTTTGTGTGCGAGAGGAGGTGGGGACACTCTGGCCTTCGTCAGCCTGGCATGACTCACTCGCTTTCACAAAGGAGGAGAGAAATGAGAAAATAAGTGAGAAAAGAGCTTCCATAAAGCCTGATGTGAATACATCTCATCTAGCAACCAACATACTGCCACTGAACACTTGATACAGGAAGTTAGCGAAGGTGCATTGGTAGCACATATCAAAAGGTACACACAGTACAATAAATAGTAATGATTTTGATTATTTTGTGTACAAGTGCACATTTAAAATAAAAGCAATAAAAGTACCAATTCCGGGCAACTGCGGCAAAAAAGAACGACAGCTGTACACCTTTAGTACTCCCCAGCTGCCGTCTAGCTGTCTGACTCCACATCTCCTTCAACAACCGCAGAATCAATACTGAGGACAGATACTTCATGTTCTATTCCAGAGGAGGTCTCACCCACCTTTTAGCACTTAGTGGTTCCTCGGCTTCCACGGTGCTTTCCTCCGGCTGGAAGCGGAAGTCTTCGATGTAAACCCCGAAGCGCTCGTACACCCACTTCTGCAGCCGCGAACTCCAGACCTCCTTCTGCTGTTTGTCTGCTAAAGAGAACAAAAAGGTGTGTAAACAACCCTTTAGATTAGGATTGGTAAATTCACCCAGTTGTATGGAACTCATTTCCCATCTGTTACAGGTTATAGGTACATGTGTTTTGATTCCCTTCACCAACAATAAACATAAATATATGGCTATATGGTAATATGATGTGATCTATAACAACATTTATCTTGTTGTTAATTAGCATGGCTTGTTTTGAGACCCACACATTGGGCTACTCCTAATCCTGGGAAGGAAAGCTTAATATGAAACATTTCCTTTCACAACGGATCTTTTGCCTTTCTCTTTCAGAGTGAGAGTGAGTATTCAGTCAGAAAGTATGTTTTTGTCTAACTTTGGTCAAGATAAATAAATAAATAAAACTTCAATAATGATTGAATTTCAAGTGGTAAATCTGTTCTCATTGTGAACTGCATTATCGAGTGGTGAGGCCAGGAGAGCCAAAACCATACTTTGTCCTGACTTTGTTTATTATATTCAGTCTTTAATATAAAAATTTGCGAAACATGGATGACAATATAATTAAACATTTATTGAAAAACATTTACATTTTTTATTTTATATATTTAAAATAATATTGGTCTTTAGGTTTTTAATTAATTACTCTGCATTGGTTTAAAATGTACATATGCTCTTTTGGCAGTAGAATGAGCTTATCATATGATACAACTCATTTTCGCCCAAAATGTCACTGGTTCACATCCTCCATGTGTGCTGTGTGGGGACGGAAAGCTTGACAGGTTTAGGGGAGTGGAGCTTAGCAAACGGTCAATTACTAATGCCCCTGAGCAAAACACTACCCTCAGCTGCTGTGGTGTATACACAAATTGACACTAATTGACTGTGGTTGTACTGAGCAGCTACCCTTGGTGACTTGGAGTGACTGTGAATGTCAAGCTGAAAAAAGTGGCCTGTGACTTTTTGTTTTTCTCCTCTCAGTGAAATCTGACTTTGTAATTACGGCAAAATGAAAGATCTAGCGGGGCGGTTTTTTCTGCTGCAGATTTATTATCAAGTATTTCTATGCAGATGACAACATTCTGTTCAGAAGCCATTTTAATTTGTAGTTTACACAGTTACCACAGTCCCATCAGCCCAAATAACTTCATCCTCTCTCTGACCTTAAATCCACACACTCACTCTTAATCCATCCTGTAAAAACACACCTCCGACACTGGCATGTCTGCCCTACATGAAGTGATCTACAATCATAACCCATTTTCCAAAATTAGCCACATGGCCACTATGTCTCTCCCTCCCTTCCTTCCTCTAAAACACACACACACACACACACACATATATATACACTGGCACTGCAGATCTGTAGTAATGACTGAACAGAACCTCCATAGTAGTATCGTTTTTGATGCATTCATGCAGTTTGTTCCTTCTTCCTTTCTCTTGATGCCCCTGGTTGCACACCCGAAACCACGGTGTTAAGTATGTATTTTTGTTGCTGTAAACACACCGCACGAACAACCCTTGAACACTTCCGACACCGTCAGCACTCGCACTGTTCCTGCCGATCACTCCACCGCAGACACATCCTACCACTTCCCCTGCACGCATGCGCACTCAAACAGTCCAATCGATTTCCTCCCACATTTGGAAGACGAAAAAGTCTTCCTTCCCTGCTCATTTCCTGTAAGTCTCAGTGGACGCCCACCCAACCCTCATCTCTCTCACTCTCGCGCTCCACCTCCAGGGTCTTACCTGTTCCATTGTTTGAGGGTGACTGCTGTTTCCGGGGAGGCTGTGGCGGAGAGTCCTCTAGCCTGAGGGGGAGAGAGAGAGAGAGAGAGCGAGAGAGAGAGAGACACACACAGAAAAGGAAAAGATCTGTCAAGTGTTAAGTCTCACTTCTCTTTCATCAGAGTAGGGAACGTCTCAGCCAGTTTATGCAATTTCAGTCTCAAAGTCACTGTTGCAATCTCACAGCAGGTGCCAGCAAAAACAGAACATTTCTTGGGCAATCAAAAACTAAGAGTGAAAAAAAGAAAGCCTACACTGAGACTAGGAGAGCACTTATAACCTTTCCCAATAAGTTTACTAGGGATGCACCGAAATGAAAATTCTTGGACGAGGCCGAATATAATGAAAAAATTTGCAGAATATCGAACAAGTACATTCACATTTTGTCCATAAATTAAATAGTCAAAATTTGCTTTTTAGTCAGTTAAGTAAATTACATGTGTCCATTTAGTTTTTATGGACACATGTAATATGTTTTGTACTTTATGTGAATATGATCCAATTAATCTTATTTCCATCCTGTATAGACACCTTATTTTGAATAACGGACGTTGTCACATGTGTATCCTCGCCCTAAATTCATTATGTCCAACCCAATTTGATGAATAATGTTGTATGTGGTTCTCGTATCGCGCAACATTAAGACTTCACAGCCTCTCTTCAGGTAGGACTCTCATACTGCAACACTTGTCTTTGTAAAGAGAGAAACTGCCTGTCAACTCGCACTGGTCCATTTCAGTGGACAGAACAGTGTCTGCAAACGGCAGTTTTTGCGTCTTTCTGGGACACTTTAAAAATGCTTCCAAAACTGCCGACAGGTCAGCGTCATTGTTCGGTAAAATTTCTTGGGTCTTTTGACTCATTAGGCCTAACAGAATGTGCTTTTTTTTTGCCATTTTCGGCTGATTAATTTCAGTGGCCGAACATTCGGTGCATCCCTAAAGTTTACTCTGCTGTAGGACTCGATTTAAGCTCATTCTATGCAAATGTGTGAAATGGAACAAAAGATAGAATAGGTGTAAATGCAGAAAATAAAATCAAAAGATGAAAAAGCATTCCAAGAGTTTATTAGATTTGGCATGCTTGTTGTCCTTTCATCTTTAATGGTGGTCATATTTATATATTATGGCCATGAAATGCTTGCTTAAAAGACTGTGTTGATCTTTCATTACTAAGAAGTCATTTGGAACAATTTATGGAGATAGGAATTTCCTTAAATCAAATGCTCCATTTCAAATCAATTCTTCATTCATTTATGATATGGTGATGCTCGTCTGTGGACAAACTTTAAATGTCTGCATGTTCAGCTAATTTGTTACATACTGACCTAAAACAAATTACAATGATTTTCCAAAGAAAACATCCTGATTAAGACTATATTGACATTTTGACATTATGCACCTTTAAAAATTAACCATTACTGTCAAGTAAATTTCTTGTATTGAAAAAAAAAAAAAAAAACCTGTTAAAAAGTCTAATAAAAACGTTTTTGGCCTCAGTAACTAAGATGTCTTCAAACACAAAATTCAAGCTGCAGATAACTCAAGGTTGAATTTGGTCCATGTGTTACGACAGCCTGTGCTTTCATACAAAGACAAAGGATGGCACTGAAAAAAGTCACCTACTATTACTGATTCATCATTATCGATTATCTGTTATTTATTCTCTCAATTATGTGTGACAAACGAAAAGGAAAAAACTTGAATAAATGAGGGAAGACATATACTAAATGCAGATGCTTCCACAGCATGAGCATGAGTCACTAAATGGTTTGCCAAAGTATAAAAATGGTTTGAATCATATGCTATGGCCTTCACACTCACCAGATCTCAACCCAAATGAACACCTATAGGAGGACAGTTGTTAGACAACATGTTAAACAGCGCTCACCAACACCATAATCACAACACCAAATGAGGGAATAATATTTTGGTAGAATGGTGTTCATCCGTCTAGCAGTTGCAGAGACTTAAATAATCTACGCCAGCTACATTGAAGCACTTCCTAGTGAAACCAGAGTGGTTTTGTGATTTGTGCACGCTCTACTGCCTTGCTCAAGAACACTTGGACAGCAGCCACAGAAAAAAGAGCACCTTCATCTCTCCGGCTGGATACTGCTGACAAAGGATTACGGAAGACAACTCCCAGGTCAAGGTACATTACTTCACCTCTTACAAAATCCTCAACTGTCTCATTCCTGAGGCTGTGTTTCTGTGCTGATAATCACTTGGAGAGCACTAGTGGAATTTCCCATTGGCAGGCACAGAAACATCATCTGATCACAAACACAGAGCCATGCATATACACCCTGGGTTTAACAGGGTGGGTCGCTCGGTGCCAAGAGACGCAGGCTTTTCCTGACACCAGCAGAGCTACTGTGTCAGAGCATGCACTTGGCGACACAGACAGCCGCGTGACTCGTTTCTGCACTCTTTCCATCTCCCTTAAAACACAAACACACACCTCCTTATGGAATTCCCCGCCTACCGGGCTGCTGAGGCCTCTATTTATAACGGAAACCTTGCGTAGCACTGACACTGACACACATACACACACACACAATCTAGCCTGACCTATGATAAACCCATTGCTGAGTTGAAATGTTACAAAGAGCAGTGTCACCATTTCCTGTCGCTCCTTCGTTATTACTTCCTATCTCGCACATTTAGCCCTCATCTCCTGTCGCCATCGTCATGCACTTGACTTGCTCTCATGTTCTCTTACCTGGACTTGAGCACCTCGTTCATCTTCTGCTCCAGGTCTATCCTCTTGGTTCGCTCTCTTTCCAGCTCCTGCCGCAGAGAGTCCACATTGGTCTCTTCCCGCAGCTTCCTCAGCTCCTCCTCTGGAAAACACAACATAAACGCTGGGGGTCAGTGTCTCAAATTTTCATATGAAAACAGTGCAACCCGGAGAGCTCCACACACACACACACACACACACACACACACTCGGGGTCATGAACAAGGCATCGGATACTGTAAGTAATGTTGATGTGGAACATTTCATCTAGCATTTCAGATAACACAACCCTTTGGTAAAAACAAACTTCAATTTCACCAAAACAGACAATCTAATCTATAAAAGTATAAAATATTTTTCAAGTGGAAGCAAATTTGGAGTCATAGAAATTGAGAACAGCCTCTGCTTATGTGTGTCACTCTCGTTTCATCTCTCACTTCATCTATCTCCTTCACCTCTACCTCACTCTTCCTCTTTGTCACTCTGCTCCTGGCATTAGGTGGTTTCAGGTATCAGGGCTTTCAAAGCCTGGGGTGCAACATCAGCGGTGTTTCCTCTCAGTCTATTGTCCCTGACTAAAGGGACGCATGAATATTGGAGGACAGGAGGCAATATAAGTGTGTACAGGTGCAGAAGCACAAATTAATGGATTAAAGCTTGCATGCATTTATGTACCAGTCCCCCCCCCCACTTTAACTGGAAACACCATCACATTGAGGATTCATAGGAAATTGCAGCACAACAACACTACATGGTCTTGATAACAGAAGTACAAGCTGTGGCACTGAGCACTAAGATCATTATCTCTACAGCCTAAAACACAAGAAACATTGCCTTCGAACAGACCAAACTGACAGTGAGGAAAGTGATAAAAGCGGGGTCATGCACCCCCTGGCAAAGGAATGTTTATATCATCTGCCCCCCCCCCCCCTTCTTCTCGCTAATATCATTTCACCACACAGATAGGGGATTTATATTACATAAATTTAGCTGCTAGTTTGTCTTTCTCATCACCTGATCTCATATCTCACTCACCCTTCATCTGTTCCCATTAAGGCTAATAAAACATTCATTGCCAGCACCTCCTGTAGCTAAAGCATCGCCAACAACACTGTGTGCTTTTACGGAGGGACATATAATGTATCTGTATATCATGTATAAAATAACATTTCAGTTTAGTAAGAGCAGTAAGGTTTTAGTCTTCTTTTTTTTTTTTTAAACTTCGCATTGATTAAGTTTTTCCTCTCCTACTTCATCTATGTAATATGAAACTTTCATCGCTCCACTGGCTCAGTTTGCCTTTCTCCCTCTCTCTATCTCCTAAACATAAGAATGTGTTTATGCTACAGTATTTAAGTACGTAAACAAGGCAGAGAGAGTGAGTGAGTGTGATTTTGTGTGTGCGTAAGAGTAAGCCAGAGGCTGGCCAAAGGTTTTCTATGGGCTAAGCAGCTTAACACTGGCTAGGTTGCCCCGTGCCAGGAGATCCACAGCCAATTATAAATCTATTAGACAAATGACTAACAGCAGCAGAACTAGATCAGTGGTTTGCGCTGTACTGAACGTTAATGCTTAAGAGCAAAAGGAGTGGCACTTGACAATCTCACTTGACAGACAATGGCTTACAGACAACTTAATACTTGCTGCCAAACGAAGCATTGTGGCTGGAGGAGACTTACTACTGTTTGAAAATGAAGAGCAACAAGAACACTCTCAGACACCCTCATATAAGCTGTAAATATTACATTGACATATTATCACTATATAAAGTTGATACAGCAAACATGTTTGCAAGCAATGTGATTCCACAGCTGATGTATGCAATTCTAATATTCAATGTCTTTTGTCTTTTAGTTCTGTTTTGGTCTCCACCCCCTCCTGAGGGAGACATCTGGCTCTTTAGCTTCTTAACGCTCCACCATGCTCACCAGCTAGTTGCTAACTTTCATTTGGTGCTGGGCAGAGTGCGTACAGTGGGTTTATCAAAACGTTTTCTGCTGAAAACTGCTGCAGAAAGGTTTGTAAAGCAGAAGCAAACTGCAGAGAGGGCGACAATTCTCAGTGGGTTTGTCTCCAAGTCATCATTTATTCCACTGTTAATACAGAATATTGATTAGTGCAGCTTAAAGTTCCTTCAGCCTTGGGTTGGCAGCTGTTTCCAGGATTTATTGCTCTAATTTAAGTTGCAGCAGTCAACATGCATACAATACATAACTGCTTGAAATTTAAGAACACCACCTTAAATGGATGTCACATGAGGTCAGTCAACAATATATAGCATAATGAATTTCATCACTTCAGTGTGTAATCCCAGTTTGTGATTTACAGAAAAAGAAAAGTGGTTTATTTCTACACAAAACCATTCATGGTGCTGCCCTAAACAGTGAATACTAGATGTACTACAGGCCTATTCATATGATGCTGTCACTCATCTGTTTCAAGCACCTGACCACCTTTTACACTCCCTCTCTTTTCCCCCCATTTTCCTACCCCCAAAGGTAGTTTCCCTTCACCTTGGGCAAATGTCTGTTCTTAACCCTTTCTCCACCCTTTTCTTCTCCATAATTTCTTTCCTTCCACACTGACCAATTCCTTCCCAACACCAGAAACAGACACCTAATTCAAAAAAAAAAAAATCCATAATATTGTGTTAGAAATGGGGCCACAAGTGTGTGATACAGCACAGCATGACACAATACTATGGTATGTGTGTCAGACACAAACAGATAGAGTACAAGCAGTTCCTGTTCCACAGAGGCCCCCTACATCAGATAGCATATTAATAATATTGTCAACACACCCATTGCGCTTCTAAAATTGGATTGCTGTGTTCTATATATAAATCTCCACCCTGGGTTACCATATCACAGGGTCTCTTTGGCCATTATGAAGGCTAGTAACTACACCATTTATCTGTAAAACAGACAGAGGATTAGCTAAATGCCATGCCAGGAGATGTCACTTTAATAGCATTGACCTTCTCTCTCATGCGGGCTTTCCATTAAAAACTCTAATCTCTGAGAAAAAAAAAGCAGACAGCAATTTGATAAGAGTTACACAGATTATATTATCTGCTAATAAAGGTTAGCAAGCAGCAGACAATATTAGTGGTGGGCAGTTTATTGCGATATGAGGATCTGACTGAGGCCAAAGGGAGCTAGTGTCGCCTTGTTAAGTTTGGGTAATAAAGTGAATTCAGTTTCAGATAAGGTTAAACTGGTCAAGTTGTAGTTAGAACCTCTGCTGAGGTTTGAGTAAAATAACTTTTCAACGTAATTTTAACATTGCCATGGATTGAAGGCAAGTTTGTCTGAATACATTTGAACAAAAAGGAATAGAAAAAAGCTGAAAAGGCACAAGCCAGCAGCAAGTGTCATATGAACTTCCTTTATAAATAGCACAATCATCTTCAAAATTGAAACCATGACACAGAATAGAGGAAGTCACATTAGATAACATCATGCAACCAGCATCTAGACACAGACAAACTCCACCTCAATGCACTTTGCGCTGGTTTCAACATGCTGCTGATTGGACTGCCATTTCTATGGTTCTGATTCACCACTGAGGGAGAGCTGCTATTTTTAGTTGGACAGAGATGAGTTTGGGTTAACAACATGCAGAGGTTGAGTTGGTTGAATGTACTGAGGTTGATCATATTTGTGTTGACTAATATTTATCTCACTGGGATAGAGGTTATCTAGGAAATGGAGAAATTTGACTGACATCCTGAGGTTTATGAGCCGACATGCGTTTATGACGACTGATATACCAATAAAGATGAAGCTATCTTGGTATTCATTTTGTACATCTCCCTGGGGCTGATCAAATAGCCTAAAAAACAGAAGTTTACAGTACTGCCTCTGTATACTCTGAAGTCAAAGTGCAGTGTGGCTGCCAAACAAGATTTTAGTTATCTTAAGTTTACAGTACAATGTAATAAGGTAAAATTGGTCCATAAAATTCCTGATTTTGAAACTGACAAACTTACTGAAGTTGAGATTGCTTTTGTGGCTTTTGATCTTATCAACAGCTCCACTGTAAAGCAGCTCAAAGCTATCAAAGGTGAAGTCCTCCATCTTGCACAAACCCATCCGTCTCTGCAATTGCCCAGTCCCTGGGACACTTGTGCAGGAACGGGACGGCAGAGTGGCCGCCTTGGGTCTTTCTTGAAACTGAGCCATGGCTACAGGTTCTCCAGGTTCGGTCCAGCTTGTTTAGCACGCTCTGCTACCTAATGACCTAAAGCCCTTCGAAGCCCACCGGACTTCAGATATATGCTCCGTGTTCACATGTCCCATCCAGAGACCAAGGACAGGTCCCTCGGTGCTAATCAGTCACCAGCAACACAAGAGACTGTTCTACTAGGCCTCCATGCACAGAGTGATGGTCAGTGATCGCTGCTGGTCTAAGTGTGTTAGGCACTCGGTAAAAGGAGAAGGAGGGCAGTGGAGGTACAGAGAGAGGTGGGGCTTTGCTGGGTGACCAGCAGACTAAGAGGGACTGGAATCTGAGATTTGTAACACACACGTTATGCATGTTCATGTGTTAGTATGGGTTCATTTGAGTGGTTGTGTACATATGTGTGACCATCGGTTATGTGTTTTGCTTTGTGCATGTTCATATTTGTGTGCATGGGTATGTGTGCGAAGATGCGCAAGTGTACATAAGTACTGTAAGTACGCAAGCAAAGCAAATTCCTTTTCATCCGAGCAGGCAAAGTTTTTAAGCCCTAAAGGAAAAGTACTGTGCGAGTTTGTCAATCCAGGTCAGAGACAATGGCTCCTTTCATTAAAAGAAGGTGGGGGTAAGGGGGGTACAGAGGAAAGAGAAAGCAAGAGAGAGAGGGAGAATCGGCTGCGTCACATTGGTCTCTCATTGTTCCCATTCTCTACACTGTTTGCAACAACAGGGGTTGACTTGGACAGAGAGGAAGGTTGAGATTTGTGGCTTCCAACCAATCTGCAGGTATAAAAGGGAAGGGGGTGACAATAAAAACCCAGACCTGGCAAATGGAGAGTTTAAAAAAGGCCAAAATGTAACTGGCAATAAGAATAAAGGTTTATAATACCAGGGTTTTTCCTGCATATAGAAATTTTTGGCGCTCCCAAAGAGGTTTTAGCGAGTGCCAAAGGAAATTCCTCAGCGCCAAAATGATCAGAATTTATTTATTTTTTTTAAACTTTCAAGTCCTCTCCGAATGTGTTTTAATAGCAATTTTTCAAACAACTGTTGAGCAAGCAGAACATAAACTTAAATACGTCTTCTTTGACTTCCAGCAGTCATCTTTCCCCTCATCCACAGTGGCTGTATTTTACACATGCAGCTGGCGCTGGATTAATAAACCAGCTGCTGTGTTGGTTTGACCCGCCTGAACGCTCCGTTACGAAGCTCGCGCTAATGACTTCCTATTATTTCTCTCAAGATAAAAGCCGTTTGTGCTTCAAGTGTGTTGGTATCAGCGTTGGGCAAGTTACTCAGAAATTCTAATATATTACTAGTTACTTATTACTCCTTAAAAAAGTAATATTACTGTATTACTTTACTTATTACTGGGTGATAAAAGTAACTAGTTACGTTACTATATTACTTTCCAGTGTTTCCCGCAGAAAGACGGGGGGTGTTCGCGAGAGAGAAAGCGGGAGCGAGCCAGGAGGTGCTGCAGGAATATATGCTCCTCAATACAGCTCCTTTGAAAAAAATGATTTTAAATACGCCTGGTAAAAATTTGGAAAATCAATATGTGGCGGTCTGCGTTGATAATTATCCAGATTATAGGCCAATTATGGGAAACACTGCTTTCACTACCCCCACCCCCCTTCACCCCCAAACAAAGCAGTCTCTCCCGACTTTTGAACTATTATCATATTCATAACAGCAGCAAGGAGTGCGGTTTTTACAAAGCATATAACCTAGGCCTAACGTTTCTTAATGCCACCAGCAGAAATAAAAAATTAAGCAAGTAAATTCCGACTTTTAAAACAGCCGTTTTACTGCACATTGCAGCCTATTTATTATTTATTTAAGAGCAGTAGTTACCAAACGTTGCGTTAACTCCACTCTCTCCCGACGAGTCAAAGCATCAATGACAGTAGCTGCCCGAGTTTCTTTATGTAAATTTCACGTTGCTGTGCTGCTTCAGAGACAGAACACTGGTCGGTATTCACAGGTACTGTCACTTTTAAATTTTACTTCTGAGCACTAGTGACGCTCACCTCTTCCCGTTCTCGCCTGCCTGCTAATCTCCGCAGGGAGATCTGGAGCCTTTAATGCAGCCGTGTATAGTGGATCGTCACTTTTCGTTAACCAACCAATCACAGCCTGGAGGGGGTGGGACATTAAACTACAGCACTACAGCAAACTTTAGAAATGTTTAACTCATCGTTCTGTATGCAGTTTTTATTTCTGACAAGTTAATTTGCATAAACAAATGAGTAGAGCATTTTTCTTGCACAATAATTTAGTGACTGAAAACAACCCACAGAAACTGCTGTTTTGTCCAACTGGAATTAATATTAGGCTTCTAATGGTAAGCTATAGTAGCCTGTACTATTATCTTAAACTATAATGAATTACACACAAACATTAGCACTAATCAAACCTTAACCATGGTGGTGTAGGCTAATATCAGAAAATGGTTTTATTTGTGAAACAGCTAAATCTATTAATAAACTATCTGTAGGCAGATCATCCAAATAAAGTGTAATATGTAAATATATTATAATAACACTATACTTTCTATTTAATGTTATATATGATATTTTTGTTTATCAAATGGTCAGATATAACAAGAAAATGCATAGATTTTGGTCATTAGGTAAGTAATTGCCTTTACTGAACATATACCCATCATGCTTACTGTCGCACAAAGTCACCCCCCAAAGGCCCATTCTGAGCCAGGAAAAGCCCTGAATACAGACTAAAACATCATTTTTTCAATTGTGAGACATCATCTTCTTTCAGTTGGACCTTAGCCTTAGAAATAAAACTGTTACAAATCTACACAGACAGCTGATGACACTATGTTGATACTGCCTATATTCTGCAATGTCAAGTTCACAACAAGTGTTTTAAAGTGAATTACAGTGTCAGATCAAAATCTTTCAAATTTTAATTTTAGAATTATTATACTGTAGTTTAGGTTGTACCTAGACAGAGCAAAGAGCATTAATTATTGCTGAAATCCGCCTTAGCTTAACCACTAACTATATTTTGTCTTTCTTCTGTCTTGTATGTTTTTAAATGATCTTTCCTCTCTGTAGCCTCCTTCCACTCTGGCCCCGATATCTCTGGGTGACCTAGATTTAACTCACTTGTTTCCCTTTTTCCACCCTCTACAGCAACATGTTGAATGTTGACTTCATGGCTAAATCTGAAACTCCGTCGTCCCTGCAACATCAAAACAACAACTACACTCTTCCTTTGCTGACCGCTGGTTCACATGACACAGAGTCAGACGGCTTGACAGGAAATGAGTGGGGAGTAGGGGGACCATCTTCTCTCTCTGTGGATGTCTCTGTTACTGTGCGTGTCTGTGTGCATGCTGAAATATTTATGTGGGAAAGAAACATGCAATCAATAATCTAGATAAATAATGTTCCATAATCCAATGTTGTGTCAGCAGGGAGGATAGCATCTGCTTGTTTGGAGAACAGTAATCACATAATAGATGTCATTACATCATAGATATCAGGTCAAGACTGCAGTCTCCTCTCAGAACTGGGAACTAAATGCTTTCAGGGAAACAGCACGGAAAACAAATGACAATTCTGAGGTTCAACGCAACGCAAATTTGCTAGAATACATACAATATATTCAAATTACATGCTGTACATCCTCAGTTATAGATAATGTCAGTCATTTCTTTTATACAGTGAAATATACGCACACAGGCTCGGTGTCTTACCTGAACGCTTGGACATGCAGCCTGGTCAGAAGATTGAGACTGAACTACCCAGGATGCCACCTGTTGCATTCTCACATGCTTGGCTACAGCTACTGAATGATGACTAAACACTTCTCATGAGGGTACAACAAAATTAAAATCTAACAACTGGGACACAGACTAGAGTATAGTGAGAGAACATAATGTAAAATGAGATATCGGCACCAACTGTGTGTAGACACAGAGGTTACATGAGTTACAGGTCCGTTTAACACAACGTTCTTCCCAAACTCAAACATCCCAGAAACCCCTGCTTCTGAGCTGTCAGGACCCATTCTGCCTCAACAACTTCATTTCCTGTTGTACAGAGCTCACCTGTGACAGAAAGGTCTCCTTAGCAGCCACTGAGCAAAGGTTATTCATTATCATGAAGCATGACCTGCAGCTTTCTTAGAAGGAGAATGAATCATCATCATCAGAGCGCGTCATCAGTAATGAGCAAGAATCCTGCAGAATACTCAATCACTTGCTTAATTATCTCCATTTTTCTACTGTATAACAACTCTCTAGATACTAAAATATAGACAATATGCCCCATCAAATACTGAAATCCATTCTTATATATTTTCTTCTAAATTAAAACCTAAAAAGCATCCAACATGTTTGCTTGTTTTGTTTTGTCCTTAAAGACAAAATACAGCACTACACTGCACTGTCATCCTGATCTCACTCATGTGAGGACTCAAAAATCACTGCACATTTGTGGTTTGGTATATCACTTATTGCAGACAATGTCAGATCATAGCAATATATATCTGGGGCGGCTGCAATTCAGCCTGACAGCAGAAACAAGTTTTGCACTCTAAAATATTTAGGTAAATATCCAGCTTTGGTTAAAGTGGACCTTGAGAAAGCTTCTTCATTTGTTTCCATGGTCAAGAATGAACATTCAAGACATTGCTAGAGCAACATATACAGAGACAGCTTGATTTTTAGTTATGTAGTTAATTCCTGTAGCTGAAAGGACTGCACACCCACACCAGGTGTTTTTAATTACTCTGGCTAATTGCATGTCACAGTCGCTTTTCCTGCTACGATACATCCAGATGTGATGTGGGCTATGGAGGGAAGTACGTGTGATAGCAAATTCAATGAACAATGACAATTGTGACTGTGTACATTGTTCTGCCTTAATAGGTGCAACAAAACTAACAAAAGAGTGACGGAGCTGTCAATCAAGGACAGTCTGTAGTTTTGAGGTCTAACCAGACAACAGAAGTGAAAACACCTGTGGACTATGGGTGTTTAAAATTGACACTCTGGGTTCTTAATATCCACTATTTTTGGGCAGATTAAGACAAAGTGTCTTTTTGATATACACAACTGGGATGTACTTGTTACTCTGGGTGGTTTCCCTAGTACCAGTGGGTTTATTGAGTACCAGATGGTATTGTAAAGAATTCAAGGCATTACGGACCTACTGCAATTTATCTCCGATTCCATTAGCTTTCAGTTGTGCTGCTGCTGCTGCATTGTGCATGTTTGCATGTAGCCTTTATGTGTTTGTTCGTCTGCCCAGTGTGAAGTAGGGCAGGAGCTAGAACACTGTATTGATCAGCCAGTCTCTGTAGTGCACAAAGCCTAGCCTGTTCCCCTGCGGTGATCTTCAATACACAACCCCTCAAACAGGATCCCCTCCCTCCCTCACTCACACACACTTCGGTCAAATGTTATGGAACTAGAATTGTTAAAACCAATAAACCCAATTAAAGCAGAGCCTGCCTATTTCTCACAATGTGATTATACGTATGGAGACACTACAAACATGTGCTCACTTTAGCCTGCGACGTCTAGGATGGACATCAACAGAACATCTCTCTAGTGCATTTGTGCTTCTGTGTGATCATCCATTTATCTTGTGTACTCCTTTTTGTTTATGCAAAAATAGATACACAAAGCTAGAGATATTAACAAGCCCAGTGTTTCCCACACATAGGCTTACTTTGGCAGGCCGCTCAGGTATATTATTATATTATAAAGTAAATTTGGCGACCCATTATTTTAATACAAAAAAGTTATTGGCAAACATGTAAGGAGCGTAGCTAATAAGGAGAGCTATGTTAACGTTGAATTACAGTTGGTAGCGAGCTTAGAACAATGATCAAGCAAAAGGTGGTTCCAAATTTGTGCAGCCAGAGAAAAGCAACTGCAGGCGCCTGCTTGCTTCCGCAAGGTCTTAATGTTATTTGATGGTGATGTGACATCATGGTGACATCCAACCCCCCCGCAACAGTTGCACTGTTATTCTGTGGGAAACACTGAAGCAAATACTAAAAAAGCAAAAGGCAAAAGAGAAAAACTAAAAGGGGACACAAAGGCAAAGAAAGAAAGACATTTAGAGGTAGCAAAGGGAATACAAATAAAAGCAAGAGAGAACTAAGGAGAGAGAAATGAAGCAACAAAAGCGAAGCACATTAGGCCTGCTCATATAATTACATGAGGTGATTTCCACTGGCACTACTCTCTGCCATTTTACCAACAGTAGGAAGGTCAGTTCAGCTCAGCTCTGTCACCCACGGGACATATTCCAGTTGATATACCCCTCTGCTATTCCATCCATTACTATAATAATTATATCACAGGGCCATCACTCAAGGAATCTGTGTTCTCAGTGTAAATCTCCGGGGCGAGGACTGGGAAACGCAAAAATTCACACAGAAACACAGGGGTGTGAATATAGTGCCGTTTTATGCTAAAACACACGCATAATTTACATCTCCATTGTGTGTGTCCTCTGTGGTTGCTGCTATAAATCTTCAACCTCTCAGAGCTCTGTATGATAAAATATGAAACAGCTAGTCTGCATATAATGAAGGAATGGGCTGACCGACTGATATTCTAATTTCTGAGAACTCCATGATTGGAATTTGAAATTTGTCTTAGCTTAACCATAAAGGGTGCTACACTAAGTATAGCATTTTAGCACTTAAACATAACATATTTATGTTGACATCTGGGGTGGGTAAAAACTTGCTCATATGAGCATGTATCTCAGCTTGCAATATTGAAATGGTTCTAACCAATAATAAAACAGGGCTATGGTGCCTATAGTAACATGGCTAAAACCAGCCAGCACAGAATAATTTGTGTTACTGTGGATAATCCACAGACCTCACTGAAGACAGTTTATCAGGAGCTGCAGTTTTTTCTAGGTCTGTAGATTATCCTGCACATGTAACCATAACAATGTCTTTAAAAATACACGCCTCCATAGATGGGATATGTGAGAAAATGTGTCTTATGATTTGAGTGAACCACCTCTTACTTGAAGTACTGAAGCTTACCCATACAAACACATTATGCTTACATGACACACTATAGATCTACTACAGCACTTCACTTGCTCAAGGTAGAATGACATGCACACACATTAATGCATTTATTCAATGATGAAAACATAAAAAGAGTGACAGCACACTGCTAGAATTTTAAACTAAACTGATGAGTCTGTTGTGGGGGAGAGAAATGGAGATGAAAGTAATAAATGAGAGGAAGTGACTAAAAAGGACCTGCAGAGGAGAGAGAAATGAAGAGAAAAACTGAAGGAACCGTAATACAGCCGAAGGCCATCATGACCTCCACTGTGTATGTGTATAAACCTCCTTCTATGTGATCTCACGTCCGGAAAAATGGTTACAAATTAACCAATAAAGTGCCCTCAGAATAGCACTGGTCAATCACAACAAATGCCAAGGGAAAAGGCATGGGCCATTGTACACACACACACAAACACACACACACCATCTGGACTGGAAACTCATGCCTCCTGTGAAGGCAGGAGACAATATACTTGAGCAGTGTGTTTGTTTTGGCATCCAGCGTGGGCCCGGCTTTATTTTAGGCAGCAGTGAGAAAGACGTCAGTGAGAGAGAGAAAGGGGAGAGAATGCGCCTACGCTCGATTCACTCTAAGTGTGAAAGAGATCCAAGAAGCCCAAATAATTTCTTGGGTTAAATGCTGATCCACCAATAGAGAAATAAGCACAAAATCGACACACACACACACTTCAAGATTTGGAAGGACTAGTCTCAATTACTTTTGCTCCTAACATGCCATTATGTTTCTTTTCCTGTGGGAAAGCATGTTTTTAAAACTGTAAGAGGCCAAAACATTTTCTTACACTCTCAGTGAAAAAACCTGCACCGTGAAGTTTAAACTGAACTGTAAGCTGAAACAAGTCCTGGCAACACAAGAAGAGTTAAAAAGCTAGCAGCAAAAGTGGAACACATTTATATTTTAGGTGTTGAGCTGATGTTCTCATCTAGAGCAACTTAATATTCACAAGCAAGCTGTGCTGACTGTTGAAAACAGTGACCTTTCAATTATGAAATTGTCTTCTACATGAACCATGTGTGATTTAGGGCTGCAAATTATTTTTTTTCATTACCAAGTTGTCTATTTTTGTTGATAATTGTCAATGAAATGTGTAAAAATAGCAGAAAAATGTCACACACTTTATCCCAGACGTCACTTCTTTACATTCCCTGGCTTGTTTTGTCTGACCAACGGCCCCAAACTCAAAAAATTTACGCTGATATAAACTGTAGACAAAACAACATGTTCTTGCAGTGGAAGCCATTCGTACAGTAGTTATGTCATTTCAGATTTTCACTATTTATGGTCTGCATTTTGGTGTATTATTCTAGCTACAGTTTGTCATTTTATAACACTGATACCAACCTTACTGTTAACTGTTCACTGACCTACAGCTGTGTCAGGGCTGTGTTAAGCTACTGCTATTGCAAAACCAACATGTCCACTGCTGCTGCTTCACATTAAACATTTGCAATAGGGATGCACGATAATTATAGATCCGATATAATATCTGCAGATATTGGGCATATTTTCATTAACAGAAGCATATCAGAAAATTAAATTTTGGCCGATTATTTAGCCGTTTAGAATCAAACAATGCTGTAACGTGCGCCGCTGCTGTTGTCGCGCTGTGGGTTTCATCATTAGTTTGTAGGACATTTTAAGCACTCCCAACTTGCCATCTCTCGTCATCTAGAATACATTTTACATGCTGAGGAGTTCGAATTTTCTCCTCGCGACGCTTTCCTCGTGTGAGTACATTCGCTGCAAGTGTTCACACACAACGCGAGAAGGCGATTTTAACACGATAATGTGAATAAACACAACTTGCCATTACTACAGCTGTATGAACCCAAAGTAAACATTTTGCTGTGATTAAATAGCAATAAATGGATCAAACTGATGCTGAAATAACTACAACATGAATTGTTAGACATATGAATTCGTGCTTTGTCAGGTCTGTCAGCAGGACAGCAACTTCTAAAATGTTTGTTTTCTGAATGGAGTTTGGATCGGTCAGGGCTATGCTATGCTAACTTGGTAACAGTAAAGTACAATGATAGCTGAAATAAAGTTACAGACACATGTTTTCTGAACTCACCAGTAGTTCAACCTCCTTGCTATCTTTTCTCCAAGTAATGTCCGGTTTTTATATAAATATGTAAGTCGTAGTCCGACAGAGCTAACGACGCTAACAACAACACTGGCACCGGATGTGCACGGAAGCTAGCTGCTGAGAAGCTCCAGTGAAGATAAATCAACGTTGTAATCCCAAAAACTAAAGTAGAAAGCTAATTTAATAAAAGCAGTTTACTCCGAGCTCCTCCCGCGAGTAAACGGCGTAGTTGTTAGAGCATAATCCAGTCCGACTCTGGGTGTTTATTTGTCCAAAGGTTGCAGCGCTGCTCCCTGCTCCTCTCCCCCAAGTTTAGCAGCTCTCAGCCGGCCAGCAGATTTTCAATCCCCCGCTCTGCCTCCCTCTCCACACGTCGCTCTGAAGCCGTTGGTGACATACGGACAATCTCAACACTGATAGGCTATCGCGATTCACCGTCATGCGACTTTCTCGCTTGAGTTGAAAATATTCAACTCACGCGAATTCCTTCATGTTGACTTCGCGTTGCCGACCCTGCCCCCTTTTCGTTGCTTCGCGCCGCCCGACAGGAAATCGCAGCTCTACGCGTCTTTGCATTGACTTTGTATGTAAACTCACCGCCCCGAACGCTCGCTACGCTTTTGGTCTGAAAGCACCATGAGGTTTTAGGTCAAGACAACACCTGCTTTTATTTTGTGCCATAGACAGCTCACTGTTACAGTGCTGTTTGTAGCTCTGAAAATATATGGAGCTTGGCTGTTACGGTTTTACATAAAAAGAAAAAAAATAAATAAATAAATAAGTGCCACTAAATGTCTATGTCTACATTTGTAAAATCATAATTTTTGTAGAATGAAATGTTATTTGTCTTGTTTAATATCTATTTGTACAACAAATGAGTATAAAAGTAGGGTAGGGTAAAAGTAGTACAGGAGAGACTCTTGAGGAGTGTTCTCGTCAGTGAAATAACATGAATGAAGCCAAAATGAGCTTTAACATATCGGCATATCGAATATCGGCCAAAATCCAATATCGTGCATCCCTATTTTACAACAGGCAAAACATGCAGCGGCTTTAATTGTGAAGCGGTCACAGGAAGCACAATGTAGCCTACTTGTTACAGAGATTTGCTCTGACTGTGATTTTTCATCAAAAATGACTCTACAAAATAGGACAATGGTCTTCTTCAGCTTTTCTTGCTGATCAGCTGATCAGCTTTCAATATTACAGGGAGTAACAGGACAAGAAGAAGCAGCTAAAGTGAGCTGTCGGATGAATAGCTACAGGCGACAGGGATGCATATCAGGCATATGCAGCCTGATGGAAAAAGGACAATTACTGACTGACTTCCTTATTAAAATAGTTTGTTTGGCTGTCTTGTAAACCAATACACCGGTTGCTATTCTGTTATATTTCTGACAAAGGAGCAAAGAGTAATTATTTCCCCCAGAAATCTGGGACTTATAGTATCAAACCACACAAACTATGGTTAGTCTACTCACAGTACATTATGTTGTTTTCCTATATAGCCTATGCTCCAGAAAAGCCATTACACAACACATAAACCCATGCCTTGCCACAAGGAATCTTTTGTTTCTCCCCACTAATCTCATTAGCTTTAACTAATGACAAACAGTATTTAAGTCTGTATCTATCGGTTTTCAATACATAACTCAGAATATGATGAATGCACACTCACTCAGGCCTTTCTATAAGAGGCTATCCTGTGCGAAGAATCACACACACACGCAGCTGGCCATTATATATTGTACGATTCCTACATAAAGCACAGCAAAGCAGAGTAGAGGGGGAAGGAAAATAGTAGAAATATAATTCATGATAACTAGAGTGCAGGGCAGAGACTCAGGACTCCATTAGGTGCTAATAGATTGTCACACCTCAGTGTTCCCCCGAAGTACGATTACACCAGCCAGAGATTGGACAGGAGATTGACAAGCATGAGAGAAATGGATAACCAGAGAGTGTGAGGCGAAGCACCAGACTGCTACAAGGAAGCAGAGGGAATAAAAACACAACAAGTACTTGAGTAATGTTAGAAGGAAAAAAACATCATTACCCAGAGGTACTACTACCCTTTTCCAATCAAAAACAGAAGGCAACATGGATGAAGGTTCCTTCCCTTCGGAGTCCCCTTACAAAATGCCAAGTGGCTGCCATCTTAGGTAGAGCGCTGATTACATTTCTGTTCTTAACTCTTTGGAGCTCATGAAACTGCTTTACCTGCTAGACTGTTTATGTGCAAGCCATGCGTTTGTCAGATCTCAGAATATGAGACTGCCGTGTCTGACAGAAAGAAAGCGTGAAGGGAAATGGGAAATCAAAAGCGCGCTAAAAGATGAGAATGGGACGAATGAGTAAAAGAGGGACTGATCCAGAAATATAGAGAGGGGAGTGGCAGGCTGAATCTGAAGGAGCTGCTTAGCTGGATCCAGTGTAAAAGGCAAAGAGAGCTCTAGAGGATAGAGGAAAAAGGGAGGAGGGAATGAAAAAAAAGGAGGAAGTAAGGAAAGGGCAAACAGGAAGGAAGAAAGGTCCATGAAAGGAGAGCTCATCTTGTTAGCATCCTGACGGTGTGACAATGAATCCTGCCCTTTTAGCTCAGGCATAGTATTATGAGGGAGGGCATAGCCTGAGGTATTGTTTTTCACACTCTCTCTCCAACAGACTTCACAGTCCATTACACCTCACAGGATTGTCAATGTGCTGCACGGTACAGGACAACCAGTACCCCTCTCACTGGATACCAAGTTAGAAAAGCTTGTAAATGTGTATGAGCTAAGTGGGTGGAGTCAGGATAAGCATTACACAATTTCTTTGTTTTGTGTCAAATGTCTGTTGGACAGACGTAACTGTACATTTATTTCAAACAGTGTGGCAGTTCTAGCAAACGGTCCACATTTGTCCCTAGTTCATCACTTCTAAATATTCTCTAAAATCACGTAACGTTATGGAAGCTAACGCTGCCCTTTGCTAAATTAGCCACAAAGCTAATGCCATGTTTCAGTGGAGGAGCGCTAACGTTAACGAGCCATTAAAATATAGTTTCTGACCTATTCTAAATATATCTGCGAGCCGCTTGTCTGCAGTTAGTCGGCGTGTCTGAAATGATTAAACCAGAGTGGACATGTAAATAAACGTGAGCTGAAAAAGAATCTAACATAGCTTCCTGTAGCTCTTCTTTTTGTAACATTGTAGATGTGAAACGCTATAGTCAGAGCCGT
The DNA here is from genome assembly GCF_021292245.1 of Micropterus dolomieu. Taxonomy (NCBI): domain Eukaryota; kingdom Metazoa; phylum Chordata; class Actinopteri; order Centrarchiformes; family Centrarchidae; genus Micropterus; species Micropterus dolomieu. The sequence goes on along the minus strand of NC_060165.1, from coordinate 8,444,946 downwards.
AACTGCTCTGGTTGTAGTTCTAACGTAACTCAAAGTTGCAGGTCCTTATTGTACACATTCCTGAAGTATTAGACGCATTCAACAGCAGCTCACTGTATCCTAGACGGCAGGATTTGTCCCGATGGTCGTTAAATGGTTTCACATAGCTTTGGTTAGAATTAAAGAGTGCTGGTAAAGGGATTAACTAGATGTGAATATGCTACATTGAAATTATGGCAGATTATGTGTGAAGTGAAATACACATGCTAATTCTCTCTCACTCTCTCTGTTTGCAGACTGTTGATAAAGTTTCACCTTCCAGTAGCAAATATTTATTGATTGTTGTTTACACAATTAAAAAAAATACACAGTTGAGTAAAACCAGACAGATGTGGCCTGTAACTTGACAATATTACTTCTTGTTAGACACTTGTAGACACTCGACTGTAGATTGCAAGGACATATATGATACAAACAGCTAATGAATAAATAAATAAACATATAGGTATGTAGGGGAATTGAGGATCCATTGCTGGTTAATGGATGCTTCTCCTCACAGTGGGACTCTCTGGTGTAGTATGGCAAATTGATTAACATTAGTTCAGCAGATGCTTGCTTCCATTATGTTTCCAGTGTAATTTCAGGGTTGCTAACATAGTTAGCAAAGCAGGATGTTACTGTTGTTACTGCCCATTCTAAATATCAGATTATATAATTCAACTTGGTGTGTTGATTAGTTTCATCATTTGGCGCTGACTTTTTTGAAATCAACAACAGCAAGCAGTGGAACCAAATTGTGATCACAGATACAACTGGCTATAGGCCTGTCACAATAATTATGTTATCAACTTATTGTACAATATACATTAACTCAACCATTTCTGCTGACCTCGATATTGCTCGTTGTGTTTACATGCATGTTTGTTTACATAAGAATGTAACCAACATTTTTGCCATGGTGCCAGAATAATCAGCAGGGTTTTCTCTACCACATTGCTTCTGTCTTTGTCTGCTCACTGTGAGGTTTCACAGTGGGCGGGGCTCAGATAGCTCCACACACATATATTTGCCAACTTGGGGACTTCTTGCTAGATTTAGTGGCTTTTCAGACCCTTTGGCGACTTTACTTCTTCAAAGCAACTCAGCAATAAATTTAGCAACCTATTCAGACCATCATGGAAAAGGAGAGAAATATATATACAAATATATTGTACTGTAATTCATTCCCATGCATGCTACACGGCTCTTATGCCAACTTTTCTCTTGCACCAGTGTGCATGTAGGTTTGAGCTTCTTTCTCAATCTCTGGATCTTTGGATAAGAGTGTTTGTAAATGTGGAAATAGTTTGATCTTTATTTGTATTTTTTTTTAAGATTTCTCTATGTACCCTATCTCTTTCTTGCTGCAACCGACACAACCCCTTATGCTTTATGCAAATGACTGCGATGCAAATGAATGGCTTTAAAATGACAATAATATTGTTTATTGCAATTATTGCTGGAACAATATATAGTAGAACAAAAGTAGTTACAGTGACAGGCCTGACTGGGTATTATTATAGCTTTTAAGTTGAGTTGAGCGACACATTACTGCTTCAAGTAATAACCATAACACATCAGGGTTGTGTTGACTGCCACAGAACAAACAAAAGCAATGCACAAAACCAACATCCTGCAAGACTGAAACCACAAAGCACACTGATATCACAGGATCAGGGCTGCATAGTCCGAGTTTTTGACTCGCATTTGATAGATAACTGCTCAAAATAATGTTAATAGCTAGTAAAAAAGCTATAACTAAAAAATGGTGGAAGGTGGAACCTCCTACTTAAGAACAATGAACAGAGATAGTAGAGGAAATCTATATAATAGAAAAACTGACAAATCGTTTCAGATTGCAAGAAACACAACTGGCTGACAAATGGGAGAAGTGGACATTGTTCAAGATCCAAATCAGCATCGAAGAATAATGAAAACATATCTAACTCAATGGGAACGGTTAGAATAGACTGACTGATGAAAATATAACTCCCAACTGCATTTTCTTCCCTATCTTTATTTATATCAAAGTTTTTTTGTTTGTTTGCTTTTGTTTCTTCTTTCATATATAGTTGTCCTGCCTTTTGACCCATGACTGAGTACATGTTCAACTGTTTATTCGACATGTAAAGATTTCTAACAATAAAAAATGAAAGTGAAAAAAATCTACTGTGAAAGAAACATTCCATCACACTCAATTGCCAGATGCTTTTTTCTAAAGCGACCTTCACTAAATGCATTCAGTCTCTGCAGGAACAAAAGCAAGATGTCATCAAAAGCTCCTGCTACATTCACCATTTTGTATACTAGCAGAAACAGTGGGAAAGATACTGTAGATAAGAAATTGAGAGGGGGAGGGTAGTATCACCACAACACAACTTTTTACTCATTGTTGATTCCTTGCTCTTGGTGCTGCAAACATCCTTACTACCTACAGGTACTGTTTAACAATGAGCTGAATGCCATAAGTTCAGGGCTTTTCTCTGAAAACTGATGGGTACAGGAAATCTCCCACTGAAATTAGAAGCAGCTTGTGGGAAACCAAAAACCAATTTAACAACAACAACAACAACTGAACACTGTACAACAGTTCAGATCCTGATAAGTTTTCACTTTAACAGGCACAATATGAAGCAATGACTGCATACATTTGGGCCAACAACAGAGCAACTAACTAATACGTCATGTATGATGACTCAAATTCTTTAAATAATTGTTTGAGATCTCAGTGAGAGTTTGCTATTCTTTCAGTAAGAAAATTGTCCTTAAAGAAGACTAAAAGTGCCTTTGCATACTCACGTAGGAAATGTTTCTCCAATAAGGCAATTTCCAGGTGACCTTTGACTTCATTGAGTCGGTCTGATTCCAACCTCTGGAAGTCCTGGATGGCCGCAGCCATGGTGGGAGACCCCGAACCTGCCTGTGCACACACACGCACACACATTTTGCATACAGTACATATGCACACACACCCACATTCACATTCCGACACACACAAAACAAAAGATGATGAGATTTGGCTTTAGAATAAAAAAAATTACTTGACAACAAAATCCATACAAGAGAACGTACAAGTAGGGATATCCCATGTGATCTAACACATGCAAACACAGATACACACACAGATTAGCACGGCGCCATGACTCACGCTAACGTTTCCTGTCCCGGTGTAAGTCCAGCTGGAGCGAGATAGGAGGAGGAAGGCAAAAGAGGAGAATCCCTCTCTTCTGACTAAAGCAGCAACACTGATGACTCACACACCTCTGACTAAGGGCTTTAACCCTGACACGCACAGCTAGCAACACAACATCTGTGTACGAGGACAGTGTGAATGACAAGGATTGAAAGGTGACGACTTTGTAAGAAAGGAGAGGAATGAGGGACAAAGTGTTAGGGGGGAAAAAAGGAGGGATGAGTGGGTGATGGAGGGAGAGGAAAGGAAAGAGCGAGAGGAGAGGAGAGGTGGCTGTGATAGCGGATGATGAGCACTGCAGGTTGAGCATCGCTGCTCGACTACAGCAAGGGTCCTTTAAAAGACTCCTGCCACACGCGCACACACACTCTGCAGCAGCTTTTCCCTGACAGCAACCAGCATGGTTTGTGTGTGCCTGCATAGACACACTGCAATGTATTTAGCTGATGTACTCTCTGCAAAAGAGAGAGCACACAAGGGAGAGAGGGAGAGAGAAAGAGAGAGTGTGAAAAAGAAGGAAAGGAGGAAAGAGAGATATAGCACTAAACTGACATTGACCTGAAAAAAAATGGGCTTTGGGAGAGAGCCAAAGTCCAACAAGGCATGCGGAGATATAAAGACACCAATATGGAGAGAGTGTCCCTGAATAAAGAAGCACTTCAAAGAAAACAAATGAGAGCCCCGTCTAGAAGTGTGTCACGGAGAAGAAAAAGGGTGTCGACCGAGAAAGAGAGACACCGAAAGAGAGGGAGGGTATGAGAATTAAATAGATGCAGGGGATAAAAGAGAGAGAAGGCGAAAGAGATAGACAAGGACGCTGTGGAGGAGATGAAAGGAGCAGACAGTGGGAGTGAAAGTGGAAGTTTTGCTGCATTGCTATCGCTCGGCGACAAAGCTCTTTGGCTTAGAATTTGTCAGCTTTGTTTGTTTTTCCCCCCCCAAAATGTCTAAGTTGCTAGTGGTTTGATCCAAGGACAACACATAGCGTGAGAAAACCTTCATGTCGTTTAATGCTGTTGTCAACTCTCAGTCAGAACCTACTGGTTATCAAAAGTAGGTCAAGCCCTGACGTCACCCTGGGCGATTATCGGCTGATTAATTATTGTGATCCCCCTCTCCCTCTTTCATGACTGTGGCTGATGTGGGCATAGGAATCTCACTCTGTCCTGCTGCAAAACTCCATTATCTTTTTATTACTGAATGCTGCAGACATGACCATAAAATGTATGCACACACATGAAAATCATCATCTCATGAAATTCTTAAAGCATCAGTGTCGTTGTGTTTCCCACAGGATTTTAAGAGACTATGGGGGGTGGCCCTCAGACCCTCTCAAGTTAAATTAATTAATTTGGTGCAAAATTAAGAGGCTATCTAGGAACATACGAACATTTACAGTTGTTTTTTTTTTTAACTTTTATTGACACATGTAATGTGTTTTATACTTTCTGTGAATATAATCCAATTAATCTTATTTCCATCCTGTATAGACACCTTTTGAAAAACGGATGTTGTCACATGTGTATCCTCGCCCTAAATTCATCATCTCCGACCCAAATTGATAAATAATGTTGTATGTGGTTCTCGTATCGCGTAACATGAAGACTTCACAGCCTCTCTTCAGGTAGGACTCTCATACTGCAACACTTGTCTTTGTAAAGAGAGAAAATGACAGGAGAAAGTCGCTAACCAGCCTGTCAGCACGCACTGGTGCATTTCAGTGGATTTACCATAAACGCTTTACTACGTGTGCACTCCAAATTTTGGTGTGGCTAGCTTAATTGCCTTCACAGAAACGAGTGACAGAAACAGACCGTAAGCGTTATCATACCTCAAAAGAAAAGTGGTTGTCTCGAATCAGATGCCAAAGTGTGTGAGTGTACAAGCTTACAGCAGCATGGAGAAGCGCCCACAAAACACAACGTTAGAGGTCTGAAATTTTATGAAATGTGTAAAAAATATTTTCGGATAATTTTGAAACTGGTGGAACAAATTAGACTGTGAAGGGCCGCCATGGTTTCGTTAATTATTGGGCAACACTGAGTCAGAGCTACTGTACTCATCCTCACACCCACTCTGTTAGTACTGCTGAAGGTGCACATAAGGTCAGTGAGCACAACAGATTCTCTAAGCCCCAACTATTGTTAATATTCAATTTCATTATATAACCCGTTATATTGTTACAATAAAATGTACCCACGTACTTAAAACAGTCCCAGAGGCTAGATAATCGTTCTTAAATACTTTAAGTACTTCCACACTTGCACCACTGGACCGAATATTGCACCTCTCTTCTGTCCTGCTTCTCTTCAATGAGCTTGATGAACTCAAGATTTCAAATACATAATCTGAAACCCCCTTCTTTGCCTCTTGCTTAAAGATTTCTACTAACTGATCTCCCTAACCTCCTGCTCATGCTCGACAGTCATCCACTGTACTTTTCATTTTATCCGTTTCTCTCTTCATTCCATTTTTCCTCTCTCTGTGCTCGGCTCTCTGGAGGGACCTTGTCCACAGGGTTGTATGGTTGCCTCTGACACAGAAATGTCTGGTTTATCCTAGAGAACAGCTCCAGGGATCTCAAACGCCTCGTCCATACTTTATCTTCTATGTTGTGAAAATGAGTGTGCTTTTAAGGCTCGGTGTGAGTCTCACAGTAGGAGGGGAAATACAGAAGGTGTGATTTCAAGGCCTTGTTCTGCTCATAAACACAAATAACACAAGTGACCTTCTCCATGTTGGGCAGATTGTTTGTCCAGCAGGCTGGTGGTAGCACTTCGAGCAGCCATGTCCAAATATGAAAAAGATATCTGACAGACCACATTTGTGTACCAGTACTTGTTAATGCAATTTTTATTTTTTACTGTGTGTGGCTGTAAAGACATCCAGACAAATAGAGCATCTGCTAACTGCTTTAGAAAGGGTCATCTGGAGCCATTTACCAAATAAATAAGCCAGTGGAATAGTGACTATAATGTGTCAATATCAGGCGTTTATGGCACACTGTAGTATATTGTTATGCTGTCAAATTATTAACTGTTTCACACACACACCCCAACTGAAACCAAACACCATCCTCCCTACCCAACCTGCTTTCCTGTTAACCCTGTAATTTCCTGACTTGTAAAATGGAACGCATAACAAAATTGCCTGAGACAATGTCAAGATTTTTAGCAGAGTGTACAATTTTGCCATACTTGCACACATTTAAAAAGTCACTTTAGATAAAAGTTATGCTCAGACAAGACCTACATTCTCACCACAGTACACAAATCCGAACCACCACAGTGATTTAAGCAGCAGACTTCTTGGTAAAGATGACCACAATCCTCTGGAGCAGCATCACAATTAAAAGGTGCAATGCACAGCTCTTAGTTAGTTGATGAAATTAAACCTGCATGTTTATATATACTACTAAGTCAAAATCATAATAAAATACCTGCCAGTTTGACGTTAGTTAATTTTTCAATAGAGATTAGATTACAGTTCTCAACGGTAAACGAATACAGTGGTGAACAGTTTTATTAATTTTTTACTTTAGCCCTTACTGTGACACTGAAAAAGACAAGAGACTTGATTTTAAATCCTAAAGCTCAAGTACTCGTGACCCAGTATGATTTCAGCATGGAGTGGCATGTTGGAGAGCTGTTCATCACTGATAGTTGGTTAAGTGACTTCTACATGTAATTTTAAATACATGAAAGTGAGGCTTTGAGGGGCTTTTCATTTGAAAGTCAAATGCATCTAACCAAAATGTACACATATACAGAAGGAAAACAGATGTACATGAATATGCTTAAATGTATGTTTTTGATAGGAATGCTCATTATTCAATAAAAAAATTGCCAATCAGGCTACATAATTGGATTCTTAATTTAGTTATTAGTCATTCTAGTTAAACAAAGTTTTGAGTTGAGATTGAGAAAGGACCTCTATTTAGCATAAGGTTCTCAGATACTACTACAGATCTTTTAGAAGTTGTAGCAGGTGTAATGAGGCCATACTGAATAGATTTCCAGTTTATTTACCCAACTAATTCTAACTTAAGTCCAAAAAAAAGGAATAACTTGTCTGCATTTTCCTACTGTGCTTTAGATAAATGATTCAATGACACAAAGTGTGACAGACGCAGTGAGGAAGCCACCTATTCTAGCAGGAACAGTGTGGAGAGGCCGGTGAGGTCGTATGCAGTCCTCTGTGTGATGACTGAATACCATCTGCCCAGTGACATTCTACCTATTTAGTATGGATGACACAGGCTAGTTTGTCAAAAAGTCTCAGTGCATGTATTCTGCAGCCAAAGGCCACACGTTGCCCTCATTTTAACAGATGAGGCAATGAAGGTGATGTTCCTAGAGAGTGAAGAGACTGGTATCATTGCCGTCTAGGTGGGCTCCACTGTGTCAGTAGAGACCTATGAAGGGCACTTCACAAGGAAGATAAGATTTCCACCACGCAAGCTTTATGGGAGAAAGAAAGTTCATGCTGTGTGTGTGTGTCCCAGCAGGGATAGGAGCTAGCTTGCTCTATTTTGGGCCTTCAGAGTGTGACTCATCAGTGCCGCGATGTGGGCGATGCCTTCCCTGTTGGCTGGTATTCAACGTAGGCAAACACCACTGCACATACAGACATACAAACACCAGGCGGGCACAAGGGCATACATGCAAATACAGATCCATGTTGCACATGCCCACATGTATGCTAAAAGTGGCCATAGTCAGCTAAATCACAGAAAAAAAGCACATTTAATACTGTTTTATTCTTGTGGGCACACTGAGGCCTGGTGATGTTTTTTGTCTTTAAGTACCACACATTTACCACCCAGCCTTCTGCAGCTTTTATTCAGAGGTCATATCTTCTGTTTTTTGAGGAGAAACAAAGAGAAAATGAAGCAAGATCCCTGGGGCCTTCATTCAGGAAATTATACAATCAAGTGACTAATCCAGTGTTTTTAAATCCTGGTATCTTGCCATCAGTGCAAGTGCATGATGATGACGACAATACTGGTGTTTTAGTCAACCAAAAGGGTGAGAGAGCTACAGATATCATGAAATATGAACAGTATGTAGCGTGGGAGGAAGAAATATCTGAAAACATGATCTGGATTCTTTTTTTTTAGGCTGGGGAGTTCATCTCCTCCACTCTAGACATCTCAGAGTCCAATCATCTGAGGCTCAATTCCTGTCCTCTAGTCTTTTTTTATCAATTTCCCTGCTTTAATCTTTTCTCTCCCATTTTTCATCCCCTTCCTGCTATCCAATATCTGTTCATCTCGCCACTGCTTTCACCATTTCTCCTCTTGTCTGCTGCTGATTGCTATGTTATATACGCTGTCATTTTTATTTATCATGACAATCCCTCCCATTCCCCAGTATAAACAAAAACAAGTGGGATTACATCAAACAAAATAGTGTCCTTTTTTTAGCCATAAACATTTATTAAGCAAGCTAAAGATGCTAAAACAACATCAGAAAGTCGAAACAGGGGTTAGTGCATCTCCCTCCCTCTGTTGTTTGTGTTTCGCTGACATCAGAGCTTCCTTTTCAGACAGAATAATTCATGAGTACATGAAAAAAAATGCAGCCATGTTAGTTCGTCCTAGCCAGTCTAGGCTAAATGCATATATATAAAACCAAAAGTAAGATAACCATTTACTCAGTATGATAATGACGATAAATACAGAGACAGAGAAATATAAAGAGGGAGAGTGACAGAATATAAGAGAAATGGAATGAAAGGGAATAACCTAGGAATCAGTATAACCTAGGTAAAATCAAAGAAAAAAACAAACAAACAAAAAAAAACACCTTTCTGCTTCCTCCATGAAACGTGATCAACTGCGAATGTGGCCACAAGAGCCCAGCCCAAACACACACACACACACACACACACACTGTATATGTAAGCACTCACAGGGTCTCGGAGGAGGTCCTCTGTGTCTCGCAGTGCTGCTCTGGGCTTCAGTTGCATTTCGTCGCTACATTCGTTGTCGGAGGCAGGTGGCGACTCGGCCAGATCCGGGAAGTCGTCTCTTGTCCTGGGGCCTCGAAAGCGGATCTTGTCCAGCCGCTTTAGCATGGTCAACACCGCGCACCTGGGCTTTACCTTAACATGGCGGACGGCAACCCTATGGGGACACAAAACACAACGGGTATTGTTAGTATGGCTGTGTGGAAAACTTTTTTCCCCAACCATATCAAAACCCCATATATAGAAAATAATATATTAGATTTTGGAGGGGTAGTGTTGTGTAGAAAGTACTGCTGACACCAATCACAGATATAGAGCATACAAAAATACATGTTTTACAGCTGGGGTCCCAGAGACCCCAAACTACATTAATGTGTCATTTTCTGTAATGGACCCCTGAAACATGTCGTCAGAATGATGTAAGCAACACTCATAATATTAGGAAACGTTGGAAATGATCAACCTTATGAAACAATATTATGTTTGTTTTTGAGCTATGAAAGAGGGCCAGGTCCAAAGAGGCTATTGGGGCTACAGAAGTACACAATTATAGGATTACCAACAACATACAATCTCCTTTGAATACCCACAGCAGTGTTTCCCACAGACAGACCTTACTTGGGCAGGCCACCTAGGTATATTTGGCGAGCACTTTTAGCATTTTGCAGAGAAAAACAGAGAGAGTTGTTATTCATTACCGTTACAAGGCGCAGACACAGAGGATATTTTACAAGCACGGGCCAGGTATAGCAACAGTGAACATATTACAGATGTCATTAGTTTCATTTTGATAGGCTACATCATTAACAAGCCTCCTCCACATGCGGCGCACCTGCTGCTGAAAACAGAATTGCGGGGAAAAAAAATCCAGAAGACCAGTTCTGTCTCTTTTTGGCAACTTTATAAACGTACTGCTGATGGAGAAAGTCAACAGAGCAGAGCGCAGAGCGAGAGCGAGAGAGAGAGAGAGAGAGAGAGAAAGCTGGTGTGTTTGCAGCAGAGATGTAGGTGTGTGCGTGAGTGAGTGTGGGGAAAAGAGAACTGAAAGGAAAGGGAGCAGATTCTATTAGTGAGTAACAAAGACTAAAATAAGAATTAAAATGGTGAAATAAGAATTAAGCTAACAGAAGTTGTCTGTCATTCTGTGGGAAACAGTATCTTTGGGTTTTTGACAAACAAGACTAAGAGTCTACAGCCATGCTTTCCGTTTTTCATCTCATAGCTTATACTATGAGCTCTGCAAACTCCGTATTTATCTCAATCTGAGGTTGCTCGATCCCTACACCCATTCAAATTTCCGTACCACATTTTCCCCAAGGCGACATATGACATAACACACGCCAACCTCTAACCTTTCATTCTACTGAGTCTCTAACCTCATCAGTGTTTGCATTCTGCTCTCCCCTTCAGCCTACACGGGAAGATGGAACCAGTAACCCTATTAGAGCCATGACAACCACATCCTTTCACTCCTCTGGCAAACGGTTGTCTGCAGCAGATATGCTGACCTTTTTACTGATTTTATTTATATAGCTGGAGCAGTGGCAGTAGTTGTGAGAGGCTGTGAAAGGCTTAATGGTGGTGTTTTGGTATCAAGGGCCGAGGTGTAACGATGACAGAACAGGGCGTGTTTTTGTCATCAAACACAAGAGTCATAAGAGTCAAGCTACTGCAGCTTTTCCCCTGCCTTCAGCAGCAGTAGTCTGATACTGCAGTAAAATTAATCCCACTCATAGAAACTAAATACAGACATGGTGACCTCATTAATGTTTGCCAAAAGTAAGCTAATATAAGCCAATTACTGTACAAATGTGGTAGAGATCATGATTACCATCTAAACGGGAGCCATTCTGAAACCACAACAGGTGCTGAACTGTTACTGGCTGAACCTACAAGTAAACACTAATGATAGCCTCCTCACTGCTACTAGGTCACAAATGTCCCCAGCCTATTAAACTCTGACTCCACCCAAAGTGTTGCCTTTCTAGCCACCACCTCCATTAAGTCCTATCATTGAATGAGAAATGCTGACAGAAAAAAAAAACAACAGTGAGACTCCCCTGTAGTACTACGAGAAGGTAATTCCTGATATGACCGAATGCAGGATGCCAAAAGAATGTCACAACAATCGATCATCATTTCCAGCAGCCAAGCATGGAGCAACTGAATGTGTTGTCAACATGACTGTGTTGCTTTCTGACTGCAGTGATTTGTCATTTGGGAAGGGATTAAGTGTTCTTCGTGTAATCCTCAGAGATGACTTAATCTGCTTGATTAGAGGACTAGTTGTCACACTGCAAAAAAATGGTTATCTGACTGATAACCTGTCTTTTTCTTTATGAATGATTGGTTAACCGATGAAGATGACCGGCTTGTTGTTGGAATGGCAACCAGCCTTTTTTTGTACGATGACTAGGCCTATGCATTCATTTAGGTTTCACTTTCTTTGCAAGTAAGACAATGGGAACACTCCAAATCCCTTATGTGATTAATCCGCACTCCTCGATCTTCACAGGACCCGGAAATTGATCCGACACTCCGATGCTCTAATCCTGCCCCTAAACTTCCTGTTGGTGATTCTTGTATAAATAAGGCATGTTTGTATGCACTCATTAGATTGAGCCACTAACATCACAATGGAAAGTTCAAAGAGGCCAGTACAGATTTGAGAAAGCACCACGTCACTGATGATCTTGGAACTTCAGGTCCATCTTGGACGTGAAGGGGCTTTCCAATAGGACAATGATCCTAAACAAACATTGGAAGTGGTTTGGGAATGTTTTAATGCCTTCGCAAAGTACTTACCACAACCTCATTGAAAATGTGTTGACAGCCCTGAAAAGACCATGCAAGAAAACCACTTTGAATTCTACAGATTCTGCCAGGATGAGTGGTTAACGATCCAACCAGCAGTCTTCCGGAAACTTGGAAGAAAACGCATACCAAAAGTGGCTGACTGAGGTGCAGTGACATGCAACCAAAAACCAGCTGTGCTGTATATTTTTCACTCATTGGATATTGATAGATTTTCAGAAGACACACAATTTCTTTGTTAAGAAGCCTAATTTGGGAATGTTTTTTGTGAAAAAGGAAGAGCGGTTTCCAATCATTTTGCAACAGTTGCATACGGATATGCATATTAAAATAACAGCAAAAATTATAATCCCAATATTGTCATTATACAGTACATGTCCTTTACAAGTGTATGTTGCAGTTGACTGTATTGCAATGAGAGATATACTATATTTACATAATCCCTTTACCCTAAAACATTTTCACATATTATTCTGATCACATCCTGAATTATTAAATAATACATTTACAAGCAGAATATCACTAAATACAGACACAAATAACAAATTTGGCATGTGGCAAAACAAAAAAGTGGAAATACTAGGCTCACTCCAAGGAATCAAAAGATTCTACAGAAACCAACTGACAGACTCTCCTTGCGTCTTTAGTAGGAGGCACTAGGAGGATGTGCGGAAAAGGCCCAAGTGAAGGTAATGTGGATAAGGGAATTGAGATGTACCCACAGAGAAGCAGACAGACAGGTATTCTGACAGGTTTTTTGTCCATGAACTTAAAAATTTTAGAAACAAATATTTTATTTTCTAGACAACCCACTGACATGGGTAGAAGTGGAAAATATACAGGTGACTGGGTCGATCTTTCTTCGCTGCGAGGTGACCGCAAACATGGTGAGTGGCAGCTTAATAAACACTTCCACAGGACAGGACACCTGTCACAATGAAATGTTTTCCCACAATAATCATCTGAATGCACTTACAGCCAGCTCTGTGCAACAGCTCAGTGCGCCGCTGGTCAGCACAGTTACCTACCATTAAATCAAGCCATAACAATACTGACTAATGAAAACAGGATTGACCAATTTGAAAATGAGAAAGAAATTGAGATTTTCATTCAGAATTCCATTGGAAAATGGAACAAACAAATCACACTGCACTCAGTTTGTAAGTAAGTGCTATTAATATTTATGAAACAGCCATAATTTGTATAAACAAAGCTTATACTTCAGAGCACATTACTTGTTCCCATGCATCCTCGCCTCTTTTTACTGCAGTGTTCTTCAGGCTACCTCTCCTTTATTTATTTCCCATTTTAAAGATTTCTTTCTCTGGTCCAGAGGCAGTTTCAACCACAACACTATCTTAAATAGGAGAATGAAAAGATTAAAAGAGAGGACAGGAACAGGAGGAGGAGGAGATGGTGGAGGAGGAAGGGGCTTTGGCTCAAGGTCTGATCGCTATGTAAAAAAAAGGCCTTGTGATATATTTGCTCGTTATGTACAAACATAAAGACACCTCCATCCACCTGAACCTAGTCATTGCTAACACAACTGCGAGGGGAGAGGCTGGTGCAGTCATAAGACACTGCAACAGAGAGGCAAAGATATGCACAAACATTTGCACCCAAAACAAAATGACAACACACACATGTGGAGAGCGTTTTTTTTGTTTCTGCATACATTAGTTAAGGGTGAGTAGCTTTACAAGCCCAGTGTGTATCCACTGTACAAGCCTAACATACTGTATCTGAGTGAGTGAGTGAGTGAGTGAGTGAGTGAGTGAGTGTGCTTATGTCTGTCTTAGTAATCTTCTGCTAATGACCTGTAGTAGCTTGAGGTTACTCTTGGTCACACTCGCAATAACAGCCAGTCATTTATGGACATCAAGCTGTAAGAGGTAGTCTAATAGAGCTTTCCATAAGAGCCAGCTGCCAGCCAAAGAGCTGACTACCCATTTAAGTTCAGCTGCTACTGTATTAATTTTTGATTGTAATAAAATAGTTGTGCGATTCGCCATGCGTGTACATTTTACAAACATTAGCCTCCGCTTCAAAACAATGCGAGTATGATATAGAGAAACATGCCTGTCTGTCTGCATCAGTCCCGCCCCCATGTCGTTCATCAGTGTGTGTGTGTTTGCACTTCATAATGGCCTGACGTTTAATGGCAGAGTACATTAATATGAAAATATAAAAGACACTTGACAACATTATTCGTTTGTGACAATCACATAGCGACAGTAATCATAGTTAACTAGCAAACAATGTTTCTTCTCAAACGAGCCATAACTTTCCTCTTACGCATGTGTACACAGTGATAGTCCACAGTGATAGACAATAACAGTCAGTTCATTACATTGTCAACATCTGTTATATTGTGGCTTTTGTTTGTTTTGTTTTTCTGTTAATGTCCTTGTGTTTTTCAAATTTGCAAAACATTTTGGTTATGCAGTTCTTTGACACATCTCGGCCACCTAATCCTTTGGTCAGTACAATATAAGCAAACAGCGTCATCCCAAGGTCCTAGTGCCCAGAGTCAGACCGTAAAACCTATTTTAGTTTACTTACGTAAAGAAAAACTGAAACTTAAGAAGCTGGAACCACTGTATTTTTACTCATTCTGTTTGCGGCTTTCGGGTCAATTATTTTTTTTGCAGGTGTGGTAAGTGATTCTAATCCAATCCATGTCTTTTTGTTTTATTCAGCAAATTTGTCCTCACGGTTTGCGTGTGCGCTGTAAAAAAGTCAGGTGTTTGTTTCCCTTTTCTAGAGCCAGGGCTGTGTACAAAGTGGCCGGCACCCGACCACACAACCGTACTCCAGCTGTTCCAGCCATGATTTGTGTGTCATGCAACATTAAATGACTTGCCCACGGACATTCAGCTTACTCTCCAGTTCACCAAGATACGCTCCTTTTGTGATGTAAGCTATAGCGGCAGGAGAGTTGAGAGTTTCACTGTCTGTAGCTTGTGTGCTGGCTCTGGGACCGTCTCGCACTGGGACCGTCTCGCATTAGTTACATTACTCGCAGTGTCGTTGTTCACTCTATATCACGGTATTTATCATGGTAGTGGATATTTCCATAATCGCTTATTCCACCTTTAACTAATTGTTTTTGCTCCAAGTCATTACATCTTAAAATCGAAAAGCAACTCTCATTCTAGCTGAGCAGCCCTTTGTATTCACCAAGCTGCAATTTTTTCATATGTACATCCTTGCTGGTAACCATAATTATGCATTTTTTATGAGTGCTATTATAGTGATCACATTCTTTTATGTATTAGTATCAGGGCATGGCTGCTTTCATCGGAGTATCACTTTAGCTTACAGTGTACACTGAACGGTAGGCTAATAAACCTAAGTGTTCTCATCTTATTTTAATAACTATTCAGGTGCATGGCCTAACTATCACTCATGGCTATCTACATCTTTAAGAGGATATTGGTACAGTATAGCCACGTGAGATCTGAGTAGCTCTTTCTACGATTACATCCTATATGGCTGTTGCCAATCAACCATGCATGAGAGGGAGGGGGCAGTGGAAACAACCACATACTGTTGAGTACAAAACAGGCTAGAGCACTCGCACAAGTAGGCCACTTTCTGTGCGAGTGTATTTTCTGGGACATTAGGCAGCCAGGATGTGTTTCAGAGTAACAGAAAGTTTGATAATAACGGCTTGTTAGATGACCACAGTGTAGTGTTTCAGCTTTGGTGACTGATTCGAACCTCGTTTACTTTAACAAGTGCTCTTAATTAAATGTGCAGCATAAAACCATGCAAGGCCCTATTCTGGTCATCATTACCCAGGGCTCTTGGTTTCTGCAGAAACAAGGCTCAGTACAGCAGCACCCTCACTTGTGGTGCTGATCTAAATGTCCACACGTTTCCTAAGACACTGTGAGACAGTGAGAGGGATTAACATGTCCTTTAAAAAGTCTCATCTGCCAGCACTGTCAATGTTCCCAGAAGCAGATTCAACTTTTGTTTAGCTCACTTTTCCCGGCATTCATAATGAAGTGACAGGCAACAGATGGTCGGAAGATAAAACAAAAAACACCCAGACTACTGCCATGCTGAATAATAACTGCCTGTAATGAGACAAAGTACGCTGCCAGGTGCCATTCTAACTTAGGACAAAATCGTAAACCTTAATAGAAGAAGCTACAAAGTCGTATTAAATTGGAACACAGTCTCAGTCTCGATACACATTGTTATTGTAAATGTTTTTTTTATCAAGCCACTTATTTTCATTTGATGTCAAGCCTGGGGACAAAGCAAGAGGAAGAGAGGAGGGTGCAGATATGATAAACTTTAATTAGACCTATTAGACACATTCTACTTTGTTTGTAGTTGGAGGCTAAACAAGGGTCTCAGCAGAGTCTCAGTCAACAAAATTGGACACAAGAATAATGAAGAAACAGTAAGAACTAGAAGAAAGCACTATCTTTTTTCTGGCCCACTAATGCAACCCTCAGGCCAACCACGTAGTTGGCTGAACAAAAATAAAAGTCAGTCATGACGTGCATTTTTCAAAGCCAACATCATGTCCACGTTATTTTAGTGCAGCCTTTGAATGGTATGTGCCAGTTTGTGTTTGCAGATTTATGATTTGTCCCTTTTTGCTTATTTTCTGCTTTTCACCTCTGTTCTGAGACATGAGAGAAAGTGTACACAACAAAAAGCAACCAATATCCATGTGCTCTTTTTAAAAATGTCATCACTACTCTGGCCATCATTAAAGTATGCCCTTGTGGTGCATTCAAGGCTGAATTGAGGTCAGTGCAATGATATTAGCAAACATGTTTTGAAAAAGGATAATAGGAATTCAACAACCCTCTAACCCTGCCCTTGCACTCACCGTCTTGATCGCAGCATTCCCTCTACTCTGGTGCTATTATTTCACCATGCAGTTATATAAACAAGGATATAAACAATCAATGCCCTCTTAACAGGTCCATCGGCTCTCTCTCTATCAAATTAGATGGGCAATGTTGACTCAGGTCATAGTCTAACCACATTTGAACTCTGTGTGAAGGGAACAAGCTGGTCACTTCAGTGCAGGAAAAGCTCATAAGAATGGGAAATTAATCTTGGTTTGAAAACACCTTTTAGAAAAGTAAGCTACTTTCAAATCGGAATTTACATGTCGGGGTTTCCTACCGTTAGTGAACACACCACCAGCACTATTCAAATCAGGATGCACTTGCAGGCACATTATGCAAGTTTGACATAAGAGATAGTGTAAGTTTTTAGATAATGTCTAGCTATATCAGTGATAAGAGTTTAGGGCAAGTTTGCAAAGTCTACAAGTTAATGTCCATAGTGTATGAACATGAATCTAACAGTGAAACAATGGCTGCCCAAAATCCGTTGAAAAATATTAACACGTAACGTTAGCTAGGCTATATCAGTTAGGGTTAAAGTGGGTGTTTGAGGATTCAACACACAAAAACCGAAACGGTCGTGTGAATTAGAAAAAAAGAAAAAACCTGTAACGACAGCGGGCGACTGTTAGTTAGACTTTGATGTTCACGACTCCATCCAAAGACGTTAGCTAACGTTAACGCAAACTGCGTTGTTGAATAACGTCCCCAATGTGTCCGTTATGTTTTAGTAGTGGAGTCAGCGACTGAATTAAACGCTGGAGTTTGACGTTAACGTTAGGCCTCGAGTTAACGGTTTCAATAAACCCCTGAACGGTCGGACTTTTTCTTTTTATATCAGTAACATCAGGTGGCACAACACGAAAACCATATAATCCGCTATTTGACCCCGAGGAGACAGTGTGGCAGGCGGTTGACATAAAACAATAACGTTAGCCCTTAATTTTCTTTTAGCAGTTAGACATTTGATGAACGTTATAACGAGAAAAAACAAGTCTTCTTACCGAGCACGTAAATCGTAGCAAAGTTTCATGAACACTGAGATTGCCTTTAGTCTGCTTTATCCTTCAGTACACCTGCTGCTCAGGACGTCCAAATTAGCGCCAGTCTCACGGCGAAAACTGCTCACTTGGTCCATCCATCCCAGCGATATCCGCTCGTTTCTGTACACCGATTGAATGTCGTCTCCTGCTTTGAGTGCTGAGCGATTAGCCAGGCGGACAGCGGGAGAAAAAAACCAGTTGCGTCCCCCTCCTGTCTGGAGAGTTTCCCCTGGTCGTAGCTTGCGGATACTAGCTTGCCTTCGTCTCTTGTTGATTTCGCAGAAACGGGCAGGGAGCGCTGAGCAGGGCCGAGGAGGTTTCGTCAGTGTCGTTCGGCGCTGCTTTCTTAAAGGGGCCGTTAGCGGTGAGTGATGCTTCAGAGACGGGATGTGAGCGGAAAACACAGCCACCTCTCCTTACCACCGCCCTGTGGCTGCAGCTATCATGTACTGTTAAATAATAAACAGGCGGGTAAACAATGGCCTCATTATAATGTAATTAAGCATAAGGCTACTGTAAATTACCCCAGAATAATAATAATAATAATGTTACTGTAATATTATACTGTAATATTCCCACTGACTCTTATTGTGGTGCTATCAACTTGGTTTTTATCCCCTCTATGCAAGCATACTACTGTATGAAAATGCTTGAATGCATGTTTAAAAACGTCCCATGGGTGTAATTTGTCTATAGTGAGGTCTTTAGCCCGCCATCCACCCACCCACTATATTTGCCCATTATTAGTCATTATTTGGTCAGTTTTCTGCAAGTGTTAATTTAAACTAAGTATTGAGCATTTAACGAAATTCTTCTTAAAATGAACACAAATAAATAAACTAAATCTGAACTTTCATTTCGTTATTTCATTTATCATTTCTAGGAAATTTACAAGGAAATTATAAGGAAATTACAGAACAGTAAAACTGTGTTACTCTTCCATTTGCCAAAGGTCTGAGTGCTGTTTCAAAGCATTCTCCACTCACACAGCAATACCATTTTGGTGAGAAAATACTGAATCCTGGTGGGGAAAATACTGGGTCAAATAAGTACTGAAATTAGCTTAAACATGTGTCCTTTCTCAATTGCCTAATATAAAATACCCAAGGTTGCAAAATACCCAAAATTCCCAGAAACAATACTGAGGAAATGAACTTACTGTGGTTAATAATAACATTAATTTATATTAGTCTAAATAAAGTACTTTACAAACATCATTAAAAAAAAAAAAAAACAGAAAACATGATAACTAACCTTTGCATGCTCTTTTTGTCCGTCTATGAGATGATTCTTGTCTTGATGAAGTGGTCTTGAGTTAACAGATTCCTCTGACAATCCTCTTGTCGCTGCACTTACACTGTGAAGGAATTTGGGATCAGACGGACAAAGAAGAAAGGGTTTGAAGGACCGAAGAGCGAAATGGATAGAAAGTGAGAGAGAAACAGGAGTCAATTGACTCCTGATCACTGAGATGAGACCATAGATTACAGGGATATAATCACAAGTACTTTCTGTCTGCAGCCTACCAATGAGGCCAGTGAGGATCAGTGTAGTCTTGCTCTCACTAGAGCTTTGGCCTTGTTGTCCTGCAGCTGCCATGTTGCCACCACCTCCTCACTACAAACATACTGTCTGTGAGCAGCCTACACAAGAATTCAACATGTTAGCATGAAAGTGGATCAGACTTCCATCATCTTTTCCTCTTTATTCTTGTTTGCGTTCTGCATTTAAAAACAGACAGTCAGAAAAAGTCAACGCTATGTCTTACCATTTCCCAGATGCAGCTTACATTGATGAGCAGTCCATGTTTGTTTGGCTTTACCTGCTGCTGGAGACTATAAATGGCTGATGAAGAGTGTCAGTGCACGTTTTGCTTACCCTCACATTTGTGTAGGCAAATGTCTGACAGAGAGGACTTTCCATGTCAGGTCCATGAGTACTTTCTGCAGACCTTGCCAGATCAGATATGGTATATTTAGAGTCCTGGATTTCTAGAGAAATGTCCCATTGTACTTTGCATTACTTATCAGATGATATGAAAAGCAGCATGGAAACTGAAGAGTGTGACTCAAGCAAAAATATAGGCAATCCTTTAATGCCACTTATTAGAATACTTAGCTATCATTTCACATTAATGTAGCTATTAATACAGATTGCTATCTGCTGTGCACCACCTGACTAAAGTACTGAAGTGGTTGGTGGACTATGTTTTAAAGCACTCTTGACTTCCTGTACTAATGTAGGTTTGAATGGACATACTGTTTTTTTCCAGGCAACATCAGACTGTTTATGATCAATGTTTTTATATTTGCAATGGGTCACATGACTGCTATTATGTAAAAAGGGTCGCTTGTAGTGATGAACCCACAGAGAATTATCACACAACAGTTCCGCGTAGATCTACGCACCTTTGTAGCATCTTTCAGCTCGTCGTCTTACTTTATGCTGCCTGTCCAGCACCAAACAGCAGCCAGACAAATTTAGCAGCGAGCTGGTGAACATTGAATGAGAGTCAGAATCAGCTTTATTTGCCAGGTATGTGTACACATTTGAGAAATTGGACTCAGGATTGCTCACGATGTGCTTACTTATACAATAATAAAATCACACAGGCTACAGTTTAGAGAACACATTTATACACACTATAAACTCAAACAATATAGACAGATTGAGACAATAGTGCAATGAGCAGAGTGCAAAGGATGCAGGAGTAAAATTATTATTATGTACATGTTGGAGGTGGATTAGATATACAGGTACACATACATGTCTACATGTACTCATGTACACAGTGTGATGGAGCACAGTGCAAAGAATGCTGGAATAAATAAGTGTTATGTGCAGGTGTTATGTACTTGAGGTAGGTGGATTTGGTATACAGTATCTACAATATGAACAGCTCTGAAATAGAGAATGATGAATAAATAATAAGTGTTAGCCAGTAAACAGGTGGCTGAATAGGCAGTTACTGGGTTATTGCACAGAAGTTGTTCCTGACACTGTGAGGCAGAAATCAGCTGTTCATCAGAGTGATGGCTTGTGGGAAGAAACTGTTCCTCAGTCTGTTGGTTTTGGCATACAGTGACCTGTAGCACCTACCAGAGGGGAGAAGCTAGAACAGGTTGTTTTCGGGGTGAGATGGATCTGCAGTGATGTTTCCTGCTGTTTCCTGACTCTGGAAATGTATAAGTCCTGAATGCATGGCAGGTTGGCACTGATGATTTTTTCTGCAGACCTGACTGTCCGTTGTAGTCTGCTCCTGTCCTTTTTGGTGGCAGATCCAAACCAGACAGTGATGGGCGTGCAGAGGACAGACTGGATGATGGCTGTGTAGAAGTGGATCAGCAGCTCCTCCTCCCGTTGGTGCAGAGGGAGAAGAGCAGTGGGGAGAGCACACACCCCAGCTAAATAGCCTGGTTGCTGGATATGATGTTCCCCAGCATCACCTGCTGATTCCTGTCAGTCAGTAAGTTTTCCTCTTTCACAGAATCGCTTATGTCGCATTGCCTTGTAGCCCAGAACGGACAAACCAAACTCTGGCTGAATTTAGCGGTCATCATAGTTTCTCCTACACGCTTTGAATGGGAAGATGAGGGGATGAAGGGTTATTAATTGATTGCAATCTGCAACCTCACCACTAGATGCCACCAAATCCAACAACACACTTGTCTTTTAAAAGGCTGGTCATAAAATCAGTTTTTGCGGGTTTAAGGCTTAGTTGGAGAATTCAGTCTAGACACTGAACATAATGAGATACACCTTTACAGTCATATGCAAGATAGTAAAATAGCCATGCGATACTCTTATTAAATAAAATTTTTGTGGAGATGTAGGCATAGAGGTGTTTCCACAGTATTGTAATATTTCTGGCCATGCTTGATGGTGATGTTGTTGTGAACTGCATTATCTTGAGTGGTGTTTCTAATGTTTATCCACCCCTATTTGCATACATGAGGGGGACAGAATATTAGAAATCTTGCAACTATATTATATATATAATACTAGTATTATGTTCCTCCTGGTAATGCACCGAGACAAATCTAATACTTTTCCTAAGTTCAATTAAAGATTTTGGAGGAGATTTTTCCACAGGAGACCAATTTATCACCGAACTATTTGATCCAATATGGAAGGCAAAAACCAACCTATCGCCTAACCCTATCTTTAAACATGAGTTTTAGCTCAAACATAAGTGAAATCTGTCTGTTGTCTTGTCTTTCTCACTGTTTTAGGCTGCTTAGTTCTTGCAGTTTCTTTTAGCAGCAGATGCTGTATCAGTGGAAATTACCATCCAAATTTGATCCTCAAAATACTGTAAGCTCAGGATTTGTGTAGACATCAGAGATGGTGCACAAAACAAGGGGACTAATACTTCTAGAGGGGATTCCCCTTGGTCATGTTTAACACAAACATGTGCACATACAGCATACACACAATGGGTTTCTGGCCCATCATCCTCTTCAGATTTCTTTTAGCACCACTAAAGTACCACTGCTGAGATTTCCCAAATCCTCCCTCTGCACTCATTTAGAAACCCTGTGATAAACCTCTTAATCCCAAACCAGTATTTTCTAGAGGGTTGCACAACCACGCGTGTCTTATGCAACTGGCAGAGCATTCAGAGTCAATTATAGAATAGTTGGGAGGAAGGGGAGGATGGACGGCGAGGCTGCTGATGCAAAACACAAGGAAAAGATTGTTGATTAAATACTAGCACGTTGTCATTTTGGGTTCATTTAAGCAAACAATTATGCATGATTTCAGAAAAAAGTATTTTTCAATGTCTGCGTCAAGCAGTACATTGAGTTATTTGAGAGCTGTTTAAATTGTGCGAATTTGTGTTGCTATCAATTTAGATTCTGTTTGAATTGCTATACTTCTGAGGACCCCCCACTGATGACACTCAAGTCCTATTAAAGTTACACTACCATGGCCATTGTGTGTGCAGCATCATTTCAGTGTTGCTTTACAACATAAACCCCACATCTATCCCCTAGCACTAGCCGAAAATTGATCCCTTTGCCTAACCAAAGCCCGTGTCTAATTGTACTCATAGAAAACATAGTTTTAGCCAACTATAGTGCATCATTTTTTAAATGTGTGTGTCTATGAAAAAGTATCACCCATATCAAGTTTGAGCTGGTAATAATTATCTGATGCATCTGACACTTTGCAAGGCAAAACCCCTGCCCAAAGTCAAAGTTTGACTTGTCAATCCTTATAGAGAGCAATAGTGAACCATAGTTCAGGCAACAGTAGTTTTAACAGGAGTTTTTGAAATGTTTTAGGGCTGTAGAACCATTTTTACAGCTACAAAAAGCAGGATATTGTGCAGATTTTTCTAGTAAGCTTCTTTATATGAATGATGGGCTTTCGACTTGAACACAAAAATGTTTTGCCAAATTTAATAGTAAAAAAGAAAAAGTGAGTTATTTTGGTTATTTGACATGGGAGACGTGTTTGAAGTGAGACAACTATGTAAAGTGGGCACTTCAGCCACAAGTGACAATGACAAGTAGGCCTAAATGTTTAAACAGTAGCAAAAGTCAGCAAACTGACTAAAGTCAATCACATAGCAGTAGCATAACTAATTAATGTTAGTTAATGTTAGCCACCAAAAGCTACTGGTCATACCAGACCAAGCAAGGCTGTAGCTGCAAAACCCCTGGCTGCACTAAATTATGCTTTTTTCAGTTGCTAACATGCATTGGTCAAAACTGAACTCACACTGTCAAAACTCTTCACACAGTCACCAAACAGACGTGTATGTGGACCAAACTGTGAATCATTTTTCATTGCTTTCACACAAAATGCATTCAATTAACACTTTCTCCAAAATCCATGAACTCTTTTCTCATTACTACTCGACCACCTGCATATTTGCAGCACATTTTTTAAATGCACACACTGTGTCTGTTAAAAACGCATTCAAAACAAAATTAAAGCAAATGTCCTGCATTTCTGCTGTAACCAGACTGAAATATATAGAAAATCTTAGCAGAATATTTACAATAAATTTTATGTTTACATCTATGTGCGTAGAGAACGGTGTGTAGTGTTTTGACAAAGTGTTGTTTAGAATCGCAATCTGAGTGTAAAGCAGGAAATGTGCTTGTATTTTAGCAAAATCAGTTCAGTGAGTTGGTATATGAATTACAGGTTGTGGTCACTGTGTCCAGAGTACCAGTGTTAGTGTGTAAACAACTGAGAAATTTCAGGAATATGTTTTTTGTGTCAACTTTTAAGTGAATTACTATATAACGCTATATGGAAATTAAAGGATATTGAAGCAAATTGTTGCATTTATTATTCATTCTTGTTACACTATAGTACAGTCAATAATGTGAAATTATTCTTATTCTAAAATGAAATAATGATGTGAAAAATCATCCAAACTTCAAAGGTAAAAGTTCTTCATTTATGTATAATGTTCCCTGTTGTTAGTGTTGTAGGTCTGTGTGTTATTTGTGACAATGTATGCTTTCTGAGTGAGGTTTTTTGCTAGTGTATGGTTGAATGAGTTTATTTTGAGACATGTATCAAGAGTTTTGGTGGTTTGAGTGAGTTTTTGAGGTGAGACTAACCGTTTGGCCAAGACGCATGTTGGTAATGCAGACCGTATGAAGAGTTTTGAAAGAGTGGCTTCAATTTTGACCAGTGCTTGTTAGCAATTGAAAAAAACTTTAAGCAAGGGAGCATTTTATTGCTTATGAATTCAACTTATTTTTTGTAAAAGGTAAAATTCTGTCAAGGTCGAGGGTGCGCAAAGCAGTTGAGAGCCCAGATGCACAACACTGCGAGCAGAGATTCAGTTCCAGGGTTTATTTAACCAACACACCAAGCAAAACAGAACTCACGGGTACTGGAAACTGGCAACATCCAACATCGTAGCACTGGTAGAACACACATCATACGACAATGACCAGATGGGGAACAGAAAAACCAAACATATATACACACAGGGACTAACGAGCAGGGCGGGGGTAACACAGGAGACAGGGATCAAGGTTAACGAGGCAGGCAGTCAGGCAGAGAGACAGCAGGGCAAAAACAGAGAGACTGGCAGGCAGGCAGATTACTGGGGGAACAGACAGACCATCACCATCCATCCATCCATCGTCAACCGCTTATCCTGTGTACAAGGTCGCGGGGGGGCTGGAGCCAATCCCAGTTTACATTGGGCAAAAGGCGGGGTACACCCTGGACAGGTCGCCAGTCCATCGCAGGGCCAGACAGAACACATGTTACAAAATACTAAACATATCAGAGTAATATAAATAAACTAATACAGACACAAGCAGACAGATCACGAATAAACTAACACCAGCAAGGAACACAGACTGAAGCTAAGATTAAACAGAACTCAGAGCAGACATGGGCAAAACAACACAGAAGTACACAGACCAAGAGTAAACACTTAAGACATGAACTAAAGGTACAGGACTAAGAACTAAGACAACAAACTAACTAGGAACTAAGATAGATACTAAGTAACCTAAAGATGTGGATGAATAAAATAATAAAGGCTACACAGAGACTAAAGCAGAATGAAACTGGAACATCTAGCAAACAGACAGAACTCAAGCATGATAGTACAGAACTAAACACAAGACAGACAGGAACAGAACTGAACAAGTACTAAGGCAGACACCGAGGTAACAGGACCGATCAGACCAGAACCACTACACAGAACAAGCAGAAGACAGAACCACATAGACCAACTGCACAAGACATAAACAGACAGGACCAAATCTAAACGCAAACACACACACCAAGAAGACTGGATACAAGACCACAGACAGGACAGTAACCCAAAACACAACGGAATCTCACCTGTGGCCCTTTGCTCCATGTCAACCCTCTCTGTCTCCCACATTTCCTCATTTCCACATGTCTCTTGACTTTCCTATCTGATTAAAGGGTAAAAAAGCCTGAAAAAAAATATCTTTAAATTTTTTCTTGATCCTTTCAATAACAGGTAGAAGAACACACACTCTCTCACCACACACTCAAGGTCTACATGAGGCTTTGCATTCTTCTGACCAGTAGATGGCACAATTGGATCAGTCATCCTCTTCCCTCCTGCCTGATCTTGTTCAGCACAGTAGTTTCTTTAGGATGCCAACTGTGGCTCTCAAGAGCCTGAATTATTTAGTTTCCCTGGCTGTGATGGAACAGAGATAAAGAGGAGGGCAGAGGGTCACTCTGATAGAGCTGTGAGACAAGTTACGTGAGCCTACTCAACTTCTGTGGTTTCAAATCAAAGGTTTCATTCCAAAGTTCATCATTCCTCCATTATAGTTTATTCCAAACGATAACCAGACTTATTATTTGTATGGAAGTTGTTGTAATTTATAGGAGAAGATATGGAAAGCAGACAGTGTAGCTACTGTAAACATACTAAGTACATGTGTCATGATTGTGAAGACTAGTCACATTTTGACATGTCACCTCTATTCCAACTCTTACTATATATTTGTACCCTATGTCACCTGAGGGAAGGGACTGGCTTCAGTTGCCATGACAACTAACCGGCCAATAGGCTTGTGAAACCTGACCCTGCCGTCTAACCTTTCACTCTGCCTGCTCACAACAATTTACTTGGCATTAGCCAGTGGCAGCAGGTTGTGTATTGGTTTGTGAGATGGACTTGGCACGGTTTCCATTTCCAGGTCCTGACATGGCATCTAGACCCTCCCAAAAAAAACATTACATCACAGGAGTATCTTATCTATGCTAAGACAGAGAAATAAGACTTTCACAAGATTCCACTCTTTGATATATTATATTCACTCAAATCCCCCAGGTTTAAGTACAAGGAGCATTCATGGTTCTATCAACCTCTGCAGCCCCAGCTCTTTGATCCACCGCACATATGTACATCTTCCCTAATCTGGCACATATGGTTTGAGACAAATTTATAAAGACAAACACTAAAGTGAGGGGCTGCGTATAGCCAGCTTACCTTGGAATGCTAGAGCAAAGTGCCGGGTCTTAAAAGTTGGCTGAGCTCTGGAAAAAATGTAAATAATGTGGGTGAAAAGTTCAGTGCTTGGCTTTGCAGTGAGCAGTCAATTATTAAGAACAAAGCATCTCCAGTAAAAAGCTGTGTAGCACAATGTAGACATTTCTTTCAGAAAGTAATACATTTGTTTAAGCGAATTTAGGTACCTCCTGTAATAATTTGAGATTTTTCAAGCAACATTAAAAAAGTAGTTGGACATTTTGGGAATGCTGGTTAGCTTGGCTTAGCACAAAAACTGGAAACAGAGGGAAACAGCTACAGTAGCCTGGCCCTGTCCAAAGGTAACAAAAGTCACATACTAGCACCTCTGAAGCTAACTAATTAAAACATTAAATAGTTTCTTAAGTACGTACAATAACTAAACTGTAAAAACGACATTCAACAAGCTAGCTGTTTCCTATTCACAGTTTTATGCCAACCTAAGCTAGCTTCCCAAAATGTAAGACAATTGATGTAAATTAGATACTTGTCATGTCAATAATAAAAAAAAAAAGCAAAAAATAAACAAATGCCAGAAAAAAAATTTGTTGCGTCCATCCCTCAAATGAAAAATGTGTAGAATAGTTTATTTTTTACAGTTTATCTGGAATGATGGTGTATGGGTCTGTGTAATGCAATTATTTGCTTCCACAGACTGTGTGTAAATGTGTGCATATGTGTGCTTTGCTAAGGTTTTGGATCAAAGCAGGTGATTAATATCGGCTGCATCCATTGTTCTATGAGGATTAACATACTTTCTCACACACCCAAACAACAAACTGACTTACACTGTACTGAAAGTTTGCTGTCTCAGCTGCCTCACAATGATAGTCAGTGGCGCTCTGATCACTGGGCACAGGACAGATTGAGACATTAAGACTGCTCTCCCCATACATTACCTTGTATGGACATCTCCATAGCATACATAACCCATCAGGTTACACCTCTGTTTGAAATTTTCGTCTTTGTTGTCTATCTACCTGTCCCTGAAGCCCTCTTTCTTAACCACAGCATTATAGTATAGTATATATAGTAAGAAACTGATTAAAAAAATGTTTTTCTACATAATGTAATTGGCTTTTTTTCTGTATTCAGTTGGATCTCAGTCTCATTTTTGTGATTTTTAAAAATCCATAGTTTTCTAGAGGCACATTTGGGGATCCTGCATCAGACCAGGAATGGGTCTTGATTCGCTGCCAATTTGGAGCATTTGAATGGGAAAGTCTTCAATTATCAAGCTGTCTAAATTAGAGCAGCTGATGTCAATAGCCAATCAAGGAACAGTGTTTTGACTGATTCAAGAAAAAGAATGAGTGATCTTTGTTAATGTAAAATAGACAAAATGGGATACTAAGCATTTTAAAAGACAAAAATATACTAAACATCATGATCAACATCCCTATAGAAGCCAGGTTGCCACCATTTTCCATTAAGGTACTGACCCACCTCTCTTTCACACCTAACCACAAGTGATCACTTACTCCAGTATAAAACAGTGAAGCTGGTGACTCACAATTTCATCATTTGGATCCCAAACAGTTTCAGTTTTCCTCGAGTAATGTACATGTTTCGACTAGCCATGCTTCCTTTCGGGACAGCAGACATGTAATAGGCTGCACAAGACGGTAAAAAATTCATCATGTCATCTTTAATTTTACAGTCACAATTATCTTTTCTTTCCAGTGTCTTAAAACCATAAAAAATAAATATACATTATGTTACAAAACATTTCCAGTGTCTCTGATCAATAAAAAACAAGGACATTTATCAACAGCATTGATTACAGGAGGGCAAAACACTGGGGTTGTACATATGGTACAAAGGCATTCAGTGAGTGGTAAACAAGACTTTAAGTTGCCTTATATTAGCTGCATATGCATTGGAGTTGGCATCACTTTCACTTTGAAGAACTCAGATTAAGAAATTCAGCAATGAAGACAGACCTTTTTATTTATACTGAAGGATTCATCTATGTCAATTTAGGATTAAAAAGAGTCACATATTTTTTTTACTATTTTGCAATAAAACAGAAAAGTGAAATGAATCCAACCCTAATGTGCACATTTAGTGTATTTCATTTCATGACTTTGGTAACCAGGAGTGTGTTGCATTGGGGCAGGATAGACACTGGAAAAGAAGGCTTCAGGTTCATAGTGCTCGAACTAAAAAACTGAGTTTTCTACAGGGGGGGAATTCCTCTCCATTCCACATAATTAATGTTCATTTAGGCCCTACTGGTGTGTGTGTGTGCATGAACTCGGGACATTCTAGGTCACTCACACACACACACAAACATAACAGTCTTGCATCCATTACGTGTGTGTATGTGTCTGTAGGGGAGAATATGCTGCCAGAGAGTTTGGTACATCACCTGAAAGCCCACTACAGACTAACACAGAATGTGTTGTTAGTGTGTGTGTGTGTGTGTGTAAGGCATCTATTCAGGAAGAAGGCACAAAGACTATTGTTCTCAGTCAATTAAACCAGCATATCAAGTGATTTTAAGCTTTCCCAACTTAACACAGGCAAAGGATTTATAGTAAAGAAACTTCTCTTTGTCCTTGCTACAGCTGAAATGCAAAATAGATAATATCTTCTTCACCTTTAACAATATCTACACATTAATTACATTTAAAAGAGCACTTGGTGTGTGATAGTGCCATCGGATGTGTCCAAAAGTCTGTGAGAATAGGCTGACATTTTACGGGACTTGTAGTTCCTTGAAATCCTTTTGGACTACAAATGTACCAGTCTGGGTTCATGCACAGTGGTTATACATCTGCCTTGCTGTCCAAAGGTATTGTCCAGCTTTTCTAACTTTACACACTAGATTCCTCATAACCACCTCAGAGGAACATCATTTTGGGGCTTGCAATGCATCTTGGGGGAATTCTTCATCTTCTGACACTCAGTCCCCCAATTCCTATAGTGGTTTTAGAACACATGGCTCCATTGCATCCTCTTGGTACAGTCCAACACAGCATTCCCTTTATGATTTCTCACATCTTTTCATTATCTCTGCTTTTTTTTTTCTAGTCACAGGCAGTCTTAAAGTCTGCAATTAATACTGCTCTCCCGAGAGAGGGAACATTGAGAGGAGGGATGGACGGGCAGATCAGGCGCGGAGAACCACACCCTTCTTCACCCAATTGTCAGCAACCGTCTGTCTTGAGGTTTCTTTTATTCTATTCCTCTTGGCTCTCCTCTTTTCCTGTCCTCCCCCAGCAGGTTCTTTGCCCCTCCTCTCACAAGGGCAGGCTGGTCTGGGTTTTCCTAACAGGTCAGATCGAAGTCTCGTTACTGCCACTGTCAATGGTGGAATTGGAGGGAGGGAAATAAGAGGGGGGGGGGATGCAGGGAGGAAGGGTGCAAAGAGAAAGAAAGGAAGACGAGAACATGCAATGTAAAAATGATTGCGGGGATGCAGGAAGTCATCATGCAGCATTTAAGCAGGATGGTGATATTGTTCATGCTATAGTTTTGGTGGAATAGTTCGACATTTTTGGGAAATACAATTAGACGAGAAGATAGATACCACTTTCATGTCTTTACACTAAATATGAAGCTACCACCAGCAGCCTGTGAGCTTAGCTAAGCATAAAGACTGGAAACAGCTAACCTGGCTCTGTCCAAAGATAACAACATCCGCCTACCAGCACCTCTAAAGCTCACTAATTAACACGTCATATCTCTTTTGTTTAGTGAAATTACAGATGTGACAGTGGTATCAATCTTCTCATCTAACTTACTCCTGGCAAGTAAGCGAATAAGCATATTTCCCAAAATGTTGAACTATTCCTTTAACTATGGATCTTATTATGATACATGCATTATTCCATCAGTTGACATAATAGTCAGTCAACCAATAAATGTTATCGAGCCACATGGTTGCTTGAAAGTTTTTTTGATTTTGAATCCTTTTTAAAGTGATTCAACTGACAAGATTAAATGACAAGGACTCACTTGTGAAGCAGCATCCTTACATGCCAACTCTCTCTAGAAAACTACTTACTCTGAGTCAGACTCGTTGCCTCCGTTGACTGTCCCCGACTTCAAGTGCATTGCCACTCCCCCATTGGTCTCCCGGTAGATGCCCACTGGTGGGGCCCCAACAGGAATCTGCGGCCGCGGGGCAATGGGGGGTTTGACGAGGGAGCTGTTGTCGTGGTTGCTGGGGCGACCGCTGTCGTTGGAGGCCAGCGAGGTTGGCTGGGACGAAGGGGTCATGATGTTGACGGAGGAGGGAGGCGGGGTGGAGGTGTTATTGTTGTTGGGGGGAGGTGAGGTGATGGTGGGAGGGTTGTAGTCGCTCAACTTCTCCCTCAGACGGTTCTTCATGTTCTTGTCGGTCAGCGGAGGAGGGTAGCTGATCTTGTTCTTTAAGATACCTGAGACGGACAAAGAGTTCACTCCAATTTAAATCAGATAAAAAACACTCAATTCATCCACTTTTATTCAAAAGAATCTTCTCTTACCTTTCCTCTGCTCTGGTTGGTGGTTGCTGTTGCTGTTAGACTGACTAGGGGGCGCTGTGTCTTTAGCATTACCAGGGGTTTGTTTGTCTCTCTCCTGGGGAGTCTCCCTCTCTCTCTCGCCAATGTGGTTGAGCCTATTTTCCGGGTGCAACTCCACATTCACCTTGGTCTCCACCCTCAGCCTCTCTGCCCCACTGGGATCCTCGCTGTCACTGGCTGTGGTGGCCTCTGTTGGCCAGTAAGGCTTCACGTGATTGGATACTGAATCCACTAGTAGAGGAAGAGAAGAGATATTAAAAGCAGCAATGTTACAACAAAATGCCAGTCAGCCATAACATTTTAGCTGCAAATTTCCTCATTTGTTTGATATGTTAAAACTTCTTTATTTCAAATGTATGTACATGTATATAATTAGCAAAAGCAAAAGTCCTTGTAATGTACAAAAATTGCCTCTGTTAGTGTTATCTTATTATATATTATATAGTAGTAGTTGTTCTAAGTGGAGCCAAGTTAACTACTTTATATGCTGTTGGGTAATTTGATCTATAACAATACATCACATTTAACAAGGTAATCATAAATGTATATTGTACATACAATGTTACTTTGAAAAACTTACTTTTAACCCAAATAAAGTACTTAAGTAAATTTACTTTACAGTTAAATTCTACCACTGATTATGCCTGAAGTTTAGACTCAACAGGACCACCTATATACCTTTAGGTGTGCTGTGAACGGGCTGCCTCTCGTTGTTCCACTTCGGCTTGACATCGACATCTTCGTCCTCGCTGTCGGAGGAGTGGGAGGATGCGTAGGAGGAGCTGTGTTCATCCACTGACAGCTCGCTGTCTGAGTCAGAGTCTGACGGGGACAAGAAGGGAGGTGGAAAGACGAACATCAATTATAGAAAATACACAGAGGTATGCATCTTCACGCACATTCAAATGATGAGAGGTGTCACTAAACAATGATAAATGAAAAACCCACCATCTCCTTTGGTGCCGTTCCTGTGGAACAGAGGTCCATCCAGATCTGTGTGCCCTTTAGCTGTTCCTGAAGACACACTGGGTTTCTGACCAGACTCCTCCCTAGGTAGATAAAGACAGATACAGACAGGAGGAAGGGAGAGAATGATGGGGAAGTGAGAGAGAAATGGGAGTGGAAAGGTAGAGGTGGAGATTAGGACGAGACAGAGAGGGGAAGTACAGCGTCGCTGGAAGTTAATTCAAGCCCAAACTCGTGGTTTGAGACAACTAATGTTCGACAGCTGAAACATCAGACATCTCTCATTACAAAACATTTGACTCGGTTGATGCTCCAATAAAGACTCAATCAAATATGAAAATGTAGCTTATTTTATGTGCTTTCATCAGGTTAAACCACTGATGGATCGGTAATTCAAGACTTATTGTTAACCCTGCATCATCTTTTTTATTTATGTATAAATATTTTAGGCAAGCACCATTTTTCAAACTTCAGTCTGACATACTGAAAGTAAGAATATTTAAGCAGCTTTTGCAATTTATTTTTTAGTTCCCCAAGGATGAATCAATAATTACAAAATAGTAAGTAAATAAAAAAGTAGTTGCTTAATCTTCTCTCTCTTCTCCTCTCCACTTGTAGCTGTTTATTCCAGGTTGGACTGAGACATTGGCTGGAGGGCGAAAACGCTACTGCAGACTCTGACCTGTCTGAAGACATGCCAACAGCCGCAGGGAAGAGGTATGTGTGTCTGTATTACATTCCCACTTAAACAGGTAGAGTCCCATCTGCCTTTTTTCACAAAGTCCCCTGCCTTTCTCTGTACCCATCTCGTATCTCTGTCTTCCCCCTCTCCTCTCTTTTCTCTACCTTTTCCCTTTGCTTCTCGTACAGGCAGCACGCCACACTACTTCCCCCCGTTGGCGTTTTTTGCTGTCATTGACCCCCAGTTTCAGCTCACGTTACCCAGATGACAGCTTTACGAGGCGAGGCGTACAGTCACACCTAACCTTGATTCTGTAAAACACTTTTTAAATAGCAGTTATATGTAACTCTACTCCATTGCGATGAAAACATGTCTGTGATACACGCAAACAAGTAGCTGTACAAGACTTGTGGGTGAGATTAGCCTGAGATAAAAGAAGGGTCTGTGTCCTGGAAGAGATATATCTAAAAATGTGAACTTTTTTAAATTTGATAATCAGGAATACACTTGCCCCGATGCTTATATATATATATATATATATATATATATAGATGTACAGTACAGGCCAAAAGTTTGGACACACCTTCTCATTCAATGCATTTTCTTTATTTTCATGACTATTTACATTGTAGATTCTCATTGAAGGCATCAAAACTATGAATGAACACATATGGAATTATGTACTTAACAAAAAAGTGTGAAATAACTGAAAACATGTCTTGTATTTTAGATTCCTCAAAGTAGCCACCCTTTGCTTTTTTTTATAGCTCTGCAAGCCCTTGGTGTTCTCTCAATGAGCTTCATGAGGTAATCACTTGAAATGGTTTTCACTTCACAGGTGTGCCTTGTCATGGTTAATTAGTGGAATCTTTTCCCTTATTAATGGGGTTGGGACCATCAGTTGTGTTGTGCAGAAGTCAGGTTGATACACAGCCAACAGCCCTATTGGACAACAGTTAGAAATCATATTATGGCAAGAACCAATCAGCTAAGTAAAGGGAAACGAGTGGCCATCATTACTTTAACAAATGAAGGTCAGTCAGTCTGGAAAATTGCGAAAACTTTGAACGTGTCCCCAAGTGCAGTTGCAAAAAACATCAAGCGCTACAATGAAACTGGCTCACATGAGGACCGCCCCAAGAAAGGAAGACCAAGAGTCACCTCTGCTGCTGAGGATAAGTTCATCTGAGTCACCAGCCTCAGAAATCGCAGGTTAACAGCAGCTCAGATTAGAGACCAGCTGAATGCCACACAGAGTTCTAGCAGCAGACACATCTCTAGAACAACTGTTAAGAGGAGACTGCACGAATCAGGCCTTCATAGTCAAGTAGCTGCTAGGAAACCACTGCTAAGGAGAGGCAACAAGCAGAAGAGATTTGTTTGGGCCAAGAAACACAAGGAATGGACATTAGACCAGTTGAAATCTGTGCTTTGGTCTGACGAGTCCAAATTTCAGATCTTTGGTTCCAACCGCCGTGTCTTTGTGCAACACAGAAAAGGTGAACGGATGGATTCTACATGCCTGGTTCCCACAGTGAAGCATGGAGGAGGAGGTGTGATGGTGTGGGGGTGCTTTGCTGGTGACACTGTTGAGGATTTATTCAAAATTGAAGGCATACTGAACCAGCATTTCTACCACAGCATCCTGCAGTGACACGCCATCCCATCCGGTTTGCGTTTAGTTGGACCATCATTTATTTTTCAACAAGAAAATGACCCCAAACACAACTCCAGGCTGTGTAAGGGCTATTTGACCAAGAAGGAGAGTGATGGAGTGCTGCGCCAGATGACCTGGCCTCCACAGTCACCGGACCTGAACCCAATTGAGTTGGTTTGGGGTGAGCTGGACCGCAGAGTGAAGGCAAAAGGGCCAACAAGTGCTAAGCATCTCTGGGACATGTTGTCCATGTGAAGACATGTTTTCAGTTATTTCACACTTTTTTGTTAAGTACATAATTCCATCTGTGTTCATTCATAGTTTTGATGCCTTCAGTAAGAATCTACAATGTAAATAGTCATGAAAATAAAGGAAATGGATTGAATGTATATATATATATATATATATATATATATGTGTGTGTGTGTGTGTGTGTGTGTGTGTATGTGGTGAAACCCTCCATCCAAGATCCAAGAGTACATCAGGAGATGGCCCCCAAAGATGAAGGGCTTAGTGAATACCTCAGGCAGCAGAAACCCAAGGGTGAGGACAAGGAAGACGAAGAACCTTCATGGAGGGACAAGCCATGCACGGCATGTACCACAGTCAAATAGAAGAAGTGGCTGATATCAAGAAATCCGGCATGTACCACAGTCAAATAGAAGAAGTGGCTGATATCAAGAAATCCGGCATGTACCACAGTCAAATAGAAGAAGTGGCTGATATCAAGAAATCCGGCATGTACCACAGTCAAATAGAAGAAGTGGCTGATATCAAGAAATCC